>NW_004567128.1:3666169-3695369 GCF_000260355.1 Condylura cristata
GAGCCATTTGCTTGTCGGTACTACGGTTGGGGCAGGGAGCCAAGGCATCTCGTAGGGGAGGCCAGGGGGGCTGCTCATAGCCTGTGGTGCACCAGCCAGCCCCACAGTAGATAACTAATAATTAGTAAGTCAGCTAATAAGAGCATCAGTAGTGCTGAGATAGATTAGAAAGCAGGCTTGATTGAAAGCAGCCATACCCATCACATCGAAAGTGGAGAGCCTTTGGGGGGACTTTGAATGGTAGAAATCAGTGGTTCTCCACCAGGGGTGACTGTACCCCACAAGGACATTTGTCATGTCTAGCAATATGCTCGTC
Organism: Condylura cristata; assembly: GCF_000260355.1. Classification (NCBI taxonomy): domain Eukaryota; kingdom Metazoa; phylum Chordata; class Mammalia; order Eulipotyphla; family Talpidae; genus Condylura; species Condylura cristata. Next base: position 3,666,486 of record NW_004567128.1, read on the forward strand.
ACACTGCAGAGGGGTGCTACTGGCAACAAATAGGTGGGAGCCAGGAGCACTGCTCAGCACCCTACTGTGTACAGGGTGCCGCATGCGTGATCATCCCCATGGTGGGGAGCCCTGAGGTGATGGCTGTGGGGCCCTCTGGTTTCTCCAACCCCTCTTGATTTTGTGCTTTGCACCCACACTTGGCATTACCTTGTATTGCCGGTCCAGTTCAGGATGCCGAGACCTGATACAACTTTGGCATAGCGGCGGGTGGTTAAGAAGGAGGGAGCTTGGCATGGAACCAAGCCCCCACAACAGACCGACACGGGGGAGCGAGCCAGCTAACAGCAAAGACGTAGCCAGCTTTGGGGGAGGCGAGCCGCAGTCACAATCCAAGCCGACAGTCAGCACAAATGGCCCTGCCAAAGACACTTTGTCCTGCCAGGCGTGGGGACAGAGTGGTTGGGAGTCTGGGGCGGAAAAGACTTTTACTGTAAAACCAGGCTGTTTCCGTAAAGTCACACCGCGGGGACCGCCAGCCAAGCAGGCGGTGAGGAGGGATGGGGTGCGGCCTTGGATCTAGAGTGGGGCACCTTTAGGGCTACGTCAGGGCCCCAGGCAGGGGCCTGGCTGCTGTGCGAGCAGAGTTAGTGCGCAGCCGCAGAGAAGGCCGCATGGGCCGCTCTGGGTCAGTTGAGAAAAGGGTGATGATTTTCTTTAGCAGAAGAACTGCCGGGGTTGGAGGTTGGGGTGGTGAGATGGCAGCACCGTGGAGCCCAGCCATACACAGGGCACCCCCAAAGCAGGCCACTGATCCTATACCAAAGATCAACTCCCCCTTCCCTTGACACCGCTCACAAACGCCCCCGACGTGCCACCACCAGCGCCCCTCACACCACACGGGCTCGTTGATTCGATTCTTGCCGGTACCTAGGATGGTCTGCAGAGCTGAGGGCTGTGTGGCTGAGCAGAAGCAGAGCAGTGGAGGCCAAAGTGTAACCTGATATTTGTGCGTATTTTTTTTAGATAGCACTGACTTTATTTTTTAAATTACGGGTTTCTAAAAAACTTCAAGCATAGCCTACATTTGTATAGAAAATCTTAGAAAAGATATAAAAAGAAGAGATAAAAATTACCCACATTCTAATATCTCTATTAAGGCCTCTATTAATATGCTCTCTCTTTTTTTCTTTGTGAAGATTCTATTTCTTCTTACACGGAGAGGAAATATTATTCATTCTGTAACTTTGAAGCCTTAAGAGTAGAACAGAATCATTTTCCTTTGCTATTATAAACTCTATGTGAATTTTTTGGGTGATATTTACCCAGGCTCTGTACAAAATTTGGAAAACACGAGATGTTTAAAAACATTTAAATAATCTCTGATGCCATGGCTCAGTGTTGGTGAGCCAAGGTGTTGGTGGGCTTTGCCCAGTCCTTTATCCTGTAATGCCACCTTTTATCCCAGGAGTCCCGAGCTGATAACCACCCTATCACTTGTTTGACATGTAGTACTGATGAGGCAAACATCCACAGTCTTTCCATGGTCAGGTCCTTACCTCATTTGAATCCTAAGAAAATGTGAATCTTTTTCATCTGGTGGACTCCTCTACTCAGACGTCATCTGTAGGAAAGCCTGCCTTTTCCTATGGGTCACTGCCTTTGCAGGCAGTGCTTCTTCTCCTTCCTAGTGGAAGTGCTCCACAACATGTCAAGTTTGATAGCATGGATTAAACCACTAACAACGCTGTGAATCTGGACCTGGAATCCATTCGCGATTTTGATGATCATTGTTTGGAATCATCTAAACCTTACTTTGTACATGCAAATACATCTACAAACATGAATTTCTCCCCAAGCAAAACTGAGGTTTGCCTCTAAGATGGTGAGGGATGAGTTTGTTGAAAGGTAGCACAAGGTGTTCGTAAAAATAATTCACTGAAGTCAGAAGGCTTGAGTTTGAACTGGCCTTAGCTACCCAGTCATGGAAACTCAGCAAAAGTAACAAATCCAGACAATAATGTCTAGTATAGAGGACCCCCTTTATCAGAAGCTGGCAGTGAGTCGAACAAACTGTACGTCACAGACTGGCAACCTATGACCCAAGGGCCAAACTGGGCATGCTGCCTGGTTTGTAAATAAAGTTTTGTTGAAACATTGTCAACCCCATTCACTCATGTATTTCTGTGGCTGTTTTCATACTGAGCTCACTAAGTTGAATAATTACAAAAGATCGTAAGACCCAAGAAGCCTAAAATACCTCCTCTCTGGTCCTTTATACAAGTGCTTTTCCCCAAACCCAGGAGGTAGATGCTATTGTCTTCCCATTTCCCAGATAAAGAAACTGGCATCACAGAAAGAGGTTAAGGACTCGCCTCATGATACTGCTAGTGGGAGTCTGATGTTGACCCGAAGTCTCTCAATTCAAAGTATGTGACTTACACCTTGCCACAATGCCTCTTCATGAGCTAGTTAACTGTGAACGCTTCTCCTCTTAACTTCTCTGTGTCCTTTCTCAATTTCACCCGTTGATAATGATCAAGCCTTGAAAGGCAGCGATGTCTGTCACATTGGTTCCAGGGTGCTGTGATGCAGCTCTTCAGTGAACCCACTTCACAGCAAATCACTATGCCAAACTGGGACTTAGGGAGGAGGAGAAGATTGTCAAGATCAAGAACAGTGAAGGATCTGCGCTTTGACCCTACTAGCAAGTTCACAAGCAAGCGGCCAAAGTCATGGACACTGCCTCCTCCAGAAGACACTAGCCTCCTGGGTCAGAGATGGGGATTTTATTATTCTCAGAACCACAAGCAGCTTGAACTTGAGATTCACATCAGATTCTTCTTGCTTCTCAAGTCCCAAGGGGACCACACTTGGTGACCCAGGTAGATGGTATGTATTCAGCAGTTTTGCATCACAACAGTGGGACCCTGAGGTTAAGAAGCCCAAATCCGTTATAATAGGCAGAAAGCAAACCTGCTGGCCTTTGCCTCAGATGTTATCTTTATTGTTCTGCACAGCAAACAAGCCTGTCTTGTGCTCTGAAAGGAGAGGCAACCCCTCCTTTTCAAGGATGATGATCCAAAACAAAGGTCATCATCGCCTCTGCCTGCAGATGCCCACAGAGGACAGCCTTCCAGCCTTCATTAACAAGGCTCCGAGCTATGTGGTGAGTGAGTTTTACTTTCTGTAGGTTCTTAAATGGTAAATACTAAATTTGCCTCACCACAAATCTCCTGAGATGAACTGGGCTTTACAATTAGTAACCAATAATTTTACTTAATTTCAGCTGAATATGCTCTCTTCTGACCAAGATAAGCACTTTCTCCTTTTGATTTATGAACCAGGGCAGTGAATATCATCAGGCTTGTTATTCTGACAGTCTCTCCAGGCTGCAAATGTCAGACCAGTGCAACTTCTCGAGTCTTTATTTCTTCCCTCCAATGATTGTCTTAAAGTCCAGGAAGAGCAGAGTCCATGTGATTTAAGTCAAGATCACCCGTCTTTCTTTCTCTGGCTGGGGCGGAGGAGGTGAGGGAAGGAAGAAGCACTGAGGAGGTGGGCACACTGAAAGCAGGTACTTTAAGAGCCTCACCTGAACAGCCAAGTGGTGGCATCTGATGCCAGCTGAATACAGTGCCGCATAACCACCTTTTCAACACAACAGATCATTTCCGTTTTCTGGAATGCTTGATGCCACCAGCTGCCATAGAACAAGCTGACAGGAAGCTTGAAACCAACAATAAAAGATGGCTATTACAGGAAGAAGCAGACGTGTCTACTTGCTGGGTGCCTGACTGTAAGCAGAGCAAAACAAAAACATACGCACTCGACATGGTGGAGGAAAGGGAAGCAGCATATCTTTATTCAAAGTAAACACTGTCAGCAGGTGCGAAGCACACAGACGTGTCCTAGCCACACTCGCTGAGCAGACTGCCGAGGCAACACGCTTGCAAGTGTGGGACTGCGCATGGCAGGCAGAAGTGTGCCTCTGTTGGGAGCCAGACTGTGCTCGTGACCTCCCCGGGCGGCTCACTGGCAGAGGCCTCCCAGCCACTGCGGGGCAAGGTCATCAGTAGGCAAGGAGTGGAAAGGGGCTTGTTTCCCGTCTACTGTAGGAAACAGGACATCCCTGTTTTGAAGACCAGACTGAATGCATTCTTCATACCAGGCCACCTCATCCCGGCTGACGTAACCGACGGTGTGCGCACTCCAAGCAGTGGCTCAGCTCACATGAATGAAGGCCAGAAGACAAAGAGGTAGCTGCTTATTGAGTTTTTTTTTTCATGTTGAATGTGTCTATGGAGTATCCTGTGAGATGTCTTTAAAAGCCACCCTGGATTCTTTTTCCAATGAAGCACAGCACACACAAAACCGGATCAGATAGAATACCTGTCCTCAAGGTCTATTCGCCTACTGCAGTGGACTGTGGCTGCAAAAACTGCCCTGTCACAGTTGGCTGTCGTGGCATTCGATATCAGAAAGAGGTTCTGACACTTGGGAGGAAGTGAGAAAGTGACTCTCGTTATTTCCAGGTGGTCGAGGTGGTGGGTTCTCACTGGGTTGATGGGGTCCGGAAAAGAGAAGGGAGGCAAAGAGGCTCGTTGTGAGAAAACGCGGCCTGAGAGCCTCCCTGTAGGCCGAGGGCTTACATCTCAGCATGTCACTACCACGGCCTGAGTTCCGTCCCCAGTAAGGGAGCTAATTTTGTGTAGTAGCAAATAAACTGGGAGTCTCGGCTCCTTGACATGGTTCATACGGGTTCCTTGCCCCAGCACAGCTTGGTGTGGGTCAAGGTGACAGAGAGACCTAGCCGCAGCGGCCTTTGATGCCATTACCAGAGAGGGAGAAGCTTGGGAAGCTGGGATGGCAGCTGCAGCCCCGTGTGATGGCGCCTGCGGGAACCTAGTCACGTGGCCTGAACTTGACAGCAAAGGAGGCCGGGAAATAGTCTTTCTGTGTTTCTCAAGGAGGGGAGAAGGGAAGTTGGGTGTTTCTGCCCAGCTATGTTTAAGTAAGAAAGGAATATTTACTCAAATGGATTTGGATTTGGATTTTTAAAAGCTTTGCAAAGCAAAGTTAGGCTCCTGACTATTGCAGGTGTGTGTGTGTAAGTGTGTGTCCAAATTGCTGAGTTTGAAACCATGTTAAATAGCAAAATACCATTGTTTACAAAGAAAACAGGCAGCAAATATGTAGAACGTTCTCCGTATTTCTTAGTGGCCACTGCAGTGCTGCCGTGACGGCCTCTGCGTGGCTCTTAGAGAAACCGATGCCCCTGGTGAGGCTCCTGTGGCCAGGTCTGCTCATCCCTCAGGCCTACCTTTCAGTTCCAGGTCCCCTGCGGAGCCCCGCCTCCCGCACCCCCTTTGGGGGGCCTGCCCCTGCGTGGGAGTCTCCCAGCACTCTCAGCGGCCCCCTCCTTGGCCTCGGAGAGTTGCCCTAAGTGTTATTTCACGTGTCTGCTGCCCTGCTAGGCCTTAGGCTGCCAGAGACAGCAAGCCCACATGTTTCATGGGCCCCTGTCTCCCACGTGCTGGCACAAGGCCAGGAGTTCATAAACACGTGTTTGAATGAACGAAACAGTGACTTAGTGTGGCAAAGGGTCAGGGCGTGTTAATTTGTATACTTGGAATCTCGTCTGTGGCCCAGTCAGATACTCTCCCCAGGGATATCTTCTTTCCAGGTAGAAACTGGTGGTGTGTGAGGGAGTCACACCCACGACCTTGGACTGGTCACTGTTATTGTTACTGGTCACGGATCACAGAGAGACACCCACACTTTCTTCTTCCAGGGTTGTATTCTCAAGAAATTATAATGAACCTCCTGGTTTTCAGTGTTAAGAACACATATAGCTACAGACACTGGCTTCTCTTTGGATAGTATAAATCTTTTGCCTTTTACTAAAAAAATATGCATAAGCCCCCAATGCATATTCACTCTCTTCTGTAATTCCCAAGAAACTTCAAGCCTGAGAGAGGCAATTTCCACACAGAAAGGGAGGCAGAGACAGCGTGGGAGGAGGCCAATTCAGGCTTGATTTAGATTCTTCCCTGGCTTGTTCTTTAGGGATGGAGCCTGCGTGGCTGGGACGCCAGGTCCTCGCAGTCCTCAGCAGCACACTCCCTCTGCTGGTGCAGTCCACCCCCGCCCTGCTGCCAGACTGCTTTTTGAGAGCAGGAGAAACCTCCTGAGGAGCAGAGAGCCTCCCGCCTGGAGCCAGGCACCCAGCAGCTCTTGGCTGGAGATACAGAGAGCCCGGGCTCTGGAGTGAGCACAGAGTTTAAACCCTGCCCCATCTCCTGGCTCAGAAACCTCCACCAAGGTGCGCCACGCTCCGAGCGTCAGTGCCGTCAGCAGAAGAGCGGGGTGGCCATTTCGCGTGGTCACCGTGAAATGAAGCACAGCAGCAGAAACAGACTGTCTCCTGGCTGTTCCTGCTGGGCCAGTGCGTGCGTGCAGCCACGTGCCCAAGGCCACACGCTCGTCCACTCAAAGCTGGGACCTAGTTCCGATGCTCCCTCCTGTCGCAGAACAAGCTGACCACAAGTGACCTGAGTTGATTAAAAGCAGTAACTGAGCGACTTGGCCGCGGGGGAGAAGGAAGGCTGTACCGCCCCGGTGTTTATGGGGCTGCCATCTTTGGTTCTCGAAGTCACGTGACCTGAGTCTTTGCTTGTCCCAGTCGTTGGCTGACTTCCAACCTCAAGCTTAGTCAGGGCCTCTGGCCTTCGAGTTCCTCAGCCACACAACAGGTCTGACGGGAGCACCTATGTTGTTGGATGAGCGAGCCCTCATCGGTGACCTGTTGCCCGGCTGTAAGAGCACGATGCCAGGGTGATGGCTGTTAGCTGCCGTGACTATCCAAGCCCCACTGGGACACTCAGGCCTTGGGAGTGGAAGGCAGGCTTCTCTCGCGCCCCAGCCCCACTTCCGCCTTCTTCATCACTCAGTGACTGGAGAAGAGCTGGAAGCCCGGGCTGTCTTTGGATTTGGAAATTCACTAGAAAGTGTCCCCAGTGGGCCCTTCCTGTCGGAGCGGAACCTAAAGGAAGCAGGTGGCCTGCACCCCTGCCCCAGCCCAGCCCTCGCCCACCCCAAAATACACGGAATCACAGGCGTTACTTGTAGGCTCTGGAGTCATTGGATTGTCACCCACATGCTCTTGTTTCTGAAGCCGAGAGCTGGGCTCACTCTCATGGGCCCCCACTTGGGCTAATGTCTGTGGTCCCGACTTGACATTTTAAGTCTGTGAATAACGGGCTGCCTGTTCTCATTTCGTCATCTCTGCAAATGATGCTCCTGGTCCCGCCTTCACGCCTTCATCTCTTTAGTGAGCAGGTTCTCAAGCCTTACTGTGTATTAAGGTAATAAGGGCGCTGTATAAGGGTGAGAACTTTTTTTTTTTTAAGAACCTGTTCTTAAAACTGACAGTAACAAAAAACATAGTTTTTGAGAAACATCTCTGCTACATTTTCCAAATAAGATGTCTAATGTTGACCACCAGATGTCGCCCTTGCTCCATGACAGAAAAGGGATTGCTAGCAGGCCAGTAATTCAAGACTTTGGAGTCTCAAAAGAGTTTCTTGTAAGAATGTTTTTTTTATCTATATCAAACTCCTTGCTTTCTTTTGACAGAATACCACCACAAAAGCAGGAAAGTCACCACTAACCAGATCTAATTGGAAGAACTGCAAATTATTTTAACAAGATACTTGGTTATATAAAAAATAATGCAACTTCTTCAGAGAGGTTGACATATTATTTTAACACTCTTGTTCCCTTGAACTTGTGGTTAAGTTAACTCAGGGTAAAGACATTTTCCCAGTGTGTTCCCTGCTGTCTTGAAGGGTTGAATCAGTTGCCAGACGAAGTGTCTAAGGTTATAGTCACACAGAAAGTTGGTATCTCTTTTTCAGTCTCATAGTGAAAACAGAATGAATCCAAGGTTCTCCTTGGATGTTTCCTAATTTTCTGGAAGGTCCCAGATGACCCTGTATTCTCCATTTGAGTTGCATCATCCCTGTGTAAATAGACAGGGATGGAGCAAGATGATTCAGTTGCCAGAAAAACTTGAAGTCGCTAAGAGCAAGCAGGCCCTGTTCTGAGGTAATAGGGTCCAGCTGCCCAGAATGAAAACGTCACCAGCACTAAGGTAAAAATTCATCACAGGGAGACATTTAAATTGCCCTCACAGTCTCTTAAATGGGTGGTTTTCTGTGGTGAAAGATGAGAAAGCCTTCCCAATGGACACTACAATTCATTAGTATGCCCAGCTCTGTGAGATCAGCAAGATCGCAGCACGTAAAGCAAATTTATCTGAAAACTGTGTGTGTGGGTTTCAGGAAAGAGAACACCTTGGCTAGTCCACCACGACCCAACAACCCCTAAACTAGCCGCCTGGTCACGGAGCCCTTCGAGATCTGTGAGCAACAGACACGTAATTCATCACGTGCCACTTGGCAGGTCCAAGCTGGTTTACAAGAGGATGTTCAAGACACGACTGGAGGACACTGACTGAAAATAGAAAGCTAGTGAAAGCAGGAATAGCCTTCGTCACTGGGCTCCGGGCCTCAGGCTGTAGGCTCGCAGAGCCAGCTAATGGTGTGGGCAGCTCCTAAGAACGTCCAGCCGTGACCTGGGCTTCTACCCTGTCAGCAGCCCTGCTCAGAGTCCTGCCGCGCCCAGCCCCCAGATTCCAAAATCCAGCCCGCCGCGGTCTCCCTGGTGTCCTCGTCTCCAGCACACCTTCCAGCACCCCCCGTCTAGCAGCCGCCTCCTGGCCTGGCTTCTCTCCGGAACAGAGAGCGTGTGCTCCGCACACACAGCCAGCTTCCTCGCACCCTGGCCTGTGGCATAGCTGCACACAGAGCTGCAACCAGGATTCTCAGTCTGGCTTTCATGTGTCTCTGCTGAAGGCAAGTCCCCTGCCTGCGAAGGGTGGGCTTGCGCAGCCCCCAAGACCTGGACCCCAGCCCTAGGTTGTCTTTCACGACTGTCTCTTCGCAATCCCTAGCACTCTTAGTAGAAGGCTCACTTCCCACGTCTCCAGGAGCAGAGAGCTGCAAGCTCCAATTCCGCCGCCAGATCCAGCCCACCACGTTTTGTAAATAAAGTTTTATTGGCACATAGCCATGCCTGTCTTTATATGACATTTTGTGCCACGGCAGTAAGGTTGAGTCATCGTGACAGAAGCTGTGTGACCTGAAACCTCCAGTGTTTACCAGTTGACTCTCTAGTAACAAAATTTACTGACTCTTGTACTAGAACAATCCAGTTCTTGGGCTTGTATAGAAAACTACACGAGCCAAAGGGTCTGGGCGAGCATCCTCCCCCATTCTGCTGTCTCACTTGACCCTGCCATCGGCCCACATGAACCTGAAACCTAACTTGCTGTATACTGCGGTCTCAAGGGAGATCTGTGGGAGGCTTCTAGAAAAAGCTGGTTCTTCTCTTAAGATGGTGAAGTAGTCTCCCACAGCAGACGGCCCGGAGCAATCAGAGCGCCGTGGTTGCCGTTGCGAGCGGCTCAGCCTTTGGAACCGCCTCTGTGTGGGTAGGTGCGGACACTTTCCAAACAGTGAGTCTGTAAATAATCAGCTTTCCTTTGAACAGAGCCCAAATGTGGGCTAAAGGTATGAAAAGTCGGGTGTGAGCCAAGTCGAGCAAAGGTCTGCCGAAATTATTCTTTTCTACTTGCTTTCCACATCGTTCAGCACGTCCTCGCTTCTCTGCAGCACACTAGCGTGCTTCTGCTCATCACCAGAAGGGACGGGTAAGAACGAGGGTCTGTGCGAGGGTTGTTCAGACACTGACCAGTTCTGCCACCCCCCTCTTTGACGCACATGGTAGTGGCTGGCGACACTGGCATGCTTGGCTGCGGCACCTCCCAGTGGTCCCCAGCTGCTCCCCGCCAGATGAAGCTTTGACTGCTGTGAGCGCACTGGCAGGCACCTGAAGGTCAGCGCCTGTGGGGGAGAAAGGCAGCAGTGCCGGGCACGGGCCCTGGGCAGCGGGCACAGTCACGTGAGGCTCAGATGACCCGGAGGAGCCTGGGCTGAGGAGGGCCCTGACGAGCCGTCACGGGCTGTGAGCAGGGGCCAGGCCTCTGCGCTCGTCTCCCATAGCCATCGCGCCTGAGCGGGGGCAGCGCCAGCGGAGGTCCTGGCCTCGGAGAGGCGGCTTTCTCCTGAGAGGAGCTCAGCTATGAAGCGTCATTTGCAAGCACTTCCAGCAGTTGAGGCAATGAATGCTTCCATTTTGATGGTTAAAGTAGCGTTTCTGGCTTGAAGCTCTTACCAAATCAATACATCAGAGCTTCCGTGTCTTCTTCTTTTTTCACATACGTGTATGCAGCTTTGCGGCATGGATGCACAGTAATTTGTTAGGCAGCTACTCACCAGGGAGCATCCTGATTGCTTTAAGTCCTTTGCAGTTCTAAATGCGTGTTAGCCATTCTTTGCACTAGTCCATCGTATGTGACTTTGAATTTGCCATTTTTGCACGAATATGTCAGTTCACAAGCCAGATTTAATTGTAGGTACAGTGAGAAAACATTGATGGATTTTAAGTGAAAGAGAAATGGTCATGATCCCATTTAGTTTTTCCAACAAGGTCACCTAGATTGACAGCAAAGAACCTGGAAAAGCCACCAGGGAAAAAGATGGAGAATACACAGAGAATGGACCCCCTCCCCGAAATGTTTTTTGTTAAACGTGGCTCCGTGCCAGCACAGAGAAACAGCTTTTCTACTGCAAGTCTCGGTGTTGAGTTTGTGTTCTGAAATAAAGCCATTCCCTGAGTTGTCTGAGTTTCTAGAATGTGGAGCGCACACCACCTACTGCAAACGCCTGTGTGGCCCTGACACGCGGGCCTGGCGCGCTCCCCCTGGCTCCATCACGCAGATGGCTGCTGCTTGGCTCCGGCAGGGCCTCTCCTGGCTCACCCAAACCCCAATTCTGAGTTTGGAGACTCGCAGCTCTCACTTCTCCAAGTCCTGAAAGCAGTGCCCCGAGGTGGCTGGCCACTGTCCTGTGAAAACGGGCTGCTTGGGGAATGTTTCAAGTCCTCACCAGTGCCAAGGCCTGGTACTGTTCGTGTGGGATTTGTTTCCTATTTTGTTGAGGCCTGAAGAGCAGGGAACGCTCTGCTGGGGTTGGGAGTTGCCTGACTTCGGTCAAAATGTAGTTCTTAATTTCTTCTACCATCACACGGTTTTATTTTAGAAAAGTATTTTGTAACCCACCGACACATCTGTTGGCCACATGAAGACCAACAGATGAATTTGAATAATTTTGCATCTTTCTTGAGAAATGAGGTCATTAAAGTCTAGGTGAACTTCAGGAAACCTTTCCCTGTGTCCTGAGAGGTGTCTTAGGTGGGGTGTGTGCTTCCTGAGCCTCAGATCTGAGTCGGGGCTTCTGATGTGCTCGCAGCCTGTCCATGTGCTGCTTCCTGCAGAAAAAGCCGAGTTCCAAGTCCCTGCTACTTCAGAATCATCTCACATGTGTTAAGGAACCAAAGCTTCGATATTTAACTGTTCTAGCAGGGACCACCCAGGCATGTGAGCACTGGTGGGGTCCAGCATTTCAGATGTGGGCTCGTAATAAATTAGAGGATCTTTGCGCTCATTTTTCAGTTAGTTTTATGAAGTCGACTGGTTGTGTGGACTGGTTATCATGTCCTGGCGCCGTCAGGAACAGCCACTACCCAGGCCTGGTTCAGGCAGTGCCCTCCTGGCAGCCTGTCCCCGGGGCCCCCATTCCTTCCCAGGTGCACGCATGGGAGATGGGCCGACTGCATTCCATTTGCTTCCTTCTCACAGGCCCTTGAAATGCCAGGTGTTGATTCCATACATTCCCTGTCCCAACTCTGACCCTGAACCCAAGTGAACCCTGTCCAGGACCCCAGAGGTGACTGACAGACTCAGAGGCCTTCTGGGTCATGAAGAAAGCTGATGGCCACACTCTTCCTTCGAAATAGTCACGGAAAGTGACTCACTTGAGTGTTTATGATGATGATCGATATTTAAACACAGTCCATAGAACTGCTTCCTGAGCTCCTATTCTAGAAGCTTCTAACTTGGGATAAGAAGCCTGAACTGTGCTCACAGCATAAACAAACCAGAGCCCATAAACGTTTCTGCCCTTTATGGGCCAGAGTCTGACATAGGACAGCGTGCCTTCCCCAACCAGTGGACCCATGAACATGCTCAGCCATTTCCGTAGGCCTCCAACACCATGACACCCCGATGGGCAGCTGAAGTTGCCACCTTCTACTCCCTCCGCCACAGGTGAAGGGAAATGAGCAAAAGCTCAACCTGGCACTTTAGACGGGCTTGTCACTACGATGGTCTAAGCTGCAGCTTCGTTAGGGACTGAAATGGTGACTCGTTATAACTGTAGCAGAATTCGACATGCTCATTTAATATTGCTAAGTCCTGTGAGTGTGCTAGTGAGCCACAGCCGCTGGAACAGTCGATTCCCCCTGCTCTGGAAGGGCAGCGAGCACGCTGACGCACACGTTTTGTTCTGTCTCACAGTGCCCAAGATCACGCCTAACCACGTCATAGCATATTTCCAGTTCTTAACCTTCGCCGCCTTTCCAGCTCTTTCCTCATGTCCCCACCCTTACTCTCTCTGTCTTCAGTGCTCTGGCTGTGTCAGGGAAGGACCCACCAGATAACAGCAACCACGGAGTGGTTAGTGCCCTGAGTTGCCGAAGCCGAGGCCTGGGCATGAGAGAAAGAGCTGGAAGAATGTGGGCCAAAGAGCAGTTGTGGCCTCGGGGAGGTTGTCTGGGACGCGGGGCAGAGAGGCGGTGGGGAAATGACAGTGGTTTGGATGCTGGCGAGTGGCTGGGGACAGCTGCGCCCTTGACCAGGCCAAGTTGGGGTGGAGAGGAAGAAATAGTGGAAGACCCGTCGAGCTTGGGGGATCTGGCTGCAAGGGGACCTGGGCCCCATGCACCGTCAAAGCTGAAGTGGGCAGGACACTCTGGGTGTCCAGCTCGCGGGGGAGCGAACGGCCATCCTCTGTTGTATCTCCTGGGAGTGTAAGTGGCCTCTAAGCCTTCCCAGAGCACTGAAATGGCCATAAGTGGCTAGAATGTTTGCCAGCAGGGGTGTGGTCACAGTGCTACCAGCCTGAGGAGCCCAAGACCTTATGGGAAACAAAGTTCAGATGGAGTGGGATGGGAATGGCTGATAACTGCAGGCCAGAGGAGAGTGAGGCTGGCTCTGTGGGTTACAGGAAGGGCAGCTACTGAATAAATGACCCTCTGCCGCACCTCCCTCCAACAGAGGCCTGGCCCGGGCCAAGTGGGCACAGAGCCATCACGACGTTCCATCCTCTAGAAATGGACCCAAGGGAGGGTAAATCCCATTCCGTGACATATCATTTAGTGCTGAGTCACCCAGCGCTGTAAGTGCACGTGGTTTCCCTGAGAAGACAGGTGGGGGGCAGCGCTTCGCGCTAGTCCAAGTGCAAGTGGCTGATGGCAAGAGGGAAAATACAGAGTGCTCTTGAAGGGAGATTGAGAAGGAAGGGAGGGGGGACACGAGCAAAGGGTGATGGGGGAGGGGGAGGGGCCTGCCAACAGCACAGGGAGCACTGCTTTGAGCTCACCCTGCGTTGCAGCTCGGAAGGGCTGAGTCATTTGGGGTTCTCCTTGGGGTGGTGACATGTTTTGCATTAGGAGGGAGGATAGTTCCTCTTGACCCCGGCAGCCATAGAACTTGTCTTCTAGATTTAGGGCACTTGAGTGTGAGAGGAGTGTTCGGTAGAGGACTCCTTATGACTGGGAAGTGTCCAGTGGCCCCAAGATGCAGCCGGTATATGCCAGCACAGTTTAGACAGAAGGAAAGACGGTGGGAATCTGGAAGATTCCTTGAGATGACTCAAGAAGTACCTCCCAGAATGATGTTGGAAGAGGCATGTAGAGAATCTGAATAAAATCTCATAAAATGTGAAGAGGAAAACATTCTAAAATAATGTTTTATATTACATGTGTATTTATTTATTTTAAAGATTTATTTTTATTCATGTATGCATACAAGAACTGGGGTGGAAGCCAGAGGTGTAAGGGGCGAGAGAACGCACCCGAGACAGAGTAGGGAGCAGAGCAGGCAGATCTACTGGAATACACTGCTGAGGGGAGCAGCGGGCAGGTCAGGAGAGGTCTGCTGCCCGTGATGGGTCACTCCCTAGCTGGGGATTGAACTCGTGCTGCAGTGGCTGCAGACAGCCTCGTGGCGCTGAGACTTCACCCCGGCTCCACCAGGGAGGCCCACAGGTGTTTAAAACTGTTCACTGGTCCTGGGCTGGAGGCAGTTCTGCCCCCAGCTGACCTTGGCAATATCCAAATACAGGTTTGGTTGCCAGAACTCGCAGGGTGAGCGCTGCTGGAATCCTGTGGCCCTAGGCCCGTGGTGCTGCGAGAGGAGCTTGTTGTCATGGTGTCCCTAGGCCCAGGGACACTCAGCCTTGAGGAGGGGCAGTTGCAGAGCTGTGATGCTGCTGCTGATTGGAGCAGCCCCACAATCGAGCCCGGTGTGGTTCTCAAAGCACGTCCGCAAGAGCACGAGTTGTGTGCGCAGGCCTGAAGAATGGCCTGCGAGGCCTGGTGATTGGGAAAACGCTGTGCTGCAAATTCTCCTTTGTAACTTGGCAGTGAAAGGGAGTACGTGCAAATCTCTGAGAAGCCCTGCAAAATGCTGGACTTGGTCGAGTCCCAAACTTTCCAAATCTCTTTGATCATGGAACTTAAATTAAATTTTCCTCTAAGGGACAGAGCTGGAATGACTGTTGTGCTTGGCCGTTTATGTGTTGACATATTTTATTATGAATTATTTTCATTTTATTCCTTTCATTGTTACCCTCAGAGCCACAGACCTTAGGGGCGGGAGGAGAGACATAAAGGTAGATTATGGTCAGTGGGTTGCACGTGAGCCTTAGAAGGTGGCCCCTGTGAAGTGTGGCCTAAGACGAGGATGAACTGACACCCAGACGTGTTCATCCACCGCAACGCTGTTTCTCCATTTCCCAAGAGAATCCAGGTGTGAAATGTTTCTGCGCAGCGCCGCTATGCTTGGCCACGGCAAACAGGGCCCGTGGCAGGAAAAGATTTCTGGGCACTTGGGACATTCTTCCCCACACAGACAGAAACGGTGGCCTCAAAGCATTTCTCCTCCCTCCTCCCCTTCTTTTTTTCTGTCTGTCTTGTCAAAGACCCCTGCCAAGGACCATGAGGAACACAAGTTGGCCTGAGCTTTTAGTTCCTGCCTGTAGCCAAGCACATTGGGTTATTGTTTCCTGCAGAGCCATCGAACAGCTCGCTTAAGATGCTTCCAGACCAGACTTATTTTAGAACTTGCACCCATGTAAACTAATTGGGGGAGAGCTGAAGAAAGTGGATCTTGCTATGAAGTAGGAGAGGTGATTCTGTGGTTGGGTTTCTTAAATCTCATCTGCAAGCAGGCAGAGGGACTCAGCCAAGGCTGAAGCTGCCGCAGGTGAAGGCTGCACTTTCCGATGCTTATGTCTTGCCTTTTGTAGTCACCCACGGTTTGGCCAGTCTTGTCTTGTCTGGCTCCGTCCCGATCACAGTGACCTTGCCTGACATTGATGCTCTGTAAAATGGTGACATTCAGATGCCAGTGCCGAGAGCCAGCTGGAGCAGCAGGCTGACTTCTAGCAATACCCAAGGCTGTCTGCTCGTGCCAGGCTGAGCTGGCTGTTCGCGTTCTCAGCCTTTACCAGGAAATAAAGAGATGCAAATCCCCACACACAGCTCAAGCATAACTGGGTGGATTTTTCCAAGAGAAATGCCCTTTTACTCACCATGCGGGTCAGGATGTCAGCCTCGGCAGCCCTCATGGAAGGCCTCCCGGCATCTTAGTCACAGCCCCAAAAAACCACCACGATCACAGTAATTGTGTCTTCGCATTTCTTCTCATTTGACCAGACAGTGTCTCTCCCTAGTCATTGACTTTATCTTGCTTCTTTAAAAAAATTGATGTCTTGGGAAATTTATCCCAACCCTTTCTTTTCTTATAACTTAAGTGTTGAAAGCTTCAGGCCATTCAGCCTAGAACATTCCTCCTCGGTGCCTGGGTTTCCCTTAGGAGGAGTTCAGCTTCACCCTCTGTCCTCTTTGCACTCTCGCTGTCACCAGGGCGCAGGCGTCTGACTAGAGTCCAGGCCGGTGTGTTTGCAAAGCACACTCTGCGTGTTCTTTCCCCAGAGGCGTATCCCATCTCATTGTCCCCTCAGCCATTTTTACATGAACAATGGAGGCCACCGTTTCTGGGTGTGAAGTACTGATTTCATCAGCACATCCCAGGCCCAGGGAGGTCAGCTGTGCCGAGGTAATCCCGCCGGCGGAACCAGAAAAATGCCGAGGGCGCCTTCTGGGAGCAGAGAGGTCTGAGTGTGAACCCGGGCTGTGCCGAATGCCTCCTTCCCTTCTGTGAGTCATTGCCCGTTCCTGCTACTTTTATGGGTAACAAACGTGGAGATGCCTGCAATTTAAAAAGCTGAAAGCAGGGCCGCCCGGTGCCATCTGGCGCGGCCTCACCTCTGTGTGGAGGCCCAGTCCGCTGGGGCTTCACAGCCGTCCAGCTGGAGCGCGAGATTCGGCCTTCATCCACGATGTTACCTCTTCCGGATTCTCGGCAGTAAGGAGGGAAAACAGCACCCAGGGCTGGAAAGGGGCTGCTGTGACTTCCTTCCTGTCACCTGCTCTGAACGCTGAGGGCATTGACTAGCAAGGAGATGGTCCATGACGCACTCATATGAACAGATGCCGTGACCCCTTCGCTGACCTCCGAGGTCAACTCGCTCCTTGGGCATGTTCTCGTCAGGAAAACAGAACTCATAACAGTCTCTCTGACAGAACGAATGTAATAGAAAGAACTGGTTGAACTAGAGTCAGAGGACTGAGAACAGGTTAAGGGAGACACGGAGGTATCTCAGCGATAGTAACTATGCCCAGGGCCTGGTGGGGGCAGGAAGGAGGGGCAGGAATTACATGACTGAGGAAGGCTGTGGGAGCGTCCGCATGGCCTGCAAGCCAGAGCTCCCAGCGGGCTTCTCCGCTGATGGCCCTGATGTGGCTGAGTGGCTGCAATGGGGCTGGTCTGACAATGTAGCATGAAAGCAGGAGCTGGAGTCGAGGACTAGGACCGGGAATTGTGTGTGTGTGGGGAGAGACGAGACCTCCCTAAACCAGGAGCGCAGCCCTCTGCCTCCTCTAGTCTCACTGTGCCCCAGGGCCCCTCACGGCACAGCCTAACAGGGAGCAGCTGGCAAAGCATAATACTGAAGGGCGAGTGTGGGGCGAGAGCCACTGGCTCAGTAGTGGGCACTCTCGGCGTGAGCACAGAGCCCAGGCTCCCCTTGTTTTTACTGGAGCAGCTGGCAAAGCATAATACTGAAGGGCGAGTGTGGGGCGAGAGCCACTGGCTCAGTAGTGGGCACTCTCGGCGTGAGCACAGAGCCCAGGCTCCCCGTGTTTTTACTGGGAAATGACAGCTTCTTCTCTTGATCCTTGTTGACGAATCCAAAGTCATTCTTGGGCCAGGACTTGGAGCAGTGTTGGATGCCTTGGAGATGCTCAGCTCCAAAGACAGTCTCGAATTGTGAGGTGTTAAGGAACGGGGCGTGGGGATTTCTAGTCCCTAGCTGGTGAACATTACCCCCTTCCTTTACGGAAATATTCTCGTAAACGCCAGCATCTTGTGTTATGCTTGATTGACTGGCTGAGACACATTCTGATCCTGCGTGGTCTGAGCTTTGGTATGGCCAGCAAGCTCCCAGGAGGTGCCGACACCAACAGCCTGGGCAAGGACTTGGCCAGTAGGAGCAGCAGGGATAGAAAATGGCAGCTGACGGCTTCCAAGGTGGCCTTCCTGGGGTGGGGGGTCCCTCCAGTGTCCAAATGGGTGTAGCCTTCAACAGAATGGGGTTCTTGGATAGGCGGTTCCAAAGCCAACCTCCCAGTAAAGTGCTTGGCACCCAGGGGTCCTGCACCCGAGACTGTCTAAGCACCAAAAACTCGGAGGCAGCTGTGAAGGCTGCCGTGATCATTTCCAGGCATGGGGTGGCAGGAGCGTCACGGGGAACCAGCATTCATGTGTGAGGGCGAGACAGGGACCCTCCTGGGGCCTCTCCCACAATACATGCACATGGAAGGTCAGCAGTTTTTGAGCTAATTCTTAGAACAGGTACTATATGCAAAGTGCTGGTCTCAAAGCTGTAGAAACCCTGTACAAGGACACATGAAGCAGCTAACGGCGCTGGGCTCTGGGCTGAGGAATCCTGTGCCAAAGGATGAGCTTGGCTTTCTCCTTACACAATTCAGTGCGGAATGAGTCATTCCAATAAGCCACGAGACATCCTGAGGGTCCCCACCATCTGTCCTAATCCAAATACTCTAAGAGCCTCCTACAGCTGTGCTTTTGGACAATGCCACTCCCCAGGATGCCCACTGGTCAGATCCCTGCTCTTCTTTCAGGTCCAGCGCCCATGTCACCTCTTCCGGGAAGTCCCCTGGGTGAAGCCCCAGGCTTAATCCCATCCAGCCAGTTTACAGGAGTTCCTTACCACAGCCGGTTAGTAATATTTGGGTCTTTTCTGCTGTTTCTTCCACCAGGCAGTGAACACCTTGAAGGCAGAGGTCTGGCTTCTTCCTTTCTGTATTTCCAGCTCCCGACTTCAGCTCCGGCATAGAGTAGCCGCTTAATCCATGTCTTTTAAATCAGTGTTTCAACAGATACACAAACGATTGTTTTCCATGCATTTGAGTCTGGTTTTTAGTTGCTACCATCTGATTTGGGGGCTTGGACACTGTGCTGTGATCCACATCAGGACCGTGAAATGTGGTCATGAGCGTTGGCCGCAGCTTGTGTTTTGGGCCAAGTTCCTCATTGGGCTTAAGCCCACCCAAGTTACCACTTGTAGAGCATTAAGATAGCTTAGTGAACAAACCCAAATATGGAGTCCTATATTAATTTCCAACAATCACATGACCCGCCGCTCAAGTTCAATGGCAAGTAGCTGTTGTCAAGCTCCTGAATTTTTCAGGCTCTCCCCTTTCCAGTGACCCACATTCCTCACCTGTAAGTAATTGAAATTCACCTGGTGTTTTGTTTGGAGAAGGAAGCTGAGTCTTGTCAAGGCAGACAGCCCCAGCCCTCTGCAGGAGAGATCTGCCTCCAGAATCTTCCTGAGACCAGCTTGCATCCTCCTGAGTGAAGCCACTTGGCGGGGGTGGGGGGGGTGGGAGGGAACTGGCAGGCAGCCTGCTGTCTGGTTCTCTGTGCAAAATGCAGACCAGGAAGACAGAAAGCAAGTCTATTTCAAAGAAGGAACCTGCAGCAAGAATGAAAGATGGACAAGTTGGAGCACAGACACACTTAACTTTCAGTGATGCAAATCCTCAGGGAGAACCTTAAGAATAGAGAAAGTAGCAAAGATCACCGAGCAGCCTGGCCAGTTTGTGTGCCTGCAAGTCACATCGCCCCCTCGCCTCGTCACCTTGTCTAAGACGGTGCTTTCTGAGACCTTAGTTATGGTGCACACATGGTGATTAAATTTAGATGAGCTTCAAGGAAATGAAATGAAACATTTGGTTCCTGTGCTACATTAGCCTCGTTTTAAATGCTGAGTGGCCACCTCTGGCCGGTGGCTGCCATGTTGGACGGCACAGGTAACGGACAGGCCAGTCACTCTGGAGACTTCTACAGACAGCATTTGTCTCAGGGGCAGCAAAGCGCTGTTTGTCCTCCTGCTCCTCGCTAAGGAGGCCCCAGCAGCTTCTTTCTGCTCATTTTCTAAAACCTCTGAAGGCAGCTTGCTATTAAGGCAGGTTTTCTGAATGGAAGGGAACTAGAGATGACCAAGCAGGCAAACAAACCCTGTCATGCGCATATTTTTCAAGTTCCTTTATTTGGAGTCCACCCCCTCTGCCCTGGCCTGCCACCCGCCCCGGGGCTCCATGTGCTGCTTCCATTAGGACACATGTCACACACATGTAAGCAGGCTTCCTAGCAGGGAGAGCATGCGCCTCTGGAGGAGGGTCGTAACAGTTTCCCCAGATGTGAAGCCTGGGCTGTTCCTCTGGGAGTGAGCTCAGATGGCGTGATTTGGAGCATTTCGAAGGCAGCTCTGCATATGCCTGGACATTTTATAGGCTGAGGAAATTGGGGCCTCATTTTATAGTATAGGATAAAGGATCTCCCCAGCTTGGAGAAGAAAGTAGGTCTCAACCCAAAGCCGGTATTTCTAGACTGCCACCCTCTTAGCTGTAAAGACAATGTGTGCACCATATAGAGTCCTTATCACCGTTATCAGAAAACAGAAAAAGAAAGAAGAATGATATAAAGGAATGGCACCTTTGTAAACATCATTTTTCTTAGAATACAGCTGACAATGTGTGCACGGGTGTGCACACACACAAATCGAACCTTCTTGTTTCTGGGCTCCCCATTAATACCAAAAAGACACTAGAAGCAAAGGCAGATGAGACATTAGTGAGAGCCCTGGAAATCTAGAAAGATCAGCAGTTTGAATACAGCTAACCAGACAGCTCTGTGTTACTCATATCTAAAAGGCACTAAGATGACTCAGTCTCCCAGGAGATCTTTGGGAGGACCGAGGTAAAACCATTTGGAAAAGCCACTGACGAAAGCGAGCTCACATTGGACTCCAGGTCCCCCACTGACAGTCACATCCTTTCACATGGCTGAGTAGTGCTTGAGGGCATTTAGAAGACAGTAGTGTCTGTCTACCGCCGTTTACACCATGCTCTCTCTGAGAATGGACTTACAGTAAACATAAAACATTACATACTTTAAAAATTCATTAGTTGCGGCCCTCCCTGGTGGCGCAGCGGATTAAAGCACAGCACTGAGAAGCTAAAGCCACTTCCGCATGAGTTCGATTCCCGCCTGCCCCGGAGGTGACCAAATGGCGCGACAGACCTCTCCTGACCCACCCGCTGCTCCCCTCAGCAGTGTACTTCCTCGATCTGCCTGTTCTGCCCCCCACTCTGTCTCTGGTGAAGCCTCTTGCCGTCCCTGAGCCTCTGGCCTGTACCCCAGTTCTGTATGAATAAATAAATCTTAAAAAAATTCATTAGTTGCTACAGATGTATCAATCATTGCCAATATTATCAGTAGTTTCACCTGCCCACATATTTACAGATTATAGCATATGGATTACAAGTTATTTTTAATGTAGCTCTTGGAACAATGTTTAAACATCAGAGAGAGTTAAATTTAAAAGTAAGTAAAGAAATGGGGGAAGAAAATAGAGTGGGCAGCTCCATAGCCATGTTGTGGCCACAGATTTGGTTCTGAGCTTTCAAGCAGCCAGGAAGAAGAAACAGACATGATCCAGCACCCACAAAGCATAAACGAACTCTTGCAAATGGTGACTGCAAAAAGGGGTTGTGCCCGTAAGTCCACAACAGGGCGGATTTGGAAACAAGACAGCAGACGGGTGGGCAGCCAGGGTATGTGCTTGCCAGACACAAGATGCCCCTTTCCTTCCTTTTCCTATGACCCCTGTGACTTCAGGAAACAAGCTCCAGGAATCAGTGGGAGATGCAAGGCATTATGGGTTTGGGATTTTTTTTTTAAGATTTAAATATTCATGCATACAAAACTGGTACAAGCCAGATGTGCGAGGATTCACCAGGGACAGAACAGGCAGATTGACTGAAACACATTGCTGAGGGGAGCAGCGGGTGGGTCAGAAGAGGTCTGCTGTGCCATGTGGGTCAGCTCCCTGGCTGGGGATCGAACTCATGCTGCAGTGGCTGCGGTAGCTTCATAGTGCTATGCTTCAACCTGTTGTGCTACTAGGGAGAGCCCCATTGTGGGTTTTGTAGTTTGCTAGTTTTATGACTGTGAGGTACTCTCTAGACTCCCACCCTCGTTTAAATACCAATGTCGACACAGGGAAGTTCTGTTCTTCTCCCATCCAAGTGAAAAGGGCATTATGAAAGTGAGCAAGGACCTCATCAATGCCCCTGTATAAAATAGACAACTTTGATGTGTTTGCTCTTCTAACAAGGCCAGTGGAAATGTGCAACTCTCAAAGTTTCAAAAAACAATTTTTAGGAAAAGGTCTTAAGTGTCAAACTCATGTGTCCAGTTAAACTTTCTGATGGGCTGTTAAATCGAAGGATAAACTCTCGATCTGTCCACACAGGGCAATGAGGAGTCTGTGTGAATCAGCTGTGGAGCTTCGTTATCTACTCGGGCACCTCCCCAGCTGCCATCCTCCCCTGTGATGTGAGGGGACCCTGGAATGTTTGTCCTCAGATTGACTAGTAAGGAGTCCACTGTGATTCCCGCATGCGTGCTAAGGTTGGAACCTCATGGAGAATGGAGCTTTGGTGAGAGGATGCCCAGGCACGGGCATAAGAAACACCGAGGTGCTGTCTCCATGCACTAGCCCTTACCCTTGACCTAAGAGCCAAAGACGGTTTCTTGGGTGGAACCACTCTGTGTTTTCCTAACTCCCGGCACACATGGTGATCCAGGGCCCCTTGAGGAGTCTGACTAGGACAGTGGATGCACCATGCACTGTTTGCACGGGTGTCCCTAAATATTTTTCCAAGAAAATGTTTCAAAAAGTGTAAAACCCAAGTTATGCTCCTCAGGGGACACACCTGAAGCGCCACTCCTCAGCCTTCCAGTTAATCAAGCCTGTGCTAGGTTGAACAGCTCACCCCAACATAGGGGGCAGCTGATTAAAGTGGGGGAAAGCAACAAGGAGGGTCTCCACCTACCCATGTGTCTTCAGACACAGGTACAATATTCTATGGGTCAGAAAATCCAGATTCCGTATGTATTTTTAAGTCCTTGAACATTTGAGGTGCCTATGGCTTGAAACTCTGCTTCTCTATATCTGATTGCAGCTCAAAATGCAGATGGAAATATACCAGACTGTTGTTGCTATGTGGTGCCCAAAAGACATCTGGCACGTAAAATAGTCTAAGTGTTCACTGAAGTGGTTTGAGTTAAATTTATAGATAATAATGACCATAATGATAAGACCGATATTCACTCTTCTCAGGCAATACAGATAGGGAAACTACCCACCATGCAGGGAATTTGATATGCCCTGAGATTCTGGCACCAAGCCCAAATAATAAAATTTCTTTTTTAAAAATGGAAAGAAGAGGATGCAGAGAAGAAGAAAATGAAAGAGAAAGAGACAGCAAAGTCTTCAGGTCATCATGCAGGTAAATGCAGCCTTGGATTTCTCCTGACAGATGTGTGGGAAAGTGCCAGAAGTTTCTTCTACTTTAAACTCTGGTCCAGATAAGAGTGCTCCAGAGATACTTTCTGTAGGGCTCGTCTTCCCTTTCTGTTACCCAGTTTTAAAAGCATTATTCCCGAAAGGGAGAGTGGGTGGAACAGGGCGCGAGCCCAGGGGGACGTCCAGCCGCTGCAGTGGTTGCTGAGAGGGAGGCAATCAGGAACTGGCTTCTCTCCACCAAGGCAAGCAGCTCCTGGCTGGTAGCCGTGTGTGAAGAGCTCAAGATGGAGGCAATTCACTGGGTCACTCGCTGATCAAAATACTAAAATAGTTTTCACTGAAGAGAAGCTACATTTTGATTTGATTAGATTTTCTCTTTCAGCTTCATAGCTAAGAAATTTCTTGGGATTAGGGTGTGTGTTTTCTTTTTTCTTCCTCTAGATGTTTAAAAGGAAATATGAGACCCTCCATCTTTTGCCAGAAGGTTCTCACTCTTAATATTCGGGAGAGCTAAAACTTGCTGACAGAGGAGGTAGGAAGAGACAGATTTGATTCTTCCATTCCCAAGGCAGGCCTGGAGCGCTGCAGCGACTTCAGGAAAACTTTCCATGAAAGGTGGGAGGAAGGACTTTTCATCACATTCAATTTCCTCTTCCTATTTCAAAAACAGTAACCTGGTTTTGAGGAGAGTGAATATTCTTACCTGGTTCATGAGAAGTCATTGAAAATTCCCTATTTTTATGGCCTTGAAGAGCAGTGGGGAGAAAAAAACATGTAAGAGACTTGTGAATATTCTGTCACGCTAGCATTACAGTTCATTTCATACTATGAGAAGATGTCATAAAAGATCTGTGGTATCGTCTGGCCTCCTCATTGATTCAACGGTATGGAATTCAGTAGCATTCAAGAGAACTGTGCTTTCTGCCTAGAGTTCAAATAAATATTCTTAGGTAAATAACGTCGTATCTCAGGGTTAGCAACTCGGATTTTCTAAAACATGTTTTCATTGAAAGGGGCCTTGTGCTGTGGGTGGGAAGTCAGACTGGGGCAGCCTCTCTGGAAAACGGCACGTACATTCGTCAGAATATTAAAACTAGCACTGCCGAGTGACCCCACAGTCCACGTAAGGGTGTTCACTGACGAGCATAAAAATGCTAATTTGAAAAGCTGTCTGCACCCCCATGTTCAGTACAGCATCTAGCCACCACAGCCGACACATGGAATCGACCCTCGGTGATGTTCCTATAGGCAGGGTGGAAAACTACTCTGCTATAAAAAAGATGAAAGCTTGCCATTGGCAGCAACGTGCATGGAATGAGAGGGGCTTGTTATGTGCAATGCTCAGAAGCCCAAGAAAGACCACTCGTCTGTGGGACGTAAAATAAAGAAGCAAATGAACAAGCAAAACAAAATAATCCCTTAGGCTCTGCTGACAGAAAGGGGGTTACTGGGGCGGGGGGGACATTGAAGGGGTGGCTGTTCTTATGGTTGTAGTTAATGTTTGTAGTTTTTCTCTTAAATACAAACGCAGTATTTTGTAACTTTTTGGAGCAAAAACAATGATCTTACTCCCAAAGCTTTCTTTAATGTTATTTAAAACTTCAAGCCTAGGGCAGCTCTCCTGCCTGCCTGTAACTGCCAGTGCCTCTTTTCTCCTTTTCCTAATAAACCAGCTCTTCCAAAATGCAAAATAAAATAAAACTTTAAGATTAGTGTCACTAGAAGCAAGTCATTGTTTACCCCTGCCCGGGAGAGACATCATTTCCTCAGTGGAGACCAACTTTTTTTCTAATGTAGTACAAATTCCCAATGCTGTTGTTTATTGTAATCTTCTATATCAATGCTTATATTTCTTTAAATAAAGTGAGGTATTGATTTAAAGTGACATGTTGACTTACATCATCGTTTGCATTTTGGAAGGACAGGGCCCCATCCCCAGTGTTCCTACCGCTCTGCACCGTGACCCACCTTAGTCCACTCTGCGCCCTCCCCAGCTTGCTCTCACCCCTCCTCCCACCTCCTCCCCTCTAGATTCCGCGGTTCTATGCTTAGCTTTCCAGGGTTTGTTTTTAAGTTTGGCTGTAGCTGGCCTTTGTTTGGTTGCTCTATCGATCCCTTCTAAGTGATACCATCCAGTATTTGTCTTTCTCCCTCCAACTTATTTGGCTCATCAGAATGCCTTCTGGCTGCATCCATATTGCCACAAGTGGCAGGAATTTGTCTTTTGATGGCTGAGTAGTATTCCATTGTGTCTAGGCACCACATCATCTTGACCCCCTCATCTGGTTTCGGGTGCTGAGGTTGTTTCCACATCTTGGTTATTCTAAGTAGAGCTGCCGAGAGCACAGCTCTGTGGGTTTCCCTTTGAATTAGTGGTTTTGTGTCCTTGGGTAAGCACCTAGGAGTGGGATTGCAGAGAGATTCATTTTTAATCTTTCAAGGAACCTCCATACTGTTTCCAAGGCTGACCCGGTCGACATCCCCGCCAGCAGTACGAAAGGGTTCCTCTTCCTCCACCCCCCTCCAGCCTTTGTTTAACAAGCGCTTTGTTCTAATTTCAGTGGGGAAAAACGGTTTAGAGAATCAGTGTTATATGGCAAAATATGGGAGTTTGGATCGTGCTCTGGTCTTGTCCTAGGTAAACCTGAGGGCTGTCTGCAGGCTCCCAAGCCACGCAGGTGGTTCTTTGCAATACCCGAAGCCATGGGGGAAGTTTTCTTTTTCTGCCATTTTCCAGGAGTGCAGGGCTGGAGCAGAGTTTAGCAGCATCTCTGGAGAGAAAAGGAACCAGGCATATTTTTCAGGGCATATCCTGTGGTACTTCTGAATTTTAAATGCAGTTTTAGATCGATAAAATTCTATCCAAAATATAAATGAAATATTTAAACAAACACAAGTAAATTTCAAGTCAGTACATTTTAAATGAATCAATCGACACAAGTTCCAGAAAACTTTTCTTACAACAGTTGAGAATCTTTCCAAATGGCTCCAGAGGTAGAGAGAAGTCTCTCTCGGGCAGGGCAGTGTTGACTGAAACTACAGTGAGTGCCAAGAGGTGAGAAATCTCCAGTTCTGAGTTTCACTCCTGCAGCTACAGGGAGCTGTGTGAGCAAATCCAGCACCTTCACAATACCCCATCTCTCTGCGTTTTCATTTCACGGCAACTATCCTACTCCCTTCCCATGAATGTGCTGAGCTTTCTAATCTCCACTTCTCATATAGACTCAAACAAATCATGAAATAGGAGACAAACGCTCCCCTGAATATATGCAAATAGGGCCTTCCTAGCCCAGAGACCTTGCTGCAGCAAGGCGGCTTGACACAGAGGGCTTGAGAAGGGCAGCTGAGGAGAGTCCAGAACATTCCCTCCCCACTAGGGCCTCTCCTCTGACTCTTTGGCCTCAGTCAGGAGCCTGCTTTTCCTATTCCCACAGCAGCTTGCCACAGCCCAGCATCTTTTGACCACGGTCTTTGGCCCTGCAAGGCCCCGGGCGATGTTCACACGCCCAAAGGTGCCGGTCTGATGCGGAGCCAGATTTCCAGAGCACTTGTGAACTTGATCTGCCTCTTCTGAACACCTGAAATTTGATTTCAGCCACAGTTAAAGTTTACCTCTCAACAACAACTGAGAGGCTCATTTTACTAAAGATAGAATGTAACAGAAAGGCTCATTCAAGAGAGTTAAACCAACTCTTAGGAACTATTATGCAGATTTCAAAAAGTGAAGTAAACAGAGACTGAGCGGGACAGGCTGGAGATGGACAGGGTATGACATCAACCACCCAGTCAGTGGCAGGTGCTAACAGCGGGTTCTTATGCAGGTATGGCGGGAGGGAGGGGACACTTGTCGTGGCCAGAAGGCGAGCCTCTAGCTGCAGGGCCGGCCAGTGTGCTCCGGCCAGTGGCCAAGAGCCGGGACGCAGACAGCTTGTTCCCAGGAGACTCACCTTCCTCCGACTGGAGGATGTAGGCACCAAGACTTCCCAGCGGCTTTGCCGAGCAGCCTTAGGCTGCAGAGCAGACGAGGACACGGCCAGCAGCCCGCCCCCCGCTCGCCTCGGCTCCGCTCAAACTTGCACTGGGCTCTGACGATGCAGCGTGTCGGACCGGCGGTCCATGGCCCTGTCTAGGTTCTTTTATTTTCATGGAAGCATCGTGAACATAACGTTCTGTCAGCTTGCGGTGTGCACCCTCCAGGTTGACATGTGTGGTCACTGCGAGGTGATCGCCAGCGTGTCTAGGTATGGCCTTGTCCGCGGTCACATTTGCAGCAGTGTCCCAGACACACTCCCCAGGCTGTGCGTTCCACCTCTGCACGTACTGATGTTGTAACCGCAAGTTTCTCCCCTTCTTCCCCTCCCCCCTTCCCTCCCCCCTTTTTGTTCCCTCCCCCCCCCCCCCCCCCCCGGGAAACACCAATCTGTTCTCTGTATATGTGAGTTTTGTGTTTTTAGATTTTACAAGTAAATGCAATAACGGTCTGAGTTCACCTGGTTTAAAATCCTCAGTGCCCACCCATGTTGTTACACAAAGCAAGATTTCATTCTGTGGCTGAGTAGTTCGTGTGTGTGTGTGTGTGTGTGTGTGTGTTCACCTGTCAGTGGACACTCAGGGTGTTTCCATAGCTTAGCTATTGCAGACCATGTTGCAGTGAATGGAGGAGTGAAGATTTGCCTTCAATGAATGGCTTTGCGTTCGTGGGGTCCGTACCTAGGAGTGAGATTGCTGGACCCTCGGCAGGTCTGTTTTTAATATCTTGAGAACCCTCCCTAGTGTTTTCTGTAGAGGCTGCACTTGTCTACGTTCCCAGCAGCAGTGTAAAGTGTCCCTTTTCCTCCACATCCTCACCAGCATTTGTTGTTTGGGGGGGTGGGTTTTTGTTTTTTGTTTTGCTTTGTTTTAATACGGGCTATTCTCACTGAAGTGAGGTGGTATCATTGTGGTTTTGACGTACATTTCCAGTAAATGTTAGTGTTCTCTGATTTCTGTTCATGGAATGCACCGTCTTGGTCCTTGTTTTAAGAATTACATTCTGTTGTTCTCAAGTGTTCCAGCTCAAGTTTAAGAAACTCTGGAACATTCCATCAGTCTGCTGCAGCCTGGGAGGCGCCTGCAGCCCTTCCCCGGGAGCCGGCATATCCTTGTCTCCGTGGTGCAGGGATTCTGGGTTTCCTGGGCACTGCCTTTCCAGGTTGTAATGCAGTTGAAGAGAGCTCCAGTTGCAGGATTTTGGTGCAGCAGAGCTCAACTGAAAATGACCCTGAAAAGTTTCCTGTGGCGCAGAAGTCCTGACTCAGTGGTAATGCAGGTGTTTCCCATTCAGATGTGCCCCGTTGAACCCTAACCTCTTTGCCCTCGTCATGGGGCCACACAGATGCAGGTCATCTCATTGCAGATTATCTTGTTGCAACACAATTTTGCTGCAGAACATATCGAATGAGATCAGTGGAAAACACTGGCACTCCAGAACAGTGTTTATTTTGGGAAGGGAGCTTCTCTGTGCAGGAAGCTGGACACAATTGTGTCTCCAGGAAGGGCCATGAGTGGCGAGGCTCAGGGCTAAAAGGAGGCTGATTTTTCACTCAGACACTTAACCCATGGCAAAATATGGGAGTTTGGATCGTGCTCTGGTCTT
>NW_004567128.1:3696691-3762672 GCF_000260355.1 Condylura cristata
CTCATGCAGAAGTGGCTTAAGCTTCTCAGTGCTGTGCTTTAACCCTCTGCGCCGCCAGGGAGGGCCCAGGGTGGAGCATTTCTAAACCAGCACAAGAAGGCCCTACGGACCCAGGAGTGGCAGCTCGTAGAAGGGCGGGCACGTAGAACCGCGGCCGGCAAATGCAGCAGTGCGGAGCTTTGGCGGGCGGGGAGGTTGGCTTCCCTTCCAAAGTGACTTCTGTTTCCAGCATCGCCATACTGGCAGCTAGCGCTCTCACTGCATTTATTCGTGAAGATGCCAAATGGGACATTTCCTAGGCAAGTGAGCAGATTTCCTGACATTCGATATGAAGTGGGTGGCCTGACTGTGGGTCTTCACCCGTGCGCTTGAAGGGACGTCTAGTAAGACTCAGCTGCAGGCACACAGGAAAAGGTTAAATGATTTATTTACCCCAAAACGGGAGGAAATGAAGAAATGAATAGCTCAGGGAGAAAGGGAGATGAGTTGCTGAATGCGTCCTACCAGTTCCGCTGACCTGGAATCCCGATAGCACACCAAGAGCCCGCGAAAAGCCAAGAGTAAGCCAAGAGCCAAGAGGCCAAGAGACCTAAGAGCCAAGAGAGCAAGAGCCTCCGAGCCCCGCACACTGGCTTTCTACCAAACCTGGCTGCTTCGCTCCACCTCAGGCCCCAGCAATCTCCCCTTGGTGACGCCTGGATTTGCAGTTGTCAGTCTCTGGTCTGGAGTGGGTGTGGGGTCCACAGAGCTGTGTCTGTAGCGTCCGTTCAGCTTGATGTTGGTTTTGGAGAGGTGACGGGTTCAGAGGGCGAGGTCCTTGGGTTCCCACTGGTGAGAGTTTCCCCAGAGCTCCCCTCTCAGCCTCAGGTGGCGAGTTCCCCTGTGAGGCAGAGACGTTTAGTGTATCCAAGAGGGCAGGTTTGCTGTGAAAAGGGAGAGGAAAGGACACTCGCACAGACACAGGAGGGCAGAAAGGGCTGCCCCAAAAGAGACAGGTTTGCTAAGCGCGAGGCCTACACAGTGGCAGGGGGGTGGGGGGCAGAGTGCGGGGGTGGGGTGCTGCGGCCTGTGCCCGCGCAGAGGGTGCACCATGTAGTCTCTTGGAAGGGCTCATTCCTTTGCGGAGCTAGCTGGTCGCTCATGTTAACCTAACTGCTTCTGCGGTGTGACGAGGGTGATTTGTGAGGGCCTGTGGTCCTGGACAGGGCCCTCAATCTCCACATCCCCCCGGGCTGCGCCGCGGGTTCTCTTCCTAGCACCGCGACTCGCTGGAGCAGTGGCGCCTAAGGACGCTTCATTCCTACGGCCGCTGACGACTGTTCGTCACATCTGCTCCTCACCCCTGTCAACATGGGAGGTCTGACACACTCATCTTTCAGTTAAATTTTATTGTTTCTATTAAAATAAATTGGGTGGGGGAGATAATTTGTTCAAATTTCAGAACTCTTGGAGATAAGTGGAAACAAATCATGACCCCCCCCCAAAATCTAACTTGGAAATCTAAGTTGCTAACAGTAATAAAACCAGAGCAGCAGCAAATGGGAATATTTAAGTCATTAAACCAGTATCCCACAAGTAACGCAAGGCCATATTTTAAGTATATTTCAAACTATATATGTTTACACTATATATTTCAAATATGTAAACTTCATCAATTAGCTCTGATTAAAGATGAAGATTAAAGGAATTTTCCAAAAAGGCCAAATCCGGACTCTCATAAAGATTAAAATGAACACATGTGAAGGATTTGATTGACTCATTATCATGGGAATAGCCAGGTACTGCTGCTGGTTCAAAAGAGACCCAAAGAGCAGGAGTATTGCAAGGAATTTGCAAATGGCGACGAAAGTGGCCTCTTCCACAGTGGAGGCAGGAAGGCACTTGGCCCTCCAGGCGGCAGGGTGTGTGTCTGTAGGCGAACATGATCTGGCACTGTTACCAATTCCCTCACTTGTAGTAAAGTAGCTCAAAGATAGCAGAAGGCTACACTCACAACCCAGAATGTGGCCGCTTCTCACATCCGTGCCTTTAGGAGTAAGAATGGAGGCCAGAGCTCTCGTTGGCTTCTAGTCAACTCAAGTTGGGCAGAAAGGGAGAGGCAGCAGAGAGAACAAGCCATGTGGGCCAGGCTCGGCCCGCTCCTTGATAGGTGTGTCCCATGTCTACTTACACTTGAATGTGAAGACAAACTTTAAACGCCTCATTCCCTAAACGTACTCTCCTTGACCGTATGTGGCTGGTGAAGAAATACATCACTGCATAATTGCCCTTTTCTAGGAGATAGTAGTAGTTTCCGGTAAGTGGCTTAATTTTCAAATCTTAGCATCCATCTACATTCGATGTTATAAACACATGCTCGGAGCTCTCATTGCAGGAGGAAGGTTGTGGAAAATTCAGGGTGTTGAGATCAGAGCTAGGTTGCCGTTATAGGATTAATACTGTTGACATCCAGGTAACGCCAACTGGCGGCTGTGAGTCTGGGGTCTGGTTCATCTCACCAAGAACGAGTGGGATCCGTAGATGCCTGAGTGAGCTCCCCAAACAGGAGAGCAGAGCTCAGCACAACACCACTCACGGAGGTATTTTCCCTCCCTGAAGGCCCTGGAGTCGTTGCAGAGAGGGGTATATTGAGCTGCCTGGATGCTGACTTTGTGCTTGTGTTATTTTTCCATGTTTCCTGATGCTGAATGATCCCTTGATCACTCAGGACTAGGAAAGAGAGGCTTGTGCCAGCTGAGTGCCAGTGTCACCTCTGAGAGGCACACAGGCTGTCATTGATACCGTTCCGCATTCATTCAAGAGACCATTTGAATTTCTGCAAAAACAAAAAACTGTTGTAAAACGTCGCTTTGAAAGACAGGTTTGAGAAAACAAATGTGGTTTAAATCAATGAAGTGTAAAGACAAATGTGGATGAGTGAGTTCACCAAACTCCAGTTTTGTATTTCTGGGATTACAAAGCCCAGTTAATGAACTGAACGTGGCATGTGCATGTGGGTTCTCAGTGATGCACGGCTGAAACATATATGAGGCTATCATGTGACGCTGCTTCAGTAAAAAATGCTAAAAAACAATCTGAACAATAGGGGGGAAGGGGGCTACATATGTAACAGGGTGTTAAACCTATTTTATTTTATTTTTTTTAAAGATTTATTTATTCATATAGAGCTGGGGTACAGGCCAGAGATGTGGAGGGTGAGAGGATTCACCAGAGACAGAGCGGGGAGCAGAACAGTAAGATCGATGAAGTGCACTGCTGAGGGGAGCAGCAGGCGGGTCAGGAGAGGTCTGCCGTGCCCTGTGGATCTCCTCCGGGGCAGGCGGGGATCGAACTCATGCGGAAGTGACTTAAGCTTCTTAGTGCTGTGCTTTAACCCGCTGCGCCACCAGGGAGGGCCCTATTTTATTTTTTTAGAGACTTGTTTATTTATGCATACAAGAGCTGGGGTGCAGGCCAGAGGTGCAGAGTACGAGAGGCTTCACCAGAGACAGAGTGAGGAGCAGAACAGGCCGACTGACGAAGTCCACTGCTGATGGGAGCAGCGGGTGGGTCAGGAGGGATCTGCTGTGCCCCGTGGGTCACTCCCTGGCTGGGAATTGAACTTGTGCTACAGTGGCTGAGGACAGCTTCATAGCACTGAGCCTTCACCCCTGCTTCAACAGAGAGGCCCTTAAACCTATTTTTTAAATTCCTCTACAACAAAAAGCACAAGTTATATTACTTGTAGGCTTATCTGCTTGTTTCTGAACCCCCTTGTAAGGAAGCTCTCAGAGCCAGGATTCTCTTCTCTTCTCTATGCTAGCTAAACCTTTCTTGAATGAAAGAACAAACAAAATTACTTTTAACAGTAAGCCTGAAGCACGGCCAGATATTCCAATCAGGTCTGTGCTGTATCGGTCATTCCGGGATATACACCTATCAACACGTCTCACAGGTCTGGGCAGTTCACTTACCTTACTAGAGCCCAGTAGCAAACCTGGAGTTACCTTATTTTCAGAATCTGAAGATTATTTTACAACATAATACTATGATGTATTTTCTTTCTGTTTAGCAAAGATGACTATACATAGAAAACATACAATAATGATCACATTGTGTTCCTACCACAACTTCCTGCCTCTGCTGTCCCGGTAGTCTGATGAGTTTGACAAAGGAAGGAAATACTGAAATGTACATAATACATCACAAATCTGCCAGGGAGGGAATTATAGTCTGCTTTGTTGGAATGAGAACAAAATTTAAAAGCTGTGTTTTCTTCACTTTCACACCGCCCAGAAAGCTGCACACATTTAGAAGTTCAGTGAAGGAAAGGTGTGGGAGCAGGCAAGGAGCTGGCAGATTTTATGTACTTGGTTGTAGTCAGACTAGGAGAGACACGCTCGTCCTCGTCTACAGGACAGAGTGCCCCACTTTTTCAAATGAGCCATGAGGAGCCCAGCATTCACACATACAGTCAAACTTGTATAAAATGGACTTAAAAGGAGAGCCCCTACCAAATCTGCCATGAGATAGAACTCAAAGTTGGTGGAAAATGTTTCCACCGAAGCATGTAGGTATCTTGGAGGGCTCCCAGACACAAAGCAGGTGAAGGCCAGTAGGTTACACAGGGGAGATCCCAGGAGGCGTGGGCAGGGGGGTGGGAGACAGAGGGCAGAGGCGGAAGCCACCAGAGTAAGGTTTCGAGCCAGTCTCCCCTCTGGGCACCTGGAGCCGGGGTGGGGGACTGTGGGGAACCCATCTGCGTTCTCCCAATGAGGGCCAAGGTGGCTGGGGTGTTGGGTCACCACTGCCTGTCCACCGTGGCTTCTGGCTGCCATCAGTGGCAACAGAACCCTCAGAGTAGAAGGTGTTCCCGGCCAGCACCCTGCTGTGGAGCAGGGCCTGCCCCAGACAGAGCGCGGCCCGAGAGCATCTGCTCACTGGGTTTTACAAGTTCTTCTCATGAACCCTTGTTCTAATGAAGATAGGCAGGGGTGCAGAAAGATCACTGGGCCGGTGCCCCCATTCTCTTGCTCTGACAACCCCACACTGACAGGTGGGGGGTGCGGAGCAGGCGTTGGGCACAGGGTGCTGCCAAAGAGCAAGATCTTGGCCTCTGCATTGATAGAATCACCGTTGGGCCTCAGTGGTGAGGGGCAGGAGGACAAAAAGAAAAGCGAGGGTGGAACTAGAAAATGTGCTGTCTTCTACAGTATCAGGGGCTGTGAGTCCACCCTCGGGGCACTTCTCACCTGCTTGATGCCTCCGATTGTCGCTGAGATCCCGCCCTAGATCTGCAGCCAGGGTTTCAGTCTTATCAACAAGACCTCCCCGGATCAGCTGCTGGGGTCCCTTAGGAGTGGATGGCGGTTGTTGCAAGCGGGGACTTGTTGACATCCCCTCCTCCACGTGTGGTCATTGGGAAGTGTCTGGAGACAACTGGTTGTGACCGCAGAGGGAGGGAAGCTGTGGGCACCTGGTGGGTCAGCTTCCCCCAGTGCACAGGACAGCACCCCACAAAGGCTGATCTAGCCCCAACAGCAGCAGTGCAGAGGCTAGACCAGAGCCCCGGTCCAGGCACAAGGTCGGTCCCCCTGGTGGCTGGCCGCTACAGCTGGCCTCCTATCGCCTAAGCTTGGCCAGTGGAGGTGCCTCCGCGAAGGGCTTGGCAACAGAGCAGGGCTAAATTGGGAGCTGGCGCCGAAACGCCCTCCCAGTGACCCGTGCTCCATCAGTGGTTTCCCTGGAGAAATAGCAGATGGGCAGCGGCCATGGCAGCATCTGGCCAGTGTTGAGGTGTTTTTTGCTTCCTCTACCCCCTTGGTTTCTGTCCACTTTCCAAGCTGGACTTTACCCTTCCTGCCTTTTCTGTTAGCTACTCACCATCCTGCCCATCATTTTGCGTTCTGCATCAGGTAGTGGAGGCAGGCTCTTATGTGATGGCCAGGGTAGTCCAGCTACGGCAACAGCGTCCTCCCATTTTCGGTGGCTCAGCGCAATCAAAGCTACTTTCTCGCTCATGCAGCAGTTGAAGGGATTCATTTGGCTTTCCTCTCACCATGACACGGCACGCCATTGCTTCTGTGGTGGCTCCGCTCGCCCTGCAGGTGCGAGGCCTCCCAGGCCCTCCTTTATCCAGGTGAGCGCTGAAAGGAGCGCCTGGTGGGGAGCCGGTTGTAGGAGGGGGAATGGTGGACCAGTCTGCAAAGAACTGTGTCCTCGCCCAGCGCTCCAGATCGTGCAGGGGCCAGGAGCTGTAGTCTGGCACCTGCCCGCACCCTGTCGGCAAACCAGAGGCCAAGCAGCAGGACAGGTGTGGGCGTAGGGGCGCCCAAGGGCCGGGCATGAGAGCACTCTGGGCGACAGAGCACCACAAGGGCAAGACAAGGGGAGCACAGAGACCCGAGTGGGAAATGAGAACATGCAAGTCAGCGTGGCCTTCCGCTTTGCTTGACCGGTGGCGCCCAGCGCGTGACAGTCACATCAGACAGAGCCTGTGTCTTTGTGGAATTCTCCCTCCGCGTCTTGTCCCCGCGCCACCCCATGTCCATATCACCCACACAGCTACCAGCCATCAACTCCATGTAACAGTGATGGCCGCACTTGACTACATGATTTAGGTTTGCCATCGAGAAGTCACTGCCTGAAGTGATTCATGAAAGTAGGGGAGACACACTTATATGTACAGAGCCCAGAGACTTTGTCGCCTTCCCTGGTTCCACAGTCCCGTGAAGTTCTTCCGTTAACATTTATGCCAGTAATCCTAAACCTCACAGAACACTCCCTACACTAAAACATTATTCAGTATTGACCCAACCACACACACACAGCAGGCTGAGTCCCAGCTACGAAGGATGAAGCCGGGTGACAAAAATTATCTCCGGTGACATCTGACTTCAAAATCTTTGTTCTTTTCATGGCGTTGACGTGTGACCTTAGATGAGATACTTCACTGCTCTGACCCTCACCTTCCTCATCTGTAAACGGCGTAAACACTTATCCAAGTGTTGTCAAGAGTGCATAATTACTGCACAAAATAACTCGCGTTTCATCAGCATTCTAGAAGCATCAGTTTCTTTCTTTTCCTTGGTTATCAAGTGGGGAGTTCTGAGAGCTGGTAATGCTTCGAGGGAAGAGGAAATCAGTGTCATTTTAAAAATTGAGATCTAATTGACGTATTTGCTCAAGTGTACAGCACGGTGATTGGCACTTGTGCACATTGTTTAACAGGCACAGCCGTAGCTGTTAACATTCATCTTGTGGGGAGAACGTCTAAGGTCTCCACCTTGGAACTCTCATGTCCAACATGGGGTTAGTAACTGCTGGGCCTCCCGCCCGGGACTTCCTAGATAACTGGAAGTTTGCAAGTGTTATTTCTCCCTCCCTCTCTTCTTTAAAAAGACATTCATGCACACAAGAACTGGGGTACAGGCCAGAGGTGCAGGGGCCGTGAGGGAATTCACCAGAGACAGAGTGGGGAGCAGAACAGGCAGATCCACGAAGTACACTGCTGAGGGGAGCAGCGGGGAGGCAGGAGAGGTCTGCCTGGCTAGGGATGGAAGTCCTGCTACAGTGGCTGGCGATAGCTTGACAGTGCTCTTGAACGCCCGCGCCTGCAGGGAGGCACCACTTTTTTATCTTTTAACCTTGCCTTTGGTTCTCTCCCCTGCTCCCTAAGAGAGTCATTATTAGAGAAGACCAGATGGTCAAGAAGCATGTGTCACTGGGGAAGAATCAGGCACAGTCTGTGTCCACACCTCCGAGTGATCCCACTGCCTCGTATGCGGCCTGGTGCCTTCTGGGGCTCCAGATCAATGTTTCAGCAAGCAAGAAGGGAAAGAATAGAAAAAAGAGGGAAGGGGGAGGGAGGAGAGGAAGGAAGACTGGAAGTAGTTGAGTTCCAGGAATGGGGGTCCTTGATGGGCTTCAAAAGAAGAAAAACATAGACCTCACTATTTCAAGACACCCCTTCCCCAACAGAACTTAGCGGTGATTTCCCTGAGAGCCTTGCACCTCTTCATTAATTCCTTTCATGGAACAAGAAGAAATGGAAAGAAACAGACTAGGAAAACATCCATTTCTAGATGTCACCGGGTGACAGTTGCCATCAAAGGTGAAGAATAGAGAGGGGCTCTTTCCTCCCTCAGTGGAAGTGGCCCCCAAGAACATCAGGATGTCTGAGGAGGCGGCTTACATGTCGGAGCCAGAGACAGGAGCTCAGCCCGTGTGTGACCTTGGCCAAGGCGAGCGGATGCTGTAGCTGGCCTTCTCATCTGCAAAATGTCGGTGTCGGTCCCGATCAAAGCTCCTCGGGCTTGGCACTCCATTGGGTGGGGAGCCGTGGCGCAGGCGAGAGCATGTCTGGAGGTGGGCCCCGGCATCGGGAGTGTCAAAGCACTCACCTGGCCCCCGTGTGCTGCCTAAAGCTCAGTTGTTCCCAGACCAGCATCATGGGCTTCTCTTGGGGTCCCTGTGGTCAATCCAGAGCCACATGATCAGAATTGGCTCTTAAAGGGGGCACCCTGAGTCGCTGTGTTGACCTTACAGTTGGAAGCTGACAGTGACCCTCTCCCACCCAGCTCTTCCATCTGACAGTGCTTTGCTTCTGGTATTTCAGTATCTTTTTGGGATCTCAGCACCAGACACGTCGTAAGCGTTGTACATTTTATGTGTGTGTTATGTGTATACACGCAGAAAGCACAAAAATTACCCTATCACAGCTGTTCCACGTGGGGGGCTAAGTGAAAATAAATTGGAAAAAACCTTGGTCCTGTAAATGGTGCAGACAATTTTATGGGTTCTGATCAAAGCCTATTTTCCCTTTGTCCAGTGGAGTCCGACCCCCTAAGGAGCCCGTCTCTTCAAAGTCAGCAGCGCCGGCCTGGCTATTAGAAACACCTGGCTCTATGTGGCCATTTCTACCTAACATGTTCTCACCTGGCGGCACAGCCTTCCCGGGTCCCTTGGCTTGGGACCGGCGACTTGGCTAGCTGCTGCCCTGGGCCTTGGATCAAAGCAAGTCACCAGCCAGGTCCAAAGCCAAAGTTGGGGCGTAGGCTTTGCACACCACGAAGCCAAAGGGTGTGAAGCAGGGAGGGAGTGAAGGCAAGCACGGTCATCCTACCATGACCAGTTGTCAGGACAGCTTGCGAGTGTGCACACGTATGAGTGAGTGTGCAGAGGGACGCTCTGACGCCAGTGAGCCATTCACTTCTGCGCTGACGGGCCACGCACGGCTTAACAGCGGGCTCTGCTCAGCTCATGCCTCCTCGGGCGATTTCCCCTGATGTGGACACCAGAGTGTAAGTACAAAACCCAGACCTTAGAGCCCACCACTCACCTGGGCTGCTCGGTGGAGCCTATCCGGGCCACCTGCGTGTATGGCCTGCCACTGGGGGCCAGGGGCGCCATG
This sequence comes from Condylura cristata, assembly GCF_000260355.1. Lineage (NCBI taxonomy): Eukaryota > Metazoa > Chordata > Mammalia > Eulipotyphla > Talpidae > Condylura > Condylura cristata. The sequence goes on from NW_004567128.1 coordinate 3,706,083, forward strand.
GGTGCCCGGTGGCATCTTGGCCCAGGTATGCAAGCTGTCTCCAATAAGCCCGGTATTGCACGGTGACCTGCAACTTGACCTTCAAGCTGCAGCAGCCCAGGCTCTGCAGTTGGTCAGAGAAAACCCAGCAGAGTGTGGAAAGCTAAACTGAAGTAAGATAGGAGTGTCATTCTCAGCCGACATCCTTGCTTCCTGCCTTGACATCTCAACTACATTATTAAATCCTCCAGTGCAGGTAACAGGGAACCTGTTCAAAGTGCGAAACAGACGCGCCGCCGTGGTGGTGGCTCTGACCTGTGTGAAGTGAGCTGGGGGGGGGGGTTTCTAGGTGGTGAGCAGAGCGCAGAGGATGCGCGGGTCCTGCAGGAGGCGGTCCGGCCAGATGTGCACGGCCCGCCCCGCCCTCCCCGGCAGGCTGCACCGGGAAAAGAGCCCCGCGACTCCAGCGGGGCGTCCCCACCTCTCTCGGAGCCGCCGGTGCCCCGCAGGGCCAGACCTCCCGTCCCTGTCGGAACAGCTCCCCGGGAAGAGCCCAGGCGGCGACCCCGCTGCGCCCCAAACCCCGCGCCCTCCGGAGGGGGCGCAGGCAGAGGAGCGGGAGGCGGTGGTGGAGTGAGACCCGGCGAAGATGCTGCTGCCCTGGGCGCTTGGGCTCGCCCTGCTGCTGCCCTGGGCGGCAGGTGGGTTAGGGAACGCGGCCAGGTGAGTGGCTGGCTGGCGATCGCTCCCCCGGGGACCCCTTCCCTTGGCCTCCTGCCTCGCCAGGCGCTGCCGGGGAAGGGGTGTGTGAGTGCCTGTGTGTCCGCGCACGGAGCGGGATTCCACCCGGACCAAGGCCCCAGGCGCCAAGGGCTTTCCTTCCTGCACCCCTTTGTCGGAACTTTGCTTTAGCCGCGCCCCACCAGGCTGAGCCCGGAGGATGAGGAGGCTCCGCGCTGGCCGCCCGGGGTGGGGGTGCCGCTCCGCTCCTGGGTGCGCTCTCCTCCGGGTGCGGGATGGTGGTCTCCGGGCACCCACTGTGCGGGTGGGGTTGTGCCTGGCCAGGGCTGATAGCTGTGCAGTTTTGTGCTGTCCACTCCACTAGGGCGCCAACTGGTTGTCGGTGCTATCGGCGGGACGGGAAGGGGGCGGAGGAGGGACAGAAACGGACGGGAGACAAGGGGCCTTTACCCAGCGCCCTTCTGACTCAGGCCAAGGAGCTGAAAGAAAGGAGGCGCTCGTCAGATGGAATCGAGTGTCCTGGGCCAGGCGGTACCTAGAGGGAACCCCTTTCCTTGCCTGGCTCAGGCTCTGTGCAGCCCTGAACCCATTGTCTGGAGAGGTGAGCAGCCACTTAGTGCGCGCACCCTCCCACCCCCTGACTCCAGGTCAGGCGCTGCCCCTCGGCCCAGGACTCTGAGCCCATCCGTGCTCATACTGCGCTGTGTGGCCGGCACCAGCCCGACAGCCTCTGCTAGGGCAGGAATGGGAGGCACAGGGAGGTCAAGTCACTTGCCTCAGGAAGCACAGCCAGGGAGTGATGGCGCGTCTCCAAAACCTGGGGGTCTGGCCCAGAGTCTGCTCTTGGCGGGTGCAGTCGCGGCCTCTCCCCTGCGAGAGGCTTCCTGGTTCTCCCGCGTGACGTCCTGCATTCTGGCCTCCGCAGGCAGCAGGATTTCTCCACCACAGCTCGGCGACCTTTTGGGCTGCACTAGACTATTATTGGGGGAAAGTCCACTCTAGGGTTTTTAGTGGCCTCTCCCCAGTAGATACCAGTAGCCATCCCCACCCCCCAGTTGTGGCAACCAAAACTGTCTCTGGAGGATGCCTGAGGTCCCCTGTGGGAGAAGGAGCCAGAATCACCTCCAGCAGTGATTTGAGAGAACCCAGTCCTGCTACAGTTTTCTTAGGCAAGAGTTCCCGGGCAAACAGGCAGAGTCTTGGTTTGGTGTAGGTTTCTAAAAGGTGAGCCTGACTCTCTTTGTTTGACTTAGAAGAAAAAAAATCTTTCAATCAGAGTCACAGTATTAAGGGATTTGTAGATTCAAACAGAACACAGGCCAGGTGCTTGGACTGTGTGATCGAACATTTTGATTTCCTTTGCCTTTCTGTTTTTAAAAGATTTATTTATTTTTGTATACAAGAGCTGGGGTTTTGACCAGGGGTTGAGGGTGAGAGGACTCCCCAGAGACAGAGTGAGGAGCAGAACAGGCGCATCTACTGAAACAGACTGCTGAGGGCGCAGTGGGGAGACAAGAGAGGTCTGCTGCAGCATGTGGGTCACTCCCTGGGCAGGGATCGAGTTCGTGCCACAGTGGCTGGGGATAGTGCTGCCGCGTAACCCCTTGCACCACCAGGGAAGCCCCTCAATTTCCTTTTCATGATAAAAATGTAGCAGATGCAATTGGCTCATAATGGCATTTCCTTTACTGTTGGTTTCTTGGATTGCTAGAAAGCCCATTTGAGTAAGTCCAAGCAGTACTTAGCGATGGAATTAAGAGTTCTTCAGCCGTCAGCAATGCAGCCCCTGGGAGCTTTGCTTTCAAAGTACCACTAAGTGAAAGTAAAAGCCTAAAATCCCCCTTAGAAACCAAAGTATATGAAAACAGAGAATCCATATAACAGTTCTGCAGTTTCCAGTATGTGAAAAGTGGTTTGTTGACACGATGGGTATGTCTATTATCTGCCCAACATACTTGGACATGTCAGGTGGTCCCCATTTCCCAGATTGCCCAGGAACCACACAAAATCAACGCTAGGCTCCAAGTTACGGATGTCTCACTGACAAAGCCAAGGTTCTCATTGCAGAAACGTGTGTCTGCTGGGTGGTTTCCTACTCTTTCACAATTTAGGTGATAACTATTGCCTAGGGATTTCTAATATAAGTACCAGTTGTTTTGAAACACTGTGCTGTAATGTTAGCCACTGAGAAAATGATACGCCTCGTAAAGGGTGCTTAGTGTATATGGACAAGCCACCCTCGTGGAGGAATTAAGTCATTAGCAGCCTGTATTCCCTGATCTTAAGCACCAGACTTCGGCATACACCCTATACTTGTTTATGTCTTCAGGTGAGGTTCTAGACGGCCTGGCCCAATGCAATATCTCAGATACTCACTAGCCCCTGTGCTATCTTGAGCAGTTGAAATGTAGCCACTTGGCATTGAGATGCGCCCGAAGTATGTCAGTGTGTGAAGCTTTGGGCATCTGAAGCTGTGTATGAAAACAAAAAAACCAACAGCATAGTGCATCTCACTAATCTTTTCACATTGATTACTTGTTGAAATGACAATGTGGATCTACTGTATTAGATAAAATGCAGAATTAAATTGAATTTCACCTGTTTCACAATCAAAACATAAGGCTCCAAGAATATTTTCAGGGTCACACGTGACTGCTCCATTTCTGCCAAAAAGGGCTGTTCTAGAATATTTGTCGGTCTAAACTTCACTCCAGTGTTCCAGTTTCCAACACTGCCACCTTTTTGCCTTGACATAGAAGATAAGTGTGTTATTCACTCTGCTGTTCTTCACACCCAAGTTTGGAGCAACTCCCTACTTGAATGTATTTCTGTTTTACATTTTTTCTCCATTGAGGTCAAACAAAAATAACAAGAACAATGATAGAAGGACTGGCTTCATGCTGAGCATCTGCACTCGTGGTCAGGCCTGCTTTCTGCAAACCAAGCCCTCCACTGAGAATTGAGTCTTCCCCGTACTACAATGGAAGTGCCTTAGTAACAACGTCCTGGGAACCTAGTGGCTTAAAATCACACAAATTTATTCCCTTACAGTTCTAGAGGTCAGAAGTTCAAATTGAGTTTTACAGGGCTAAAATTAAAGTATTGGCTGTGCTGGTGCATTTTGGAAATTGCAGGGGAGTACCCATTCCTTGTTTGTTACAGCTTCTAGAAGCTTCCAACAATCGTTGGCTTATGGGAGCACCCCTGCAGTTTCTTCTTCCTTCATCACCCTGCCTTTCCTCTGACTCTTAGTCACCTTATCCCTTCCAAAAAATAAAAACCCTGGCAATGATATGGGTCCCACCAGATAGTCCAGGACAGTTTCCCATGTCAAGACCCTAATTTGATCACACTTGCAAAATCCCTTTCACCATATAAAGAAATCAGCTCCAGGTTCCAGGTGTTACCCTTTGGGAGCACCATTACTCAGCCTCCCATGAATGGCCTGAACTGTAAGTCTGTTCTTAGTTTTGTGGGCTCTTTTTTAAAACATGATGGAGTAATTGGTGAATAGTTGGCCTTAAGCTATAATTTGTGGGAATATACTGAAAACTCGAGCTGAGTGTGTCTATGAATAAGTAACCCTGAGATGTATAGTGACAGCATAGATATTGTTGCTAAGCAACCTCATTCAAGAGTTAGTTTCATTGGCTCAGAGGGTATTAAAGTCCTATTTGTATGTCCTTTCTGTGCATAAGTCACGATTACGTAAACATTAAAGTAAGAAGTATATTCTCTAGCCTTCATCAATCATATCGCTGTTCAGCAAATACTGTGGAGCCCTACTATGTGTCAGCTCTTTGCAAATGGGATTTCAGTCCACTTCCTCCTCGTGCCTTAGAAATAGCATTAGTCTGTTTGCCCATGGGATGGAGAAACTGAAATTAGATGATTTCCCAGTAGCTGCATTTAAATTCATCTCATTCCAAGAGCTGTAATATTCCAATATTCCAAACTTATCTCCCCTCAAAACTTGAATACATAGAGCTGAGCTTGACTAAGTGCTTTCTCACACACTGTCTCCAGTGAGCCCGCTGCACTTCACTCTTGTGCAGCATAGTCAAGGGGCGTGTGTAGAACAAGTGGGAAACCCTCACACACCACCCTTACCTCCGACACTTTTTCCTCCTCTCTAAGCTCACATTGTCTCAGAAACAGGCTCTGGGACTGGGGTTCGAGTGTGTACAGTTTATTTGTGGGGTGACCCCAGGCAGATCTACTAGTGTAGCACAGAAGGTCAAGAAGTGTTATCAAAGTAAGTTACAACTGTAATTGAATCCTGTGGGAAATTCTAGAAGACAGTAGGCTGCCAGCCTATGAAGACAGGGAGCTGGAGTATTTGTACTGCTGCCAGTCGTGGGTGGAGCTGCTGGAGAGGGAGCGTCTGGTCTTACAGTCTACCCTGTTCACAAGCAGAGCTGGCTCCTTCCAACAGAGAAAGTTTCATAGCAAATACGTCTAGGGTCAATAGGAGAGGGACGGGACAGTAAAGGCAAGCAGTCCAGTGTGCAACTGGAAGTAATGGCCATAGGCGTAAAGACGGATGAAGGGGAGGCCTGGCATTCCTGCAGAATAAAGACATTGGCCCAAAACAGAGTGGACTGGCCAACACCTGTCGTCACGAGCCCCAGGGCTGCTAAGAGCACAGAAGACAGGCTGACCCCAAGCTGCGAGGAGCCCCGGATGGCAAGCTGAGGAGTTTGTTTCTGTTCTGAAAGAATTGGAGAGCAAAACCAGACATCACGGGCTCTGTGTTGATTGTAAAGACGAAGTCCTGCTTGGAATGAGCACACAATTGTGAAGACTTGTTCAGGGAATGGAGCCATGGTTTAGTTTAATTGGTAGCACTTTTTTTTTTTTTTTGCTGTGGTACATAATAATAGTGTGTCTATAAGCTCTGGCCTCTCAGATTCGAGAATGATGAATGCAAACTTGAAAATCAGAATACCAAAGGAGCAAATACCTTTTTTTTTAAAAAAAAGATTTATTTATTTACTCATACAGAACTGGGGTACAGGCCAGAGATGCAGTGGGTGAGAGGATTCACCAGAAACAGAGCGGGGAGCAGAACAGGCAGATAGACGAAGTACACTGCTGAGGGGAGCAGCGGGCGGGTCAGGAGAGGTCTGCCGCGCCATGTGGATCTCCTCCGGGGCAGGCCTGGATCGAACTCATGAGGAAGTGGCTTAAGCTTCTTTGTGCTGTGCTTTAACCCGCTGTGCCACCAGGGAGGGCCTGCAAATACCTTTTCAAAGATCTCCACCCTGCTTTTTAAGTTCTCCCTTTGCTTGTAGTAGTTAGCTGTTGCTCTTTTACTAAATACTCCAGCATTTTGTGCTTAAAACATTTATTCATATCACAGTTCTGTGAGCTGAGAATTCGGGAGCAGCTTAACTTAGGCGCTTGGGGTTTTTCATAAGGAGGTGTTCAAGTTGGCGGCCAGGGCCTCAGGCGACTGAAAGCTTGAGGCCAGCCGGAGGATCTGCTTCCGGGGTGGCTCACTCGCGTGGCTGTGGGCAGGAGCCTCAGGCCTTCATCGTGTGGACCCCTCCATAGGACTGCGTTCAGCACGTCAGCCGGCACATCCGAGAGCGGGAGGAGGCCTCCATACCACCTTTGCCCACGTCTGGGAAGCTGTCCCCCGCCCTCCCTTAGAGTTTCCTCACGGGAAGTCTAGCCCACTTAAGAGCAGGTGAATTAAGCTTCACCTTTCAAAAAGAGGAATATCAAAGCGTATCAAAACATGCTGGTTTTCCATCTCCTGCCTGTCTCCTCCTCAGGCCCTCTGCCAGGTCTCTTCTGTAAAAGCTGGATGTCCAGAGACTGGTCTCTGCCCCATTCCTTCCTCTCTCCAGGTGACCCTCTCCGCCCAGCTGTCAGTGCCATCCGCCAGTGGGTGACTTCCGAGTGAGACTAGCCCCGGGCTTCCGCTGCAGCACCCTCCGCCTCATCAGGGCATCTCACTGCGTGTCAAGCCACGCCAAACTCTCCTCAACTCCCAGAGCTGCTTCCCCACACCTCAGCATCCACCCCAAGAGCATATCCAAACTGGTTCAAGCCAAAACCACAGCACCGTTCCTAACAACTCGTTCCCTCTGTACTCGCTCAGTCCAGCGCCACGTCCTTTCATAGACCGAATCTCAAGCCCATCTCCCTCCTCCCTGCCAGCCCCAGCCACATCCTGTCACCTGTCACCCGAAACCCCACAGTAGCTTCCCTTTGCTTCTTGGCTTTTCCTCTCTGGGTCACATCTCAAAATATAAATCACCCGACATCAACCCTCTCCTTTATGTCTTTCAATGATTTTCCATCCATTCGATTTAAATTTTGATTAAAAAGCCCCACTTGACTGGTTTGTGCCCACTTTCTAACACCCTTTGCTGTCATTCTCCCCAAGCTCATTGTCAATGAATGAATGAGTGAATGAGGCTGTCTTCGTAGGGCGTCATCGCTGCCTCCCCTTCCTTATCTCACTTCTCACTCTCCTACCGATGGTGCTCCTTGCTCCTAAATAAACCACTTACCCAAATTAAGACATTTCCCTCACCCTAGTTCCATTGCACTTCTGAGCTTGGAAGATGAGCAAAATAGACAAGTGCCAGGTTTTGCCTACCACTCATGGCATGGGAAGTTGGAAGACAGGTCAGCACACATTGGTACCCAGATGCTGGCAGCGGGGCATGTCTGACTGTGTTCTTCAATGCCTATGCATGCAGAAGGTTGCCGGGCTTCATGGTATCCCTGGCCTGACGGACTTGGGCTCTGCCTCCAGAGAATGGATGGGAATCCAGAGTGAGTCTTCACTGGTTCGATACCACGGACTTGCCATACCGGGAGCTGTGATTAAAAACAAAGCAAAACAGAAAGCCAGAGCAAACCCCCCATGGCTGGACCCCATTATCCTTGTTAAGGAAAAAATGTATTTCATTTGTTCAGCAAGATTTAAACATCAGCAAAAAGAAGTTTTAACTTCTCAATTTGTCTTGGAGAATATCATGCAGTTTCCTGGAACCTGACCATAAACAAGTATACTAAGAATTCTGGCACGGTATACTTTTGCAGAAAATAAGGAATCCCGTGAAGAAATACTATACTACTTACACAATCCCTGGAATGTTTTTAAATTAACTCCAGCTGTGGAGACAACGGTTTTCTGATTAATTTGATCAATGTAGACATCAAGTTGTAGAATGCATTAAAGGAATTCTGGGTAATTCCACACTTAGCTGATTCCTGAAGCTCAGGACTTCCTCAGCTCAAACACTTGCTCACCTGCATCGACACGTCACCGCCTGAGGACTGGGCTCCTTTGGCCTTCTACCTGCCAGACCTGGTTTCCAGGAAGAGAGATTTGCGAAAGGGAAAACGTTGAAGCTGCCTGTGGGGAGAATGAGGAGTAAAGCGGGGAGGCACTTGATGGACGAGGGTGGGAGGTTGCTCTGTGGCGGGTGTGGCGACCCACGTCTGAGAAGGGGGTGCCTACTCCTAAATCATACTTAGTGTTGTAAAGGAGCATGATGTCAATGAGGAGATAGAGAAAACTAATGCAAAGAAAACACAATAAAAAAATACAATTTTTATGGCCCTCCCTGGTGGCACAGCACTGAGAAGCTAAAGCCACTTCCGCATGAGTTCCATTCCCGCCTGAGCTGGAGGTGACCACATGGTGTAGCAGACCTCTCCTGACCCGCCCGCTGCTCCCCTCAGCAGTGTACTTCGTCGATCTGCCTGTTCTGCTCCCCACTCTGTCTCTGGTGAAGCCTCTCACCGTCCCTGAGCCTCTGGCCTGTACCCCAGTTCTGTATGCACAAATAAATAAATCTTTAAAAAATAATAATACAATTTTTAAAATGCATGCTTCACTAAATGTGGAACTAAATTCACCTCAGGCTGATAGCTTTCATAAGATTGTTTTTATGCCTGGGTTCACATATAAGGAAAAAGTCGTGTATACTATATTTTAGGAAAAGAAATGTCTTGAAATACTATTTTTTTTCTTTTTGTAGAAAAACTGGGATAGAGGTCAAAGGTGTGTGTGTGCAGGGGGTTGCGAGGGTGAGACGATTCACCAGAGACAGCGAACAGAACAGGTGGTTCTACTGAAACCCACTGCTGAGGGGAACAGTGGGAGGGTCAGGAGAGGTCTGCTGCGCCCTGTGGGTCACTCCCCAGCCAGGGATGGAACTCAGGCTGCAGCTTCGTAGTGCTGAGACTTAATCCCTTGCGCCACTAGGGGAGCCTGAAGTCCTGTGTTGATCAGGGTAAATTAACTTGTGCAGCAAACCATCCCCAAATCTCACTGACTAAACACAGTGAAAGTTTATCTCTTTACCTGCCTCCAATTCCAAGGCGTGTTTGACAGAATCAGCTGTGGGGCTGCACACAGAGCCTCGCCCATCCTCCCTCTGCTTCCGGGTTCGCAGACTCCTCTTGAGTTGATGAACCAGGCCCGGTGGTGATTTGCCTGCTTCCTGTTGGCCAGAGCCAATCACGTGAGCTCTCCTGACTGACAGGCTCTCTGGAAAGTACAGCTTAAGTCTGCTCAGGGCACTTTGGACTTGAACACTTAACCTTTGCTTCTACAATCATTAAATTGTGACATAAGAAATTACAGATATTTGGCCATTTTTAACTTACACACGGTCGTTTTGTATAGTTTAACCTAATAATTTAAGTCTCTTATCCAGAATGTTCATGACCAGATATTAAAAGAAAAGAGCTGTCGAATTAGGGACTGGAAAGCTAGTGAGTGGGTGTGGAATTAGAGTAAGGGGGTAGAAGGAGACGATGCTGAGAAAGTCATTGGCAGCATTTGCTAACACTGCGTTGTCCTGCAAGAACTAGAAGTGAAAGCCTTTGAAGCAGTTTCAGAAAGATTGTATAAATAGGGCCCTCTGCTCTTGTTGTTAATATCATGTTTGCCATGCTGGATTCCTTTCTTGCCCTCAATAATGTTTCAACTTGAATATTTTAATAATTCATTTTCTTTCTTGTCCGTATTTTTTAAAATAGCTGCATATGCGCATTAAAAAAGAAAAAAAACCTGGCGAGCATAGCATGCAGAACTGGATTCCTGCTGTAATAAATCAGTTTCCTCTGGCATCTCCCAATCAGCAAGCAATTATTAGCAACTCTAGCCGCTAGTCATCTCCCCCCTTGTAACTGTTTTCTGTTTTTATGACCAGATGTAGAATTTGATGAAGAAACCAGAAAAAAATGCCATTTGTGGCTGTCCCCTTGAAGCTGTCTCTCAAAACCGGGTGAGGGCACACCCGCTAGTCAGCACACCCGTTAGCTGAAGGCGTTTGCCCATTTAGGAATTTGCAGGGTTCTGGGGTGGTGTCTTCTACAGTGTTCTTCCCAGCTGCTCGGCTCTCTAGGAAGACCCATAGAACATGTCACCTCACCCTCTGGATGCTGCGCCGGTCTTTTCTGACTCGTGTCACTGCCTGAAGCCATTCTGTAGTTCCGGTCATCTGTTGATTCTCCAGCAACTATTGTTTCTATGTTTTAAACACATGAGCATAGGACTAGATTTAATGACGGATCTTTCATCTCTCCCAACAGTTGTAATAAGATGCATTTGCAGCTGGGGAAGGAATTCTTCAGAGTGGCAAAGAAGTCTTCCTGTATTATGTTTTTGATGGCCCAAATGTTGATCTGTCACACTTTGTACAACGTCAAAAGTGATGACTTGGGAGAAATTAATACACCTCAGAGTTCTCGGCTTCACCTTCTACCTCAAGGCAAACATGTGAAAGCAAGAAAGCTGGGGAAAGGCTTTCCCTGGGGAGTTGTGGTAATGTGGGTACATGGGTGTCATCTTCTGGTAGCCTTCTCTGTTTGCTGCCCTCCTCACCGGACTGTTAGTCCTTTGCAGCGGAGGCTGCTCCCACTGCTTCTGGTTTCGGTGCCTCGTCCAGTGCCTGACGTGTGCAGTTACCTAATCATTTTGAATGAACAAATGGAGAGGTGGGCGGATGAGTACCTGAGCAGATTGTTCCCCTCTGACTTCTAATGCAAAGCCATCCAGTCTTTCCTGGGCCGAGTTTCTTCAGGTTTAAGGTGACATGTCGGCGCAACTCTCCTGCCCGCCTGTGCTTGTGCAAGAGTTCCTTTACACAATCCTTTTCCCTCTGCAGAACAGCAGCGGCAGCTCTTCTGGCGTGCTTGTGTCTGGGCAACATCATCTTCTCCTTCCCTTTGTACACAGTAAACCTGCCCCTTTGGCTCTAAGAAAAAGTAATAAGATGACAGGTTGGAAATGATTTATGTCTAAGTTCACTTTCCTTTGGATGAAATCCTATGATAATCTCCCTTATGGGGAAAATGGTTCCTATGAAGGTGAACAAGGAAAGTCCTGTGAGAACTGCAGCCACGACAATGTGCCTTGCAGACGTCCAGGTGCCAGGACTGTGGCTGGAGCTAGGTCATTAGGCCATGCCTCCTTCCCAGGCTGCTCCTGCCACACGGTCCTTGAGGACAAGCATGGCAGAGATGCCAAGGCCAGACCTTTTGCGGGAAATAGAACTTTCCTCTGAGGGCTGACTTTAGCCCCAGGATTCTCCACCCAGCTCTGCCAAACCTTCCTTGGACTACCACCCACAACTCTCCAGGGAAAGCCTTTCCCCAGCTTTCTTGCTTTCACATGTTTGCCTTGAGGTAGAAGGTGAAGCCGAGAACTCTGAGGTGTATTAATTTCTCCCAAGTCATCACTTTTGACGTTGTACAAAGTATCATTTATAAACCTCCAAAATGTGACCTCTCATCTGCATGGTGGTCTTTGGCTCTCCCAGTCTCCTCAGCTCCCGTTTGACCTAGCTGTCCAGCTTCCTACTAGGCATCTCCCCTGGCTGGCTAATGAGCACTCAAAATCAGCATGTCCCAAAGAGAACTCATCTTTTCCCCTATTCCCGCAGCCACAGTCCTCATTCCAGAAGCCCAACATTGCCCTCTACCCATCACACGTCCCACACTCGCATTCCGTTGACCACAAGATGATCTTCATGAAGGCATACATTTTACTTCCTGTTGGTTGCCGCTGAACTTCCGGAAACTAACCCAGTACGTGATACTTTGTAGGGATCCAATAAACGCTTCTTCAGTGAATGAATGGCTAATGATTCTAATCCATGCCCAGGTCTCATGGTCCACCTCCATCCATTGGTTTCTCCTGACCGCCACTGTTCCTGCTCCAGCAGGAATGACTAGATGTTTCTTCCAAGCCAACTGTTTTCCCTGCTTCCATTCTGCCCCCGTCCAGTCCATTTGCCAGACTGTCGCCATGATATTTAAAAGGGGATCTTATCAAAGCTCCCTACCTGAGACCCTTCAGTGCTGTCTACCGCCATAGGCTATATACCCCCGTAACCCAGCTTGACTCCGGAGCCCCCCAGTGTTGTGTTGCCCCCTGCCCATTCCAATCCCTTTGCCCCAACCTCCTGGTCTTGTAGCAGACCCTCCCCCAGAAGACCGGCGTCCTTTTCCTCTTGCCGACATTAGTTTTGCCACCTCTGCCCATAGTGTCTGTTCTACTCACGCTGTGCCGTTGAACCCTGCTCATCTTCAGTCTCACTGAAAGCTAGCACCCTCAGAGAGAACACCCGGACCCTTTCATCCAGACTGCTTCTTTGCTTTAAGCTTCTACAGCCAACTGACCATGGTTAGGGCTTCTGTTACCCTGCCCACTCGCCTCAAAGCTCACCCTCAAGGCCCCTCACTCCCTGTGCATTTCTGTATCCCCAGCACTTACCACAGTGTTCACTGCATACTAATACCCTATGAGGGATTAAGCTGGGCTTTTGGCATCAGGAAATCAGCACAGCACGGCGAGCCTGAATGTGTGCTGACTGAAAGAAGCCCGAGCCATCAGGACCACAGGGTGAGCAATTCCATCTATGTGACATGTTCAAAATAGGCGAATCCCAAGTCATGACGATTTGTGGTAGCTGGGGCGGAGTGGGGTGCACTTTCTTCTCAGCATGATGGTGATGTTCTGGAGCTCGATTGTGGTAACGGTTGTGTAACCTAGTAAATATATGAAATGCCACTGATGTGTGCATTTCATGGTGTGTGAATTGCATCTCAATTTTTAAAAAGCTAAAAAAAGATTCTTAAGGACACCGTTGTGTAGACTTAGTCGACACACTTTGTGTCCAGTAGCTTGTGGTTTCTTGTTTGGGAATTGTTAGTTATGTGCAAAGCATATCAAGATTGTGGTGTCCTTGCAGAAGGCTAGAAATATCTGGGTTAGCTGATGACCAATGGCTGCGGTATTTCTCTGCCCAAATCTTCTGAGGCCTCTGCAATGATACTCACCATGTTTCTGTATATAGTGGTCTGTGAACTTTAGAGAGCAAAGAGTGAGTCTTTTTCATCACTCTCTGTGTCTAAGGTTACTTGGAATATGGTAAAGTTGGATCAGTGTTTCACTTCAGCAGTGATGCCTAACGGGACAATTTGCCTCGCAAGGGAGATTTGGCAAAGTCCAGATACATTTTTCATTTCCCAACTGGAAGGGCAAGTGCTCCTGGCATCTGTAAGTAGAGGCCAGAGATGCTGTTCAACACCGTCAATGCCCAGAGCAGCCCCCCAACTATAACGATTTATCTGTCAGTCCTGTAGCGTTTGAAAACCCTGCGCCATGATCCCACTAGAGGATGAAAAAGAAGTCCAGCTCAAGAAAAAGTGGATAATACAGTCATCCTTGCCTTGAGTGTTCTTGGTTCATAAAATGTGCCAGACCTCTGCAGCTCTCAACCCAGTCACCAAGCTGGTGGGAGAAGCAGCCCTTGAAGGAAAGCGCCAGGTGGTTTAACTTCCTGACCTTGACACAGATATGATTATCCCATGGAAAGTTCAGTCCACAGCAAGAAGTGCTGGGCCCACTGTGCCTGCCTTGTCTGCTCAGGAGACCGGAAAACACTTTCCAGCGGATTTAATGTGAGTGAGGGATGTAGCCCCGGACCGACACAAGGTGTCCAACTTCTCTGCTTCCAGAATCAGGCAGCAAATCTGTCCCGTACGAGGCCAGGAAGGAGGTGAGCAGGCCACCAGCTATACCCACAGCATGGCCCACCTGGGGAGACATGGCACCAGGGCTGAGTCTCAGGAGTCCAGATTGAGACAGTCCACAGGTCAAGCCTGCTGATTTTCCATGGTTCATGAGCTAAGGGTGGTTTTTACTTTTTAAAATGGTTAATGCTATATCAAAAGAAGACCCCCTATTACATGCCACATGAAAAGTATATTAAATTCAAATTGCAGTGTCCATGAATAAAGTTTTATTGAACACAGCTGCACCTCTCTGTGGCCCATTGCCTACGGCTGCCTTGGACTGAGACCTGAAGGTCCCGGAAGCCTAAACTATTTACTGTGTGGCCCTTTGTGGAAAAGCATTTTTCCATCCCTCTCTAAGAGTATAGAGCTTAGAAAATGGTGTTTCCAGAGGCAGAAGGAATGAGGATGCACCCTGGCTATAACCCACGACAGCCAGCTCTGGGGCTATGCGACCCCCACTGTCCAGCCAGAGCTTCCGCGTCGCGACGCCCCTCCAGCACTTCCTGTTCCTTACCTGTGGAGATTCCCATTTGTCCATGGTGGCCAGGCGGCCTGTGGGTAAAAGCATATCACTTTGCCCGGGACACCCCACAGGGCCAGGGAGCCCCATCTGCACACTTGCCTGACGTGGGCGTGGACAGGGCAGATCTGATTGGCACGCTGAGATTTGAGACCTAAATCTCTGGCCACTCGCATGTGCCCCGGTTCTATAGGTTATGTGACCCAATGTTCTTCACCCTGTGGAGAAAGAAATGGATGACGCTGGCGATCAGGAAAGTGTGGCAGGGAGGGCGGCCAAGGCCACCTGAACTTCCGCCTTCAAATTCTGGCCTGGCCCTGAGCAGCAGGTTTGTGGACGTTCCTCAGGGTCCTGTCTTCACTCCTGTTCAGTTTGGAGCCGGGAAGGGTCTCTGTCGCCCTCTCTGTCTTGTCCGTGCTAACTGTGGCTCTTGTCCCACAGTGCGAGGCATCATGGCTTGTCAGCGTTGGCCCTGCAGCCTGGGCTGTGTCACTATGGGGTGAAGCTGGCCTGCTGCTATGGATGGAGACAGAGCAGCCGGGGCGTCTGTGAAGGTAATTGTCTAAGAGTGCAGACCACTCAGTGAGGAGCAGTGGCCAGGAAACATGGGCTTTTGTCTACATCATAAGCTGGCGCCAAGTTGCCAGTGAGTTCCCCGACAGAGGGACATGGAAAACCACCCCACCCATGGGCTGGGTCCTGGGGATCTCTTGCCCTCCAAACGTAGCTGCCACCGTCACCCTCGATGGGGTGTGTTTCAGTGGAACTGTCTTGCCCACAAGCTCCTTGCTCTCTTACTGACTCTGACTGGGTTGTTTGGGACTGTCTTTGTTTTAATCTGAGGAAACCGAGTTGGCCAGCACGTGCCTCCTTCTAGAGATCATCTTCCCCACTGACTTCTGTGGACGACGCTTCTGAACATTGACACCCACCTGGGAGGCTTCAGTTACAAACAAGAGCGAGCCATTTACTTTATTGTTTTCTTACGCACCTTTTTCCAGTCCCTTGCACCACTTTCTAGATGGCTTCAGGGGAGGCCCGCTATGGCAAGATTTCTACCTTGTTTCTGAGACTTTCATGCAGACTTCAAACTAAGGAACCATCATTTGCTTCAGACATTGTTTCTCAGATGCTCTGGGAGGGACGGGGACTTGTATAGCTTCGTTCTTTGACTTTCTGTAATAACTGACACGCAGGCTGCAGAGGAATCAAACCCTGGCTCCTCACTGACTGCCAGGCCTGAGGCGCATTCCTTCGGGGCAGGAATCTGGCCTCCCTGTGCCTGAGCCTCTTATCTGTGAAATGCAGCAGAGAGGAGACCTCACACCCCTCTCACTTGAGGCCTTGGCGTGGCTCCTATTGGATGCTAAACTAAAGCACCAAGGCATGAGCTGTTTTTTAGGCTAAGGCTGCTTGCCACCTTCTTTGTGCTGCTGTGACCCTGCCCCAAGCCTCTCCCCAAGTGCTTCAAGCCTGTGAGACACTCGTAGGTGAGAGTGGAGCGTGCTGATATCCGAAACCCACAAAGCATCAGAAGACATTAAGTCACTCTTCCCTGCGCGCTCTTAGCCAACAGCCCCGCCAACTCCATGCCCTGGGACAACAGTACAAAGATAGCAGAAAGAGCGTTTGAAGATCCTCATGTGCCACCTAACTACAGGAAGTTAGAACACACCCGATGTCTTTGTCATTTAAGCCAGGATGAAGCACGGTGATTGGATGCACCGAGTTACATCCAGGGCTTTGTCTTGAGAATCAGAATGATGTGGGTGACCTTGGGCAAGGTGGCTGAGCTCACTCAGGCCCCTGTTCTGCCTCTGCACCCCCATGAGCAGTGCCTACTCCCGGGGGTAAGAGAGTGAGCCCAGGGCATGGGTGCACCACCTGCAGTGCGGGAGACGCCTGTGACTTGCTGCCCGCTGGCAAGGGCCAGCATCTCACTGCATGCTTGTGTCCATTAGCGCACCCGGTGGTGAGGGACGAAATGTGACTTCATTCTTTTTCTCACCACTACCGAAGATGTTTTTATTTGAAGTCAGTCAAGTGGGAAAAGGGCAAAAAAAAACACGTGGGACAAGTGATTTGGAATCTTTCTTCCAGCCGCACGAACCTCAGCAACACGTACTGCCATAAAACTTGGGTGTCTGGTAAGTAAACAAGGGCGAGCTCGCTGTCTGCAAGAGCTGTTGCGTAACCAGAGCAGAGCAGTCGCGACGGCACACTCGGCCTTTCGCATTCTCAGTGCCTTCGTGGATGATTTAATGCCATGCGTGCAAAGGACCTGAAGGCAGGAGGCTGAGAAAGCAGGTTCAGAGCATTCAAGCAAAGTGCCCATCTCGGCCAGGTCGGCAGGCTCAGGAGATCGCCAGCACCACTGCCCCCAGCCCGGGCCCAGGCAGACGTTCAAGTTAATAGCGTGCAGTGATTTTTATGCCTGGGTCTGCATCGTGTTCCAGCCACTTTTCATGGCCCTTCCTGATAGTAAAGTTGTATGCCCCCAAAGCAGCAAATAACAGGGTGCTCACCCTTGATTGCTAGGGCTCCGATTTTGAAGCCAGAGCGCAGCTGTGTGGCCATAAGACGAGAAAGCTGTCGACCTGCCCCAGCCTGCAGCATCAGGCCCCAGCCTGTGAAGTCCCAGCTGCCCTGGTCTTCACCTCTCCCCCCCAACCCCCGACTCCCACCCCGCCTCTGTGTTCCTCGGTCCCCTGCGGGCTTTCCCACTCTTGGCCCCAGCTCTGCTGAGTCTGCTCCCAGGCAGGGTCTGCTCAACTCGCTGTCACTAACCTTCACACACACGTGACTTAGCGAGATGGGGCAGTCTTGTCTGTGACTGATACGCCACAGTGGAGGAGAGGGCTGTCTGTCTGCAGCGCACTGAAGCCGCAGACCATCTCAGCAACCAAGCCGCCCGTGCTGTCCGTTGGCTGCTCAAATCATTGACCCAGAATTCCTGCAAATTGAGAACAGCTTTCTGGAGTTTTGACCTCACAGCCGTAAGGGTATTACTCACCATTTCCCCTGTGTTCTTTTTGGCATCGGTCCTAGGTTTTCCTCTTTGGCCTGTGTTGAAAATGACTTTCCAGGGAATGGTCAGAGGTCTTCAGAGCCTTAAAAAAGTAAAAGATTTATTTCCTAATATCTACATTTCAGACGGCATCCCCAAGTGCACATCCATAACAAAGTGAACATTGGAAATCAAATTCTGTTTCCTTTGTCTGCAAAAGTAGAAGACGTGTCTGGGAAGCACTTCCCCCTACCTGCTCACTTCCCATTCAGAGCCACAAGTGCTGCTCTCTGAAAAGCCTTACAGACGCTGCATTCATGACAGTATTAAGTATTGCAGGAGAAACAAAGACATTCGAATGTCTCAGTCCCTGATCTGAAAGCACTTTGAATCAGATAGTAGTTAGAAGTCCAGGAAACCAAATGTGTGTGTCGTTACTGAATACGATGGAGCCGAATCAGTTCTACGGTGCGGTTCAAGTTGAAGGCAGTGCGCAGGCGAGGGGAGAAAGCTGTGAAAGCTTCTGGAAGGAGGGGCTGGATGGAAGGATGGGGAGGGTATCTTCCGTGGGAGGGGAGAGCGGGGAGAGGCCCCGGATGTGCCACAGTGGGTGGGGAGGGGCAGGAGGTGTGTGCGGGCCAAGCGCGAGCCGCTGCTCTGGTTCCGCTGCAGCGTGGCCCGTGTCTAGGGAGCAGAGCGAGCTAAGGCCACGGAGAAACCGGGGCCTGATGGGGCGTGTAGACCGATGCTGTGTCAGGAGGCAGCAGCGTGACCAGGCGCCCTATGCAGAGTGGCATGTTCTGGGGGTGTCGGTGCCTGACTCTTGGGGGGCATCCGACGGGAGCAAGGGAACAAAGAAGCTGGACCGCGATGTCCTTTCCAGGGAAGTCTCGCTTCAGCCCGATCCCGCGGGGTGAAGCTGCGGTGTTCACTACACTGCAGTAGGTCCGGCCCAGAAACGGGGAGCTGGGTCCCACCGCGGGGGTTGGCGAGCTTGCCTCTGCCGTGCTCACTCACCTCCCCTGGTCTTTTATCGTCAAAACATCTTTTCCTTCCACAGCTGCCTGTGAACCTGGATGCAAGTTTGGTGAGTGCGTGGGACCGAACAAATGTCGGTGCTTTCCGGGATACACCGGGAAGACCTGCAGTCAAGGTCAGTACCGTGGAACGGGGTGCTGGTGCGAGCCCAGCCCAAGCTCTCTGGAGCGATGGCTAGAGTGACGTCAGGCTCAGGTAGTGTCGAGCTGAGCCTGAACCTCCGACTGAAAGTGGTGTCAGAACTAGATTTTCCAACCAGTCCTTTCTAGAAATTATAAGTCATTCTAATGTTTTGTCAAGATGCTCCACAATAGGCTTTTTTTATTACAAAAGTTTATTTTTACATCATTTTGTACATTTTATTTTCCATCTCAATTGTAATCCCCGTGGGTTTCCCATCACCAATAGGCATTTTTTTTAAAGAAATTATTTTTATGATGATATTTGCTACTGCAGTGATGCTTGTTTTTACTAACAACAATGACAACAAAAACACTATGCAAAGGGCTATAAATTAAAAAGCGACATCCCTATTCTAACCATAGTTCTAACCATGGTTCCCTAACCATGGCTCCTCAAAATCCTTTTCTCTAATAGCACAAACAGAAATGTTTCCCGTGGGCATCGCGGCCTGTCGGCACATACAAAGCCAGCTCGACTCTGAACCTCATCCCTAGTGTGAGTGCTTTTCTCGTTTAGGGAAACAAGGCTTCATGAATCACGCTCGTTCCAGTCCTCCAGCTCTCTGCCTTTGCAGCACTGAGGTCGCGAGACCCAGGCCTGCAGAAATCTGCAGTCCTACCAAAGCATCCTCAGTCCTGTGCTACAGTTGAACAAAGAGCAGCAAAGCAATCTCAGCTGCCCGTAAGAAAGGCTCTCCGGTTCTAGAAGGAAGAGGAGAGTTCCAGGGACGAGCAGGCAGGGAGCCACCCTACTCCACCAGCCCTTGGTGCCAAGCCCAGGGGCCAGTGGCGTGCACTGTGGTAGCCTTTCTTTGAGCTGCCTGCCTGCAGCCTGCAGCCCCAGGGCCACCTCCAAGTCACCCCTCTCCTACCCCAGCTCTTACAGATCCACACCGAAAAGATCCAACTGCTTGAGGGAGCAGCAGCGTGGAGTTCTGCTGTCCTAAGTCATAACTCAGCTGCCTCCCTCCCCGGGGATTTTTCCATATGTCTTGGCTTCTGTACTAAGATGCCTTCTGAGGAGATTTGGACTAGAGTGGAGATGTTTCACGCACCGTTTCCAGGCCCAGTAAAATAAGATCGTCGCGGGAGTGATCCAGTTGGCTGCAGTTTGGGACAGTCTGCTCCGCACCCCCTCCCCGCCAGCCTCCCTGCTCCTGGGCAGCCAGATCAAAGTCCACCCAGCTGCCCGAGCCTGGGAGCCAGGCCCCGGCCTCCAGCTGAGACCTGCCCCAAAGGTGCTGCTTCCAGGGAGGAGTGAGTCACCTCTGAGTGAGGCCGAGTGCTGGGGTATTCCTGCTCCCCCACTATGTCTCACCAGCAGTTTCCAGTGCCCGAGTGTGAAGTGGTGCAGATGCAGGTGGCTGGCTGGGCAGCAGGCGTAAGCACTCCCGGCCCAGCATGGGCAAAGCCCCAGACTGAGGTTCCTTCAGAAGCAGCGGCCGCTCCTCTCTCTGCAAGGATCTGCTTTGCCTGTTGCCTTGGGCATCCCTGCCATCTGGCCACTTCCCCCTTTCTGACCCTTCTTGGGGGGTTAGGACAGGAAGCGCCCACACGACCCCATTCCCAAAGACAGAAGCCTCTACCGTCATCGCTTTTAAAGTTTGCTTTTCTGGTTGTTTTTTAATGTTAATAAAAAGTAGTCATCCGTCATATTTAAGGCAAATTTTCTTCAAACAGCACAGAGAATAAAGTCACTTGCCACCTGAGGTGACCACTGTCAGCGTTTACAGCATGGCCCAGCTTTATCAATGTATTTTCCTCACATGCTTCATATCTGTCTGTACACAGCTTTGCAGCCTTCTTTTCTCATTGAACATCTCCCGAACACCTTCACGTGGGATAACAATGATCCTCTGACCTCCCCACCCAGAAGCTGCCTGGCAACCTTCCCTCTAGCAGGAAATGAGCAGAGGCAACTTGGAGAGACGCAGGGGCCAGCGCGGGGCTGGGAAAGTTAGCAGTGGGGCAGCACAGGGACACTGTCACCTCATGATGCACATGCGCAGCTGTGCGGCCAGCAGACACGGGCAGTGAAGGAATCTTCAAAACACCCGCGTGCTTGGTGTGCAGATCAAGACGCAGAAGCATCCTGGTCTCCCGTCGAGCCCCGTGCTCCCGCCTCTAGCCGCCCGCCATTCCAAGAGAACCCTAGCTGGGCCTCTTGCCCCAGGGACTAGCATTAGTTGTGCCTAGTTTGAATATAGTTGTTGTATCCAGCTTCTGCCACTCGATAGCATGCGTGTGAAATTCCTCACTGTCGCTCCTCAGGATGGTGTTCGCCCTCATCGAGGGAGTACAGTCCCGAGTCACTTACCGATGGGATGTAGCATTCCATCGGGGCAGTGCAGTCCTCAGTCACTCACCGATGGGATCATGTTCTAAGAAATGAGTCGCTGGGCAGTTTCATCACTGTGCCCACATCCTGGAGTGTAAGTGTGCAGATCCAGATGGCATAGCCTACTAGACCCTGAGGCCAGATGGGACAGCTGTTGGGACCACCATCACTGACATGTTGTCAAGTGACACGTGACTTTATACAAGTCATTTAGCCATCCTTTGGCTGGGAGGGACTTGGGTCCTTTCCCTTTAGGGGCCATTGAGAACGGTGCTACTATGATCATTTTAGCGTCTATTTGTTAGGTGCAAACCTAGGAGTGGAATTGCTAGGGCATGGATGTGTCCATCTGCAGCTGTAGTAGCTTCTGTCAAACCCTTTCCCAAAGGGGGTGCCCCCTTGCAGCTCCCCCAGCGGTGAGTGGTCACCCCATCTGCTCCACATCCTCAGCGCGAGTGATAGTGGGGAAGGCGCGTGGTCCCGTGGGTCGAGCCCTGCATCTGGGTATTTGCCCATTCGGCTAACCTTTCCCCATTTCCCCACTGCCCTTCCTCAGATGTGAATGAGTGTGGCATAAAGCCCCGGCCATGCCAGCACAGGTGTGTGAACACACACGGCAGCTACAAGTGCTTCTGCCTCAGCGGCCACGTGCTCATGCCAGACGCCAGCTGTGCGAGTAAGTGTCAAACCTGAGGGCCTGACTTTTGCCACTTGATGCTGGGGAAAGAGTTGGCGTGAGTGAGGGCTCAGCCGACTCTGGCATCGCCCTAAGATAAAATATCCCTGAGCACTTTTCTTAATTGTGGTAAAATACGTAGAGAGTGAAATTCACCACTTTCAAGTGTACAGTTCAGACATTCAGGTATCACTACCGTCTAGCTCCAGAACATCTTCATCACTCCCCAAAAGGAACCCAGTACCCATTAACATCCACTCCCCACTCTTCCTCCAACCCCTGGCAACATAATCTACTTTCTGTCTCAGGCATTTGCCAGTTCTGGACACTGGCTTCGTAAGTAAGGCTAGCTGGGGAGAACAGGAAGTCATGTATCTGCATGTCTGCAGGGATGTACCGTTGAGCAAAGCACGCGTATTGTTTCAGGGACTTATGCATGTAAATTCGCACTGGCTATCAGTTCTCCCCACCAGCTACCTTTCTCATGCCCCTGCCCATGTTCAAAGATTAGTGATTCTTGCTGGAAACACATTCTGGCTCGCCTAGCAGGGAAGAAAAGCCCTTGCGCGATAAAGACACCCCCGTCCTGCGGTTAGTGAGTCCTATCTGCACAATGAGAGCAAGGCTTCCAGGCTTTCGGTGGTGGCTGAAAGGCCAGCCCGCCAGCCCTGCCCGCTGCTCTCCTCTCTCTGCCCCCTGCCCAGCAGCGCATCAGACCTGGAGCACCTGTGGGTGCAGAGGATTTCGGGCTCCCCAGCCCGAAACAAGCTTTCCTGAGGTTGTAAGATTTTGACTCAGGCCTGGTTTACTGCTTCTGGCTGGGCCTTGGCAGAGCGCCCAGCCACAGATCCTCCTTTAGCAAGCAAGCTTAAGAGATAAAGCGGGCCTCCAACAAGCCTTTTTTTAAGTTCTTATTGTCACAAATTAAACAGAAGACCACAAGAGACAGATGCATAGCTTAATGAATTCTTAGCAGGCAAGCACCCTTTAGCCACTACCCGAGAGCACTTTGCCAGAACCTCCACCCTCTCCTCCCGCCATGGAAACCGCTCTCTGAGCCTTCACAGCAATCACTTGAAAGTTTTAAAAAGATATATGTTAATGGGTGTTTCTGAAACATTCCATGAAAGCCTAATCAGTGCCAAAAAAGTTATCTTTCCCAAAATGGAAGGATAGGATTAGGTACATTTTGAAGATTAATTTGAAAAGAAGACAACTAAGGAGCAGAAAGAATGAACTAGAAATATGGCCAGAGGTAGGCGTCCGTCACCTTGCCCGCACCGGTGTCTCTGTCTCTGCGCTGACTGCCTGCTTCTGTGCAGGTAGGGTGGTCTGCGCCTCGCTGTTTGGCGCTCACACGGTCCGGGGAGCCCTACACCTCTCTCCTGGATGCTGATTTCGTTCCACCTGGCCCCTTGCAGTCTTTCTTGTCAGCTGGGTGATTGGCTTGTGATGGATAGGGTAGGTAAAGGGAGTACATTCATCGTGTTCCCCTGTGTACACACTTATGACTCATGCATACTGGCCCCTGCTAAGAAAATCATTTTTGTGAGATAAGAGGTGCTTAATGAGTGAAGGAAAAGCCCAACTAAATGATCTCACCAGCAAAGCTGAAAACAAGGCAATTCCAGGACAGCTGACCAAGGCCATAGTCTGTCACCCCCCGGGGATTGGCCTCACTCCATGCCTGTGCCTCCTCATAGCAGTGTGGCTGCCTCAGCACCAGCTGTCACTCATACAACGAAGGTGGGCAGACAAAGAGGAGAAAGCCATGTCCGGGAGCAGGCACTGCTGCCGCGCCTGACTGATTTTGTCAAGCAACAGCACCTTTGCCAGGAGCACCACTCCCTCCAGAAGACTTATCTTTTTTTGTAAATTTTTTGTAAATTTTTTTTAAAGATTTATTTACTTATTTGTACAGAACTGGGGTACAGGCCAGAGATGCAGAGGGTGAGAGGCTTCACCAGAGACAGAGTGGGGAGCAGAACAGGCAGATCGACGAAGTACACTGCTGAGGGGAGCAGCGGGCGGGTCAGGAGAGGTCTGCCGCGCCATGGGGTCACCTCCGGGGCAGGCGGGAATCGAACTCATGCGGAAGTGGCTTTAGCTTCTCAGTGCTGTGCTTTAACCCGCTGCGCCACCAGGGAGGGCCCGGGAAGACTTCTTTCTATCTCTGGCCATAAGCAGGTCCCACGGCCACTGCTTGGTTGCTGCAGGGGGAGCTGGAAGAGAAGCAGGTAGCTGGCTTTCCCGCCTCAGTGATGGGTGAAGCAAGAGAAGAGCGGGTTCGGAGTGGCTAGTAGGCAGCTGATCAGTCCTTGCCACCACGTATTTTAACACAGAGACCTGGGAGACTACGTCTCATGACAGAAGTGACCCTCGGAGAAGCTAGAGGTGTGCGGAGCGCTGCGGTGGGCCCGGTTCCCCTAATTGCTTGCTGATCGACTAGCTCAGAGGTGGCTGTTGGCCTAGAGGAGCCAGCCACCTGCCCCAGAGGAGTGACTCTCGCTCCCACCAGAGGAGAGAGAGGCGGCCTGGTCGCAGAGGCGGGCAGAGTGTCACGCTCGGTGCACTGCCAACAGCACAGAGCACGCGGGGCCCAGCCCAGAGGCTGCCAGACACCAGTGCACTGGCTCTGCAGTTGGGTGCAGCGGGAGCCTGGTACCCTGCCCCGTGTTCCAGTTCAGCCCCAGAATTCCAAGACCGCGTCTCGGTGGGCACCTTTTATCACCTCGGAGGAAAAGGCTAATCCTCCCTCTGTTTCAGGCTTGCGGACGTGCGCCGTGACGAACTGCCAGTACGGCTGTGAGGACGCCCAGGAAGGGCCGCGCTGCCTGTGCCCGTCCTCGGGGCTCCGCCTGGCGCCCGGTGGAAGAGTCTGCATCGGTAGAACAGCGCCCCCCGCCCCCGCCTCCGCCTCCCCCCTCGGCTGACTTCCTCCTTTTCGCTCCACCACCCCCTCCGCCACCGTCCGCGTGTGCACTAGCGGCTGCCAGCCCCAGAAGTAGAGGAGTCTGTTCCGGAGGCCGCTGTTTTCAGCTCCAGTGGGCGCTGTCTAAACGCATCTCGGGGCTGCTAGCAAAGGCACTTCCTGGTTCTTTGGAATTGCCGAACGCGCGGTGGAAAGAACGTCACTTTAGGCCGCGTGTCGCCTGCACGCTGTGGTCCATTTCCCCGCCCTGGCAAGACCATCACCTACTGCCGGCATCCAGAGCCAGCGGGCTGTATTCCGGGTCTAGCTAGTAGCTTCCTGGAAAAATATGTACTTATTTTTGCTCAGATATAAGGTGATTGAAAGCGGTCTATACCTTCTGTGTCGGTTAAGGTAGCAGCCAACCAAATTTCATAGCGTCTTTTTTTTTGCACATTGCGTTATCAGATGATATGCCTTCGTCGTTGGGAATCAGCATGTGTCTTGACTACATGAAGTTCACGGTTAAAAGTGAAATCTGCCTTTCACTCTCGCGTTGCCCCCTGTGTCTCAATGATCTCCCCCCTCCCCCCTTCCCCTCTGGAAGCCACTCACTGTCCTTAAAGCTTGCTTGCGTTGTGTGGACTGAGTGTTCCATAATTAATCGAGCTTGGAGAACATAAACAGGTTAAATGAATGGTATTAATTCAAGGGACAGGTAAAGCCTTCATTGACAGCTGACAGTTTGTCAAGCAACAACACGGCTCTGGAGTCTCCTGCTCTTCCTTCTCTTATTTGATGGCTAAGCTGGTGCTGAGCAAGTGTTGGCATGGGAGGGGCTGCCAGGAGCGCTGGCCGTGGTATGGGAGAGGCCCCGAGAAGGAAGGCACCACAGTAAGGGTGCCAGGAGCAGCTTAAGTGCCCTTTACCTCTGGGCACCAGGGAAGCTGCCTCTGACTCTTCCCACTGGGCCGACGGCACTGGGCACAGCCCTTGCCCTTTTGGTGGGGCCTGCTGCGGGCATTGACTCCCCGGCACTCCAGCCTAGACCGAAATAGGATGTCACGGGTGCTGCCTTAGGCTGGCGTGGAAATGTTGGGTGCCAAGGGACTATGGACGGGCCCCCCCCGGGGCCCCCCAAAGACTAGGTTACAAGCAGCACTTTTTGCACTTTGTGCCCTAGTTCCGTTGTGATTTGAATTGTTTTCAGCCACCAAAATGCGCATGCTCATAGCACTGTACTGAATTCCATCACATCAGTACACACAGCCAACCGAATGAGACTGTTAAAAGAATGCACAATCTTTTTTAATTTAACTATAAGCAAATGTGATTTAATAGTCTTACTTCTCTACTGCAATAGAAATATCTTGCAGTCAACTCTGCTGGATGTTTATTTATCCTAAATGTACTTATTTTGATAACTGTATTTAGAAAACTCAGCCGAATAGGTCCAAAAGGAGTTAAACGCTTTTTAAAAGGTGTATATTAAATTTTTGTCTCTGTTCTTCGAAAGTGATCAGAGACTTCATTGGAGTAACAGACTTAGTACTCTAGCAAAAGAAGATATGACAAGGATAATTCTTGAACAAGCTGAATCCCAATGTTCACCACCTCTGATTTATCAGTGCCTTTTTTATCAGGTGGTGTGCATGAAAGTGATCACTGAAAGATCATTTTTGTCAGTTAAACACTTACTAATTATTTTTGTTATTTCTAGCATTTATCCTTTTTTTAAAATAATATAATAGTTTTTTTTACATCATTTTGTGCCTTTTCCCATCTCAGTTGCATAATTCCTGTGTGCCATCACCAAATCACCAAATCACCTGTGTGCCATCACCACAGTCCAGTGCACTTACCCCCCCCACTTTTTGATCCCATTCTCCATTCTACCCCCATAAAATGTCTCTGCTATATAGTTGTTCATTATTATTATTTTCTCCCCAGGTCCTTTATGCTCCTGCTATGAGTGAAACCACCTGGTATTTTCCCCTTTCTTTCTGGCTTATTCACTAAGCATGATCTTTTCCAGCTCCATCCGTGTTGCTGCAAAAGGCATGCATTTATCTTTTTGAATGCTGAGTAATATTCCATTGCCAACACTTCCTGATTCTTTTAAGAATGCAAAGAGTGTAATAAGACAGCCCCAACATGTATGTTTAAACACAGATCCAAAATAACCATCCAGCATCTGTTGGACCCGATACCAAAAGTTAAAGTAGAACCTTGAGTCAAAATGGTTTGGTGAGTACTGCTGCCTGGGGCATGCCTCGCAATAGTCCTTACAAATAGTGGCATCCAAAGTGGCATCATTGCATCTTTGCATGTGACCCACAATTTATGGAGAAATGCACTGTTAGCAAACCACATTGTGGTGTTATGTATTGTGAATTCCCTCAATACTACGTGAGCCCTGGAGGACTTGCCCGTGAAATCATTGTTTTGTTACAGGGAGAATGTAAGTGTGTATTCAGTCTGCCTAAGGTGTAGCTTTCTGACTCTTTAAAAAATTGTATAGGTTATACAACATACATAGCTGGGAAAATCTGAGTTCACTCAGTAAGCATGTGATGTGTATGTACCAAGTGGCAGATACAGCCAGGGCCCAACAGGTGGGAAGATGGGAACATAGTGGCGACACCACAGGGAGACAGGGCTCTAAATCGGGCTGTACAGAAAGGCAGCAGACTAATCAGAGCTTGCCACAAAGGACCTGCGAGTGTGGCCGCGTGTGCTGTGTGCTGATGTGCGTGCGTATGCCTGCGCACGTGTTTTGCTTTTGCTGTAATCGCTGACACTCGTGGTTCTGCATCGTAGATGTCGATGAGTGTGCTGCCCAGAGAGCCGTCTGCCCCTTCAATCGACGGTGCATCAACACATTCGGGAGCTACTACTGCAAGTGTCGTGTTGGTTTCGAACTGCAGTACATCGGTGGCCGATATGACTGTGTAGGTAAGGTCGGTGGTGCCTCTTTTTGCTCCCCCCCCCCCGAAACCTGAAGGCTTGCTCTACAGGTAGTCCAGGCAATTCAATTCATACGTTGAGCAATTGTTGAAATCTGGCCCGTTGGAGACCAAAAAAATACATTGTTAAAGTTGCGGGCATGTGGAAGAGCTCGGGTGAGGAGAAATATGTAAAACCAGGTCAATAAAGACTTAAATGAGCAAGTTCAGTGTAGCTAGGTAGCTCTACGCCGAGTGCAGATACTGTGAGGTGGTTTTAGGCTTTTCAGATATTTGGTTTATATTTTGGACTTTCTCTTTGTGTGTGCAACTGAAAGTGGGAATGCCCGTGTTTCTGTCTGATGAGAGGAAGAGTAACCTGCCGGCTTACTCTTGAGCTTAGTGGTTGCTTCCTAGCAGTCTCCATCAGGACTCTCTTTAGACAAATGTCTGAAGGAGATGCAGATACTTGCTCTTCTCTCCTCTCAGCCCATTCATCGCTTCAACTCCCCACCCCTCAGGATGCGCCCCATTCCACAATCACCAAAGCCTCTGTCCTAGGGTGTTGGTATCACTCAGCTAATGGCCTGGGCCCTGTGAAATTAAACAGCTTAGTGACTAGGGACCCCAAGTCTCAACGAATGAGTGCAGTGGGGTGCTGGGGGGGGTCCACTGGACACATCACCGTTGTCCTGGATAGATCACGGGGCAGGAAAACTCAGGCTCCTGGTAGATTTCTAATCACAGAAGTTACATTTGTGCATGCCTGCCTTGGACAGCTCACAGATGGGGCCACGGTAGGGTTTCTTTCAACTCAACATTTCTCAGGGTGTGTCCCGTATAATTGTGTTGGAGCAACGCTTGCTCCTTGGGTTTGGAACCATCTTGTGGAGACACGACAGCCCTTCCCTCAAAGCCCTCAACCGCCAAGGCCATCTGAGACGAGCATGGAAAGTCCACGCTTTTGGGGGGCTTGGGCCTGCTCCCCCTCATCCCATCCTCCACCCAGAAACCCCTGGCAGGAGCACCCCTTGAACTCTGCAGGCCCTGCCTTCCGGGCACAGGGTAGGGAGCCACAGGGCGAGTTTCCAAAGAAACAAGCCCTCATGATTTTAAAAATGGCTTAGCATCTGAGCTCTCTCTGTGGCTTAGTTAAAAACAATAGGCTGCTTTGTGTGTGTGTGTCTGCAAAAGCTTCGCTAGAAAGTAGGGTGGAGGAAAGGGCTAATGAGCCTCACTTGGGGGTGCATTCGGCAAACTTTCCTAGTGGAAATCCAGCGGACGAGCTCAGACCAGCCTGACCCCTGCTCCTGGCAGCCCTGGAACATGATGACTGTAAACTCAGGTGATGTCTCTGGCTTCTTGCCCAGCTTGGAGCAGCAGCCAAGCTCTCCCATGTCTAGAATTTCCTTTCTGATAGTGACTGACTTCTGAATTAGATGAAAACATGAAGAACAGCACCCAACCACTGGCAGATTAGGTAACACTGAGCAGCAGGAGATAATGCTGGGGCCGTGGGGGTGAGCCACAGTCTGCTGAGTTCCCAGGTTCCAGGCATTGGTAAAGCCCAGGCTGTGGGCCCAGGCGCCAGGAGTTGGGGCGCCTCTCGGTTCTCGGGGCACGCACAGCTGGCAGGGCTGGTGCGCACTGGTGCCTGAATTGCTCCAGCATAAGAGGGGATCGCAGTGATCCCCATTGTCACAAAGTTGTTCGCACGAATGTTCGCGTTTCTAGATATAAACGAATGTGCTGCAAATAGCCACACATGCAGGCGCCATGCTCACTGCCTCAATGCCCCAGGAGCCTTCAAGTGATATAGGGATATAGAGACAGTGGCCTCAGGTGTTCATGTGAGTAGCCTTTGGCCGTGCGTCTTAGCTGTTCCCAAGAGACTTTTCTCCATGTCCTTCCTCCATTCATAGTTCTCCCTCCGTGTGTGTGCGCGCGCGCAAGCACAAACCCATGCATGCAGTGTTGGAGATTTTAACTTTGCCTCAGCCTGTCTTCTCTGCTAATTGGATCCCATCTCCAATACCCACTGAAGCTGTGGGCACAAAGCTTTGAAGAGCAGCACAGATTCTAAATACTTTTCCAGTCTAGATATTTTCATACTGAAAATAAGATTTAAGAGAAAAAAGATGCTGAGTTAGGCCAGGGCGAGGTGCGGCGGTCATCATGGGCAACTGTTTGGGGCCACGAAAGCTTTTGAGCCATGTGAATCTGCACATTTCCCAGAATGCACTCGCGTTCCCCGCAGTGGCGACCTGCCCGCAGAGGCGCCGTTCTTCAGCTTTTTTCCCTGCCTATCTCACTTCTCCCCTCCCCCACACTGCCTCCTGGGCTAAATCACCTGTACCCACATCCTTGTGTTGGGTTCTGCTTGGGGGACCCTGCATGAAGTTAAACACCTCTCTAATAGGCTTACTGGGAGATTTATTTTTTCATTCTTTTCAATTCTTTTTATTTTTGTGTAGAAGAATTGGTGTGTAGGTCAGAGGCTCAGGCGTGAGAGGATCCACCAGAAACAGAGTGGGGAGCAGAACAGGCAGAATGACTGAAATCCACTGTTGAGAGGAGCAGTGGGCGGGTCAGGAAAGGCCTG
The DNA here is from genome assembly GCF_000260355.1 of Condylura cristata. Taxonomy (NCBI): domain Eukaryota; kingdom Metazoa; phylum Chordata; class Mammalia; order Eulipotyphla; family Talpidae; genus Condylura; species Condylura cristata. The sequence continues at coordinate 3,736,081 of NW_004567128.1, forward strand.
CTGCGCCATGTGGGTCACTCCCTGGCCAGGGATCGAACTCAGGCTGTAGGAGTGATAGCACTGACACTTAAACCCTAGGGGCCAAGGAGGCCCTTCACTGTGAGCTTTAACTGAGATGATATAAGTAGAAAGCTTCGCTCTCCTGGGTGCTTGTAGATGCTCAGTAAAGCTGGCCGGGGCAGTGGTTGTCAGGATTACTGTAAAAGCCCAGCTACCACTAACTGCAATTTGGTAGGCGTAAAGGCCTGGTGCATGCAAAAGCTCTTGTTTCAGGAAGTAGGCAGCATACCCCATAACCCTAGGTCTGAGGATGGAAGAGTTTAGGAAGAACCTCCCAGAATTAATGTGGAGTCATCTTCCTGGTCCTTTGAGTCCCTAGAACCACATCGTCCAAAAGAAGGCAGCATGTTTTTTAAAGAGAATCACCTCTAAATAGCATCAGCGTTATACCATGTTATATCGTTTGTACATACGTGTGTCTGCACAGGCATCACCATTATATAGTGTAGAGCACTGAGCTAGCAGGACCTCACTTGTTTGCAAAAGTTCAGACATTGTGGTGCAGTAGTAAAGAGGTGTGAGTCACAACTTCACCCACCAACCATACCCTGAGGAAGGAGCACCCCAAATATAGAAGTGCATCTATTTTTCACTCTTCAGTATAGGTCAGTATTAGCAATATACTGCAAAATAATTTGTTCTTAATTTGATGGCAGCTATACCTCATTTCAAGAACATCAAAGCGAGATATTGCCCCACTGGGCCAGGGATGGTCAGGTCCAGGTTGGGCTATCATTTACTTACCCGGAACATGGCTTCTTGCATCGAATGACCTTGGTTTGATTCTTGTCCCCTTAGCCTGCTGGCATGGACTGAGAACAACTGACCGAAATTTTCTGTGCCTCCATCTTCTTATCTACAAAATAGAAGACAGTAGTGCCTAACCCTTAATATTGCTGTGATGATTACATGAAATAATTCATTTGTCATCAGTGAAAGTCCAAAGAAAGGGCTTAGCTCCAGCCCAGAATATATCAAACACTCCTGAAGCAGGCACTTAGAGTAGGAGTAATAATACTCCTTTTACCAAACTCAACAGTTATTCTCATTGAAAGTGACTCTCTTTGTCTTTGGGAATGTGCTTCTGATTTATTCAATTTATTTAGAAAACATAGGTTTTGGTAGAACCAGGTCACTCCAGGTTTTTTTCCCCTTTCAATTATAACAATACCAGATGCTTGGAGTTATGGCTTAGAAATTTTTTTGACTTAGTAAATAATGTTTTAAACATTCTGGTCATGAATTCTACAAATAATAGCAAACACAGCTGGAATATCTTAATCATGGACATATATTCACTCATTTTAAACCCCATAAAAGCCCACTTATCCCCATCTTATAAATGGGGAGAGAAGTTGACTATTGGTTTAAGGACATAACAGCTAGAAGATGAGGGGCCAGGAGTTAAACCCAGAGAACTGGGCCCCAGGCCTATGTGCTTAACCCCAGGACAGGTGCAGCTGTGAGTCTGGCTGCTCCTGGGAGGAGGCCTCCCTGACAAACTCTCCCGGTCAGTGTTTCCGCCATCCTAACCCTTCCTGACTGCTGGGGCCTGCGGTGCAGTGCATTTGTCATCCTCCTGAGCCCATGTCCAAAGCCCAGATGAGCAGCGTGTTTCTCCTGCCAAGGATTAGCAATGGTCTGGTGAACTAAACATGGGTAAATGAACGGGGGAGTTTCGTTCCCCCTGGGGACGGTGTTCTCACATCATAGTGATTCCTCTAAGCAAAGTAAAGATTTTTAGGCAGACAAACGTTTTTGACAAAGTGGATACTTAAAAAAAAATCTCTCCCTAGAGAAGCTGTCAACTTCAGCTACAGAAGACAGAAAACTCTGGAATTTTCCTGCTTTTTATCTGACATCCCCAAAATGTGCCAAAGACCCAGCTGCAACTTCCTCCCACATTTTTATATTTCCAAGATGATGCAGTAATGAAGAGTTTTAAGACACCCAACTTTCAATCCAAAAATAAATAAAATCTTAGAAGAAGAGAAGCAACCGCCTGTTAGGTCACGTTGGAAATGGCAATATGTATCTCCATGAACCAGATCTATCCATTCACCCCCAGGCACATGCATAGCTGTTTGAATCTTTGCTCCAGCTTGCCTTGCAGACTAAGAGAATGAAATTGGTGACCTCCCCAAATTATGATGTCTTGATTTTTTTCAATAGGAAAAATTGAAACTCCAAAGCAGAAACTGACAGTGGCTGTTTAGATTTGCCTGGCCTGCTGGAAACCCTCACCTCATTACTAACTAAAGGCCTTCGTTTTATGTTACTGATTACATAAGAGAAATTTTCAGGAGAGGGACATTTCCTGTTCATTTTTCACGTTGGGTCCTGGGAAAAGATTGGGGTGACATGGACTGAATTATACAGGGCGGCCTGCAGAGAATGGTCTGCATGATCAGAGCATTAACAACACGGAACCTGTAACCTCTGGCAGAGGCGCTCAAACAGGCCATCCAAAGGTCAGGACAGCGAGTCATGATTGTACGAGAACAGTGGGTTTCGGGCCGAGAGCCACAGGCTGTCATGGTGATAAATGACTGAGAAACTTTGTTGGAAAGGGAAGTGTAGCCCTTTCGAGATGACAACTTTACTTGCTTTCCAAGCGCCGGTAAGGTTGCAATTACAAACACAGTATTTTCAAAGCATTCTTTCTTTTCTTTCTGATTATCCAAAATGCAGTGGACGTGTGTGTCGCTCAGGCATTTAATATAGTTGACTCTAGAAAATGCTTTGACAAGGTACAATGAGACGGTAAATCTTTTTATATATCTTTTTATTTGAGGTCGCATCACTGTAGAGATAGGTTCATACCCGTTAGCTATTCCCTGGGAGACAGACGTGTATCTCTGGATTCTAGAGCTCAAGGACCTTGAGCCAGTTTCGTGGAAAGGAAGCCCTGCCCAGTGCAGGAATAAAGCTGTCGTGGGCTTAGGAGTGGAAACAGGTCCATTCTTGTGCTTTGCCCGCCAAGGCTGCTCTGTCCTGGCAGGGCAGATGACCCTTTTTGTATTGCTTGGACCCCTCTCCACTAACATTTTTCCGCCAAGGGTCATTGGCTCACCCCAGGAGTGGGGGGTGTATGAGGGATCAACCTAGAGGCGCATTTAAAAAAATATTTAGCTTAATGACAAAGACATGGCAAGAGAATGTAAAACAGCAAGTATAACAGCTTCTCTGTCAGTGTCCAAGAAATAAAATGTCTTGTTTTCAGCAGTTGGTGGAGGTGAAGAAATTGAAAGGAGGGAGAGAATAGGGAAGGCAGTCGGGTGTGGACACAATGAGCCAGTTACCATCTCTGGAGGCCACCATGGTCCATTGTTGGCCATTTGAATGATTCGACTAATGTGAGAGCTGGGATCTTGGAACGTCAGATGCGGACAGCTCTCCAGGGCTGCCGGCCTAGTGACTGGGGCATCCAGTGTGGAAGCAGAGAGGAGAGGAGCCTGGGAAAGCCACGCCTGGGGGGGGGTCTGTGGCCTGACTTGGGAGTCAGAGCGGGTGTTGCCCTCACGTGATGTGGGGAGCAAAACGAAGCGTGGCCTCTAAGGCAGCGACATGGCAAGAGACAGGCCATGAGATGGCAAGAGACAGGCCATGCCTGCTTAAATAGGAGCCAATGTCATTCTTCCTAAACACGGAGGTGGCGCCTCCTGCAGTGGCCTCTGGAAGGCGTTACTTACTGCGCTCCAGTGAGCCTGCTCTTCTGTGCGCGGCCCTCACGCCTGTCTCTGTTTGTGTTAGTTATCCCTGAAGATTCTGTGAAGAAAGTGCTCAGAGCTCCTGGGGCCATCAAGGACAGGATCAAGAAGTTGCTTGCTCACAAAAACAGCATGAAAAAGAAGGAGAAAATGGAAAACGTCATCACAGAGTCCGCCCCTTTCGACTCTGAATCAACAATTTCCAGAGCTGGGAAACCTACCGGGGGAAAAAGAGAGAGCATGGAGAGAAAGAGAGAGGGGCTTGAGGAAGAGAAGAGCGACGAGAAGACCCCGAAGAGCCACACAGAGCAGGAGCGGCGGCTTCGAGGAGACGTGTTCTGTGAGTATCACCTGGTTGTTCCCCTGTCACAGAAAGTGACGTGTAGTTTTTCTGGGCCAGTGGAAGAAGGAAAGACATTTCACACCTTTAGTGAAATGACTTGGGCTTGAAGTTCTAAGGAGCAGGTTTCCTGTCAGGCCCGGAAAGGAGCACTGTGCACAGATCCCAAATCAAATTTGCTGGGATGGGAGTCAAGGAGTGCAAGTCCTCTCCCCTTACCCGGAGGTCTCCCCTGTGGTGGGGGACCCTCTTTCTGTTGTCTTCCAGCTCTCCCTGCCATACACCCCAAATCAGAGAGCTACTCCCCCTTTCCAATTCATGAAAGTGCTGTTTTTGCAGCCTGACGGGATGAAAAGGGACTTCACAGCGGTGTGGGTGTGGCTGCCATTTCAAAAGTCAAAATAGACTGTTGTGAGGACATTCGATAGGGGGCCTGAAGTTGTGTACTGGGTAGGTGTGCTTTGACCTCGTTGCTGGGCAGAACCCACCAGAAGTGCTAGCCCCCCCCCCCCACCGGCCTCCTATTCTCTGGGCAGCTGTTGCTGCCTCTATATTTGCCTCCTCCATTCTTGGTCCCTTGACCGTTGAACTTAATCAAATGAAAAGTAGGCACGTGTCATTCAGACAAGAGCTAGCATAGCAATGGCAGTATCTCCTTAGTAGAGAAGGAAAGTACTTCAAAACCCTGTGACAAGGGGCACGTTAGTGGTGTCAGTGCTTACGTCACCTGGGCAGCCTTTGAAAGATGATTTCTACATGGAGATACTAGAACTAGTGCTCTGATATATTCTGTAAGTAGAAAGTTTGATGACCCCTCGCATTCTATGATTCATTCATACCTTCTTAGTGTGTGGGAGTTGGGGGTTTTTCTCAACTGACCACGTATTCTTTATCAGCCCCCAAGGTGAATGAAGCAGATGAACTCGATCTGGTTCTAATACCCAAAAAAGCTGTAGTTTCCAAACTGGAACGCAAAGGTAATGACACTCTCCCAAGTCTGTGCATTTATGGTATCCTGTGTTGTTTTCATGCCTCCAAGGGTGCGATGATTATTCATGAATCATTGCTTCGCTTATAAGCAACCCAAGGAAAATGATCACATCGTGACACAGTTTTGGTATGAAAACAGCTGGCCTTCACCTGTTGAATTCTGGTGATGACAGTAAGGCTGGTTTCCTCTCCCCACCACTCTCACCTGTGTAGGAGAGAGAAGGTGCTGTTCCAGGCTAGGTTCCTCCAACACAGACGCAGAGGCAAGAATATGTGTGCAGGAGCTTTATGTATCGGGTGATCCCAGCACTCGGTGGCTGGCAGTGAGGCAGCGGGATGGGGAAGAGAAGGAAGCAATCAAAAGTGGGTGCATGGTCAAGCCATGTCCACTGTGGGCAACAGGAGCTGAGCCCCATGGGAAACTCTGGGAGCCAGTGGTGAGCATGTGGCCCAGAATGGTCAACTGGAGCAGCAAGGGGTTGGGTATTTATACACCCACCGCCTCCTGACATTGATGGGGTGGGGGGCTGCTCCCTAGTGTGTGTTTACTCCTGGCACTCCTGGCATGCATACACGCAGGGAAGGACATCACTGTGGCCACTGGCCATCCAACCAGCAGCATCTGTTGTAGAACTGGAGAGAATCTGGATTCCTTCCCTGGCCAGTCCTTTATTCCTCGGCATTAATAGTCAAAACCCCAAAGTCAAAGCCAGAGGCTAACATTCGTTACAAATCAGAAGCATCTCATAGTACCTCCTCAGTGGAATTTTCTGTTTATCTATGCCAGTGGTCAAAAAGCTTTTTCCATTAAGGGCCAAATAATAAATGTTAGGCTTGGTGTGCCATACATTCTCTGTTGCAGCTACTAGTTCTGTCATGGTAGCTCAAAAGCAGCCATAGACAATATGTAAATGAATGGGTATACTGAGTTTTGATAAAACTTTATTTACAAAAGCAAGCAGTGGGCCAGGATATTAGGTTGCTGGCCCCTGATCTACATACAATTAACCAAAGACACTGGTTCAAACCAGCTGACTCAATTGTGATATTTCTTTGACATACCTTAAAGGCAGTCTTTTGATCATAGACAACCTAATAGCAATGTAATCTGGCTGTGTGTCCGTTTATTTGATCTAATTGAGTGGTGGCAACTTTAGAACTGTAATGTTGAAATAACAAGATAAAGAAAAAAAAGTTGTCTTTTATCAATATATGCCAGACCAATCTCGGTAAGCCATGGACCACACAAAACTTAGTATTCCACAGATCATCTACAAAGTTCTGGCAGGGTCTCTAGCTTATTTGGGGAGGAGAGATATTTTCTGGCCTGAATTTTACAAACAATTGCCTCTATTCTGTTTTGCTTTGTTCATGGATATCTTGCCCATTTTTTTCTTCCTAAAAATATTAGAACAGAATTTTCTAAAATGCCTGCACAATTTTAAATTGAATCAGGGTCTCTAGTTTGCAACTTACCTTAAGAGCAATTTCAGATGCCCTAATCTGCACTCCATGCAACCGAAAGCATGGAACTGCCTTCCCCAGCTCCAAATGTTTTTCTAATGCTCTTTATGTTATGAAATGTACCCTTTTTCTTAGCAGATTTAAATGTCTCAGTCGACTGTAGCTTTGACCATGGGGTCTGTGACTGGAAACAAGATACCGAAGATGATTTTGACTGGAAGCCTGCTGATCGAGAAAATGGTATTTAGATTTCACTGTTTCACGTTCTGCCTGGTGGCCCAGGTAAAGCGGACTCTCCATGGGCAGTGCGGCTATTCTCCCTATCATTGTGGGGTCAGGGTTGTTTTATTAAATCTTCTGAAGTCTCCTTTGATAGATGACTGCCTTGGTTTGACAGATTATCTCCCTCATTCCTCTCCCACCCACATCCTCTCCCCACAAAGGATGTTCCAGCAGACTTCTTCTATACAATCAAGCATTGCTTAGCAGGCGACACCCTCCAGCCTCGGCATGTGGTAGGCAACCCCCCACCCCAGATTGGTGTAATCACACTCCATGATGTTCGCACAAGCACAGAACCCCCTCATGAAGCATTTCGTAGAACTGCGTGTCCCTGTCATGACCAACACCTGACTCTTCTCTCTGCTGCTGCCGAGAGAGAGTGTTGGGATTCCTGTGAGGTTGAAGAGTATGAGGAAAAGGCAGGAAAATGTTCCTTTCCTCCAACTCACCAGCGCTGATGCTCTGTAGTTGGGTTTGTTTGTTTGTTTTTGTTTTTGATGGGGAAATAAATCTGGAAAGGAAATATAACCTCAGCCTAAACCTGAAGGTTAGGAAGCTTCAGCCCTCAATCCACCAGAGCCACAGAGAGTGCCCCAAGTCCACATTCCGAGCGCCTGGGTTGAACGTCCCCTTCTATTGCTAGAGGATTTCTTTCTTATCAGCTCTTCAGGCGCCAGTCTTCACATGTTTTTGTTCAAGTTCACCAAAGCCACAACCAGGTTAGAGAAGCACAAAAGTCTGCTACCCCTGGTTAAAAGATGCCATAGACTACATTTATGGCATAAAATCCATACTGTTAAAGCTACTGCAAAGATAGATACTGGGAAATAGGAGGCACGTTCCTCACCTTCTTTCCAAACTTGGGGTGACATGTTATATACATGGTGGTGAAGCTCCTTGAAACCACGAGTACAAATTCAGGTGTGCTGTGGTTTAAACACCACCAGTGGCCCAGGCGGCAGAGTGGCCATCACACCGTTCATCCAGATAGCCACCTGGAACAAGTTCTCCATCAGCCGCAAGCTACCTGTAGCACTAAACAACCATTGGTCAGTCCTACGGTGCCTCTACTGCGAAGCCTTGTGAATGTGGACACGTTCTTCCATCTCTCTGACCCGCAGTTTCCTTCTCTATGCAACAAAGAAGTCAGCTCTGTGACCCCTAAAATCATTTCAGTGGCATTTTTGTTCCTATGTTCAAAATGAAAAGGACGTCGGCTTTCCCTACCGGAGACTCGCCTGAATTTTCTGTAGCTTTTCAATTCTATAGTCCAGCCCTGTGCAGTGGCCTCACTTACTTTGCCTCTTTCTCCTCTGGCAGCTGTCGGCTACTACATGGCCGTCCCCGCCTCGGCGGGGCAGAAGAAGGACATCGGCCGATTAAAGCTTCTCCTCCACGACCTGCAGCCCCAGCGCTACTTCTGTTTGCTCTTCCATTACCGGCTGGCTGGAGACAAAGTAGGGAAACTCCGAGTGTTTGGGAAGTGCAACGGCAACACCCTGACGTGGGAGGAGGCCAGGAGCGAGAGTGACCGCTGGAAGACGGGGACAATGCAGTTCTGCCAAGGCACGGGCGTGGCCAAAAGCGTAAGTGGGAAAAAGGAGGAAGAGAGGCACTTACATCCTCTTTTAACGATTTAACAAACAAGACAAGACACTCCAGAAGTACCGAATCATGAGTAAATGAGTAAGATGCTTTCCCTCCTCTTAGAGAGTGGAAAGTGTGCAAAACGGGCCAGGCGGTTCATCAGTGCCGATAGTCAGTGCCAGAACTGACATCCTCTGCCCGGCACGTGCATGCCACGTTCTGTGCAGATGGTCGGAGCTGCGCAGACGCCTCTCACCAACATCCGCCCGAGCCAGGCCATGACTCCCTTAAATGGTAAACGTTGTGTTCATTCCTTCCATGCCCGGCATTATTGCGATGAACGGAAGCTAGAAGGTCACCTTCTATGTGTGCTTACAACTGAACTGACAGAGATTGCTGGCTGGGGTTCCCACGAACACCTCGGGTTCTGGGGTGCCCTAGACAGGCTCACGGAGCTCAGAAAAGCTGACCTATTCATGTTCCGGCTTCCTGCCCTGGAAGGGCTAAGATGAAAGGCGTGGAAGGAAGGTGCCAGGCCGTGAGCAGCAGCAGCTGGCCAAGCCTGCGGTCTTCCCGCCCAGGCCCCCCAGCCCCCGGCAGTCACGGCACTCACAGCCAGGGACGCTCGCTCAAGCCTTGGAGTCAGCGTTTTGTCGGGGTCAGTCTGCCCACAGGGCGTATCCACGGGGCTCTCCCCTGGGGCTCTCCCTAGGGCCTCGTCTCCAGCCTGTGCAGAGTATCTGTGCAGAGGCCAGGCTGGTACTGTGTGACCCGAGCTCCCCCGCCCCGCCCCCGAGTGCTGATACAGGAAAGCTGACAAGACAAAGAGCAATGGGTAGCTGCAAGGATTGGGATTCCGTTTCTGCTTTGCTCGTGAAGGATAATAGATTAGTTAGCACACGTAAAATCCTGTTTCTTGGTAATCAGCCTCAGACAGGAAGTCTGGTCCCAAGTGTCAGTTGTTAATTTATTTACTTGTCGCACTTGAATCCGAGTCTGACTTCTGGTTTACAATACAGCCGATGGTTTCGCTTAGAGGAGGAACACAGCGGACCATACAAGAGATTCGGGGGAAGTGACAAAACCAGCAGGCAACTGTACATCAGAGATACTCAGCAGGGGAGGGGCGGGGAGGGACCAAAAATCGGGAGCACAAGGGACTGGGGTGATGGCCTCGGGTGTCTTGGTGGTGGCGATTTTATGGGACTTATACCTGAGAGGGGAAATCAAACATTGTACAAAATGAACAACAGTGTAAAAAATACATCAATAAAAATTAAACACAAATAATAAAATACACCTGAAGCCTGACTACGGACGGAAGTGTAGGTCGGCCTCCGTCACAAAGCCAGCATCCCCACACACACACACCGATTCGTTCTCCTCAGCCTTGCGCGTCTCCACTTCCCAGAGCTTTCCAGATCGGCTTAGAAGCTGCTGTCACCCTGTGTTCTCCGAGCACAGCTCGCTCAGTGCAGACACTGCTTTGGCGCCAGCCCAGAGACTGGTCCCGGGCCGCACCACAGGGACACCCGAGTTAGGCTGAAATTACTCTCAGAAAGTTTAACTGTATCGTCGTTTTGAATATGTTGAAATCAAGCTTGTACTCGCTCTCCTCCAGCAGATCATTTTCGAAGCAGAGCGTGGCAAGGGCAAGACTGGAGAGATCGCGGTGGACGGCGTGTTGCTGGTTTCTGGCTGGTGTCCGGCTCTGTGATCTGCGGGCGGCCAAACGGTGCTGATGCGCTTCGTGACTGGCTAGTTAGCGTGCTGTGCTGGTTCTCTGGTTTTGGTTTTTTTTTTTGTTTTTTTTTTTTTGATATTACATCATAGATGCCCCATTTTAGAAGCACAGAATGCAAAATTGCATTGTACTACAATTATAAGATGCCTTTTCTCATTAAAACACACCAGCGTTTGCTTTAAATATAATGCTATCTCCTCACTCGTGTCTGAATTTATAAAATGCCGACGTGCCTGCTCAGCTTCTTCCCCCAGTGTGTTCGATTTGTCTACACGAGTTGGCGAGCCTCGCTGTGCATTCTGGATATCAAAAAAGCAGGGGAGAAGAAAACGAAAAATGTCCAGCTATTTGACTCCCATGGCACTTCTGGGAAACTCTGACACCACAATTACTTTTTACCTGAGTGTCTTGGCCCGATTTGTTACAGACACACTTGCCCATTGATATTCTTGGTAATAATAACCTTGTGCCATGGTTGAAGTTTTTCTAAGTAAGAAAATGTGTTGTTGATTCTATGTTTAATAATGAATATGATTTTTTTTTTTGGCTTGGCTGCAAATGTGGCTTTTATTCTTTTCTCTATCTTCGTATTCCTAAACATCCGTAAAACTGCCTCCTATTACAAGAACCTATGACTGCTTTACTGGGCCTCAACACTGCATTACAAATTAGCTCGAGTGTTGAATCTAAGGCATCAGAGGACCACCTAAATTATGCAAGTGCCAGGACACAGAAACAGCCCAGTGCAGCCTTTTCTACTTCTCTTTTCTTCCGAATTTCAGAACAGCTCCACAGGGTAGTGAATCCTGGGTGTATCCCTGAGGATGAAAGCACATTCTGTTTTGAGATTCCGCACCGGCAAGTTCCAGGACCATTCCGCATCATCCACTCCGTGCTTTTGGATGAGATGTTCCCTTGGTGAGAATCACTGAGCGCGCACTGAGGGTCTGCGTGCCAGCTTTGCTACTCGTGTTACGCCTCAAAACCAGCCATACATTACAAGGGAACAGATCAGCCCTCTTTCCAGGACCTTCACTGTCTAGGGAAGTTAGTGCCAGACACCTGGGGACCCTCCGTGCATTCTCCACTCAGTACTGGGCAGGTGGGGGCTGAAGTTGCGGACTCGGGCATAGTCCAGCCACCAGTGACTCTTCCCCACATGTCCTCTGACCTGACACCCCTGATACCGCTGGGCTGGCCACAGCAGCTGGCTTCTGGGGCACGATGGCGTGGGAGGCCTGAGGGCTGGTTTGGCAGCCTAGGGGCTGAGGCCTGAGGTAAAATTCCTGCTGCTCGGGAGCCTAGAACTCTCCCCTTCCGCACATCTCTAAGTCTCTCTAAACAGTGATAGAAGTTTCTACTCCCACCCCAACGTCCATGCCTGTCACGGGTCCTCTGGAAGAGCTTTTTCCTCCGGAGCCCCAGCTGCATGTTGCCGTGATCCTGCTGAAGGAGATCCTTCTCCCGGCACGGTCAACTCTCCGGTCCTCTCTCTGTGTCCTAGCAGTGCCCCCTGGCGGCGGCCACGCACACAGACACAGGCTTCTGCATCTCCCGCTCCCTCTACTCCGTTCCTCCCCTTCTTTCAGGGCACCCAGAACTTTCCGTCGTAGTCATCCCAAGATTCGAAGAATCCAAGGTTTCAGAGCTTTCGTTCTCTCCCAGTTCACCCCGTCAGTGTTGACAGCCCTGTGTCCCCTTGGGCTGGTCCCTGAACAGTAAGATTTCCCCTCGGCCCCGCGGGGAATAACGCGCTGCAGGCGCCGCCCTGTGGTGGCGCTCACCCCTACCCTGCTGGAGCGCCGCGCTCACAGGAGCCAAATGCTGTTGGCGCGCCCTGTGGTAGGGGCCAGGGCCCCCTCTCCAGTCAAACCACACTGCTCCATGGCAGGTAGCACTTGTGCTGGCAAGCAGCGGAAGCAGCTCTGCTAACTTGCAGCGAAGGGAAGTTGCCGTCAGGAGGAGGCGTGCAGGCCGTGGAGAGACCAGTGACCCAGCCTTCGAAGAGGGCCGCAGAAGCAGAAGCAAAGGCTTTGCTGAGCAGGACGCCGCCCCTGCGGAGTGAAGGGGCTCCACGCGGTCTCCACTCACTCGGCTCTACTCAGGGGGTGTGTGCATGGCCCAGCTTGGGTCGTGTGGCCCCCTCCTCACGCATGTGGGGCATATGATGCAGCCCTCAGGAGAGGAGCTAAGCAGGAGGGAGCGGGGAGCAAACCCTCCAGAATCCCCCATGTGGACCCCATCAGGTCAAAGCTGCCATTGAGAGGATGTGCCATTGTCCTGGCCAGCACATCAGCAACTTCTCGACAGGCGTGGCGCCGTCACTCTCCTCACGGCTAGAAAACTGGGCAGTTTGGGATCAGGTTTGACATGAAGAGCAACTAACATAAACGCTATTGTGTGAGTCCAGTGAGGTGGCAACTACAGTGTTGTGGGGGGACATGAGGCAAAAATGGAAAAAGGCTTCTCGGGAGCACCATAAATCAGAATGGTACACTTCCAGCCAGGTGTGTACACTCCCCCCTGAAGACTCTGCAGACCTGGAAGGAGCGTGGTCATTCTCTATATTGTCCTTTCTGAGAAACGGTTCCCCTTGGCTTCAGGCCCAGGACTTAGCCTGAGACGAGGGCCATGGGCATGTGTGATGTCAGTGGCGAAGCTCTGTGTGCAAAGCCAAAGGCAAGGGAAGGGCACAGACAACGGTTTGTGCTCAGCTGACTTGTTACGGGAGGAGCTTTGCCTTCTAGGTCTCAGGTGTGCATCGTTAGAAATCAACATGGCCGGTGATTCTAGGTCTCCGCTTAGGTCTTGCTACTTTGATGAATGGCTGTTGTAAATGACCTCCCTTCAATAGCTCACCCCGGAGGGCCTCCCTGGTGGGGCAGGGGGTAAGTCTCAGCACTGTCAAGCTATCACCAGCCACTGTGGTCTGAGTTTGATCGTGTGGCGCAGCAGACCGCTCCTGTCTCCCCGGCTGCTCCCCTCAGCAGTGCATTTCAGTAGATCTGCCTCTTCTGCACCCCACTCTGTCTCTGGTGAACCCTCTTACCCCACCCCATCCCCTGTACCTCTGGCAAGCACCTTTCAACCTACAATACTTATCAAATGAGACTCTTTTACCACTCCTTTCTCCTGCCTTCTACTTGGAATGACCAGAAAATAGTGGAGGAAGCAGGGGAAGGATTCAGCAAGGAGTGAAGAAACTGATTCACATGCCAGCCTTTGCCACACTCAGGGTTACAGGTAGCACTTGAGCACCTGAGTTGAGGGGAGGTCAGAGCTTGAATTGGTTAACTGAGCCTTTGATATTAGATTACAACGGACTTGACCTAAAAATTCACACTGTTCCCTTACACTGTCAAAACTGTGTCATTATGACTCTGGTGAGAAAAAAAAATCCCTAAAAAAAAATGGACAATATTCCAGGACCTGATTTCATTATGTATCATTCCACGTAAAGCTGCATTTCCAGGAACCTATCACAACATGGAGGATTTCCCATTCTTGAAAATTAACGAGCTACGGGATTTGCTCAAGCCTGATGTTCCAGCTCTGGGGAGAAGGGGGCGGGGGCAGCAAAGAGTGCCAGCAGACACTGTGTCGAGACAATGAAGAGGGGAAAATTTTGTTTCCCCTTATACCCGATGGGAGGCCAGCTTGCTCAAGAAATCACATGGATAAGTGTCTCGTTTTTATTTTTTTCTGACTGAATCATTTTATAGCCTTTTGAAACTTAAAAAGTCTCTTAGGTTATATGTCGGGTGGATCTGCAGTGTTTGAGTTGTGAAAATGGAATTGCTGCTGCTGCCTTACTAATTACGGCTTTAATCGTGGTCTCCCTTGCCTGCCTTCCAGCTAAGATTGATTACAACCCTCGAATCGCCCGGCTTTCGGAAGCATCCAATCCAGGGCAAGCCCTGCTTCCTTGAAACTTCCTTCAAGTTACCTTACAAGGAGCGAATCAGTCAAGAAGGCTGCCACATTCTCTAGGGCTACCGGCACTTTGGTTTTATCAGACCTGCTAGGGCAAGAACGTGCACAGGTGAGAGGTGCAGGGTGCACATCAGCTCAGTCAGTGTCCACTGTTACTTCCTTAGCAACAGATGCACGCTAAGGGTGCAAAATAAAGGGTACATTCTTGAGTAGTTCGACAAATCTGGCCACTCCAAGACATTCGTGGGTTCCTTTCTGTCCATTCCTGCCCTACTGCCCTACCCTCGCCCCCGCGTCGTCCTCTCCTCCAGCGCGCCGCAGGGGCCCAAGCGCCACGCCCGCTGCGCTCTGCGCAGGCGCCACTTCTCGCACGCATGCGCAGAGCCTCCCGTCTGCGGGCCCGCATTGGTGCGCGTCGGTGGTCCCGCCTTGGAAACCGGAAGTCCCCTCCGGACGCCCGTCCTCGGAGGGCAGCCGGGCCGCTCCGCGCCTCTCGGTGAGCCCCGCTCCGGCCAGGCCCGGCGTCTGCTCGGGGGCGCCGCGAGCCGCTATTTACAGGGGATCCCGGCGCGGCCCGGACACGCCCGCCCGCATCCGGGTCCTCCAGCCGCCGGCCCCGCGGAGGGCGCGTCCCTGGGGGCGGCTGGTGCCCGATGGCCCCGGAGCCCGCTTGCCGCTGGCTTTGCTAGGCGCGCCACCCCACCACAGAACTCCCGGCGCGGGGCCAGAAGTGGCCCTCGGGCTGGGCGCGGGCCCTCGCTCCTTGCCGGGACGACCCCCATGAATGCGCGCTCGCGCAGCGTTCAAGCGGCGCCCCTGCCAGCACTAGGTACCATCTCTCCCCCGAGGGAGGGCGCCCAGGGGACTGTAGTGGGTCCTGCTGGAGCCGCAAAATGTCCACAGCGCCTGAAGAGACCTGCAGATCCAAACAGATCCAGGTTACTGTTCGTTTGTTACCAGCTTTGGACCGTTTCTTTCATTTTGATCTAGTCTCTTCGCAGGGTTTAGGCAGTTTTAATGCATCTTGTGCACACTGTGGTATTAGTCATTAGTGAGGAGCTTTTAATGTGCGTTCAGTCAACAGATACGTAGGGCCCACTCTTCCTGGCACTGTATACACTCAGTTTGTGATTGGTGTTTAGAAGCTAGGGGTATAGGTGTGTATTCAAGGTCTTCTGTATTACATTAGCGTGGGCTCTAATTCTTGCTCAGTACGGGAGCAGTTACATGAGGCACTTGAGAGCTCGAACTATGGCTAGCCCATGTGAGGTGTGCAGAGAGTAAAACAGTTCTGGAGAACTCGTATGAGAAGGACTATCACAGTTCTTTAAGTTGAAGACAGGTTCAAATGGCAGTGTTTTGGATACACTGGGTTAAATGTTAATAAATATATTACAATTTTACCTCTGGCTTCTTAAGGTGGCTACTAGAAGATTTTTCTTATTCTGGCCGAATATATTCTGCACTGCCTGGTTCTAGAAACAGGTCAGCCACTCTCACCGGTAGCTAAATCCAGCTACCTCGGACAAAAAGACTTATAGGAACAGTTATGCTACCTGGGTGATGCTACAGGAGCGGCAGACTTAAGCTATCAGTACAGCCTGGCTGGTCTGCAAAGGCTAAAACATTTACTCTGGCCTTTGATGGAAGAAGCTTGCCGGCCACTGCTCTACAACAAAGCTTGGTGTGGTAAATCTCTGAATCTACCTTCTGTTGTAGGCCTGTGTGCTTGTCTGTCAGGCCTACTGTGTGACGTGCACGGTTCTAACCATTCTGTAAGGACTGTGTCGTTCTCACATTAATCCAAAGATGTTGGATTCCTCATCACCCCCACATTTTATAGAGAAGAAAACTGAAGCACAGAATGGTCAAGAAACTTACCCAACTTGGCCCTCACCCTTCACTTCTGGGAACTTGACCCTCCTGGTCCCCAAATGCCTTGACACCCAGGGCCCTCTAGGGAGCTTACAGTAGACATCCTGCTGTGTTTTTTGTTTTTTGTTTTAACTGAAATTTTTAATGATTGAAGGGGAGATGAGGCTGGTTCTGTGAAAGATGCTGAGGGGCCCTGGGCTCAGGTGCCAGGGGGGGAGCAAGGTGGTCTCCTGTGAAAAGAAATGAAGCTCCCAAGCAGAGAGGAGCAGCCATCTAGGATGTTCTTCAACCAATTAACCAGAAAGTGTCCGCCGAGTCAGGCTGCACTGGCAAGGGATGTCGCAGCGAGTAAAACAGACGCTGTCTCATGGTTGGTGGGTCTGGTGGGGAAGGCCCGCAGTGAGAGAAATTTTTCAGTGTAGTATTCATCATGCAAAAACTGTGCAAACATCTGATGTTTTTAACAGGGTCCCTCTGCCAGGTGGAGACAGGCCTACACCTGTCTGGGGTTACGACGAGGACTGAGATGCACTGAGCAGGGATGGCGGGAGCAGTTGCTCCAGAAATGTGCCTGCCTTATAGGTAAGTGCAGGAACACGTATGGGGAGCTGGCTCAGCCAGAGGCTGGAATCGGTTCTCGGGAGCTGACAGCAGGTCCTAACACACAGGCAGGGGGTGGTGCTACGGACCTTCAGAGCAATGGTGGCAACAGAATCACCTGGAGCTGAAACAACACCCAGGCCTACCCTCCGGGATGCTAATTCAGGCTACGTAGGGACAGGTCTGGGTGTTGGGTTTTTGTTGTGCTGTTTAGTTTCTACCAAAGATTGTGATTTGGATTTGCAGACAGGATTGAGCACTAAACCTGGTGAGAGGCAGGCCAGGAGCTCCTGGAGCAAAGGCGCAGAGTTGTGAAATGGGTGGGGTCTGTTGGTTGGTGCCAGAGTCAGGGAGACTGCCGGCAGGGCCTTGTCCTCATCTGACCAAGGGCACGACTGTGGACTCCAACCTGAGAGCAGAGAGCCCCTGAAGGGCAGTTTCAGTGGGAAACTGGGCGCATGTTTTGCTGAGAACAGCAAGTGCTGTTAATCGGAGCGAGGTAAGATGCAGCCAGCAGAGCTGGTGGGGGCGGGGAGGCGTGTGCCTCCGGTGTGTCTCCTCAGGAGCTGGTGTCTGGCCCTGAAAAGCCGCTTTCGTGTCTGTGCCTTGCCCTGCCGCCAGCTCTCGCAGGCCAGTTTCTGTAGGCTCCGCGCCCCAAGTCCCGGGCGCACAGTCAGCGTGTAGCATGAGCGAGCCGAACTCCAGGCATAACGCGGCAGTGCTGCCCGCTGGCGGAGTCCTCAGCTTCTTCTGTCCCGCTGCTTCCACACTAGACCCTCGGAGGGCGATAAATGCTGATACTCACACGCCCGTCCCACGGGGAGAGAACGTTTGACGGGATTTAAATGGCGCTTAAATTATGGAGGCGAGTGGCAAGCAGCATGGCAGTTCCTCCAGGAGTTAAAATGGAATCACCCTGTCACCAGCAATCCCACCTCTAGCTATTGGCCCAGAAGAATTGAAAGCAGGGTCTCCAGGGGTATCCCGACACCCACGCCAGGCAGCCTCATGCACACCCAGATGTGGCCCGTCCATTCAGTGGCATATGATTCAGCCTTTAAAGGAGGGAAATTCTGATGCTCGCTGCAACCCCGTGGATGACCTTGGAGGTCACTGTGCCACGTGAAATAAGCCTGTCCCAAAAAATACTACCACGCACGCGGCCGCCTGGTGGCGCAGCGGTTAAGTCTCAGCACTGTGAAGCTGTCCACAGCCACTGCAGTTCTATCCCCGCTCAGAGACGTGACCCTCAGGGTGCAGCACACCTCTCCCATCTCCCCGCTGCTCCCCTCAGCAGTGGTTTCAGTAGATCCACCTGCTCTGCCCCCCACTCTGTCTCTGGGGAGCCCTCTTACCCACCCTCACCTCTGGCCTGCACCCCGTTCTTGTATGCATAAATAAATAAAATAAATCTAAAAAAATACCACTTGCACAAAGTTCCTAAAGTAGTGAAATTCATAGAGAGCAGAGGTGGAGGAAGGGGCGGGGCGGTGTTTAAGGGCACAGGCATGTTTTCAAAGATGCAAAGGATCTGGAGTTGCTCATGGTGAGTGTCCTTAGCACTCCTGGACCATCTGCTGGAAAGTGGCTAAGATGGTAACGTTTTTATGGTGTGTATGTTACCACACTCAGAAAGCTCACACCAGATAGCAGTCGAGCTGAGTAAGTGAGAGGACACGAGCGAAGCGCTTGCACGCGAACCCCTCACACCTGGAGGTTTCCCCGGGGGGCCGGCTGATACAGCAGAATGGCTGCTGCCCTGGCGCTGAAGCCCTGACGCTCCAGGTGACCCCCCTGGAATCCCCAGGAAATTCTGGCCCTTGCTGAGAAGCGCCCAGCTGAGGTAAATCTTGCCTGACCTCTTCGTGGGCACCCGGGACCTGTCTCATTAACCGGCAGGCTTCATGGCCGCTGCTTCCCTAGCCTCGCCGTGGACCATTACAAAACCCCTCTTTGCTGGGAATCCTCCAGCAAGTGTGGAGGGCTCCGGTGGCCTGCGCGGCTGAGACCTTGTGGTGACAGGACTGCTCGACTCCCTTCAGACCCCGCAGCTCAGGCACACACCGGGGAGGGGAAAGCCAGGCCTCCCGGCCGCTTCCCGTCTCTGCGCTCACTCACCTGGCCTGTTTCCTGAGCTTTTGACCTTCGGAAGACCGTTTAGAATGTGGTCAGTCTTTAAAAGTGAAACTTAAAAAAAAAAAAAGATTTTTAAATACTGGTTCTCGAAAATGAGATGATGCCATCGAAGATCCAGCACCAGTGGCCTAGAGACTCTTGAGAGTGACCACTGGGTTGGCCTCTCCGGCTCCCTCTAGTGGTACTAAAGCCAGACTCCTATCTAGGTTCCTGAGAGCCGGCTCAGCAGGGGACGCCTGTAGGGGAGCTGGAGGCCATCAGGTTTCTCCTCCCTTTTGCCATTAGCATCAATGATCAGCACCTGTGGTCTTTTAATGCCTTATTTGTGCATGCAGGAGCCGGGGCACAGGCAGAGATGGGGGAGAGGACTCACCAGAAGCAGAGTGGGGAGCAGAACAGGCGGCTCTACTGAAACCCACTGCTGAGGGGGCAGCGGGGAGACAGGAGAGGTCTGCTGCGCTGTGGGTCGAACTCAGGCCCCAGTGGCTGGCCATAGCCTGAGAGCGCGGTTGTCTCACACGTGTGCCTGATTGTGGACACCTGGAGTAGCGCATGGGCCTGCGCCAGTGGGCACACCTGAGCCCAGAGATGGCACCTGGAAGGGCAGCAGAGGGCCGTGCAGTAGAGACCAGAGAAGAGATGCTGGAGAGCCCAGAAAGAGTCAGGGTTTGCTAGATGCCCGCCTGCCCTGCACCTGGTCGCCTCCCTACAAGTGGTGTAGAAAGGTCACTTAGTGCCTGAAGAAGCCACGGAGGGCTTCGGGGCGCTCCTCTGCCCGCCTGCCCAGACTGCCAAAAACCTGCTCTGTGCCTGTGGCGCTGCGCCGCCCGCGGGACCCTCAAAATCGTGGCCAGCGGGACTTAGCACTTCCTGTTCGGGTCAGACTCGGAGAGGGGGTTTCTCTGTTTACTCCCCAGACTCGGCATGGACCGAGTGAAAGCGATGCTGCAAGCCTAGGTGCCGCAAGACCAGTGTTCTGACTGCAGAGAGAAGCTGGTCCACTTTTCTGTTCTTGGCCTGGCTTGTTTCCACTCGGTGTGTGTTAGGAACAGTGCTGCTGCGAGCGTGCACGTGCGGCCCTGCTGGGCCACATGGTAACACTCTTTAGTTTCTCGTGTATGTGACTCTACCTCCAGATTCGTTCCCCGAGCATTGCGACTGTTTTCCCACTCTGTTAAATGGTCTCTAAAAACACCGTGTCAAATGGTCCGGTGACCACATCATCCTTGGAAGGTACCTTCGTTCGGTAGCCATTTGGGACCTTCCAATTTCTCCTAAGTTTGATGAACATTCTTCCAAGTGTACCTCTGTATCTCATGTCCTGAAAGTAAAGCTGCAGACGTAGAGTCACGAGTACAGGCCTTTAAGTTTTACATACTTGTCAGGTGGCTCCTGGGAAGACTGCATTAGCCCTGTCTGCGGTCCCTTCAGTGTCGTTAGCTTGTGAATGGTCAGTGGTGGTTATTCAGTGCCAAGTCCTGTAAGTGAGAGTCCACAGGATTTTGAAAAGACGGCGCCCTACCGGCAAGACGTATGCTCACATGTAGGCCAGGCGGGTGCTGCGTAGGGGCGGCGTAGGAGAGGCCGTGTGCGTCACGTGGAGCGAGAGCGGCCGGTGAAGCAGAGTAAACATTTACCTGGTCAGGGTGAGAGTCACACACACAGGCATTGAGCAACTTTTTACCCTTCAAAGTTAGAGCAAGAACGTTAATGGAACTGAACTCAAGGGCGAGGACGTCAACCCAGGTGTCGGCACAGTGACTGGTTGGCTGACGGGCCCTTCGGTGCCCCCCGACCCAGCTCACTCACCATTTCTTTAGTCTTTAGGACACTGGCGTGCCCCGCTGGCCCTGTTCTCGTTTCCTTATACTCAGAAATGAACCGCGCAAAGCTCCCATAAGATCAGCAGGTAGTTCAGCTATGTGAGTGTGGGGACCTTGCCTTTTGTGGTGTCTTCACATAACAGGAAATTTGCAACAGGTAACAAAGCAAAGGGGCTAGGCCTCACCTAGCCTGCCTTCCCCGTGGGCCGGCACCAGTGTGACTTTTCTTCTGACCCATCAACCAAGTTCCACCCAAAGGATTAGACTCATGTAGGCCTGGAAAGATCACTGATCTGTCGAACTAGAATGGGGAAATCTTCCAGCAAGCTGCTTTTAAGCAGCTGTCAATGCAGAAGTGAAGTCTGCAGTGCCCCCCCCCCTTTTTTTTAACAACTGCGAGCTTTGGAAATGAAACCATGCCACCTTGCCAGGTTCTAACATGTCGCCCCGTTGTTACATGCCTTTCAGAAAGCCCGCACCGGCACGGTGGCCTGCGTGCTAGCTGGGCCGCCCTCTGGAAGCTGTAACTGGCCGATACGAGCTTAAGAAAGCAGAAGCCTCTTTTTTCCCTTTCACTGAGAAAATGGCTGACAAGAACGAGGTAGCTGCCCGAGCTGCCCTTATTGAGCGACTGCTGTCTGGAAGGAATTTTGAGGATCTTGGTGACCACCTTGCTGAGCTGGATACTCTCCCTGTGACCAAGGAGCTCCTGCAGGAGACAGATGTGGTGAGGGTGGTGTACAGAGTCCTCAGAACCTGCCCCACAGCAGCTTTGAAGAAGAAAGCCAAGTGTCTGCTGTCACAGTGGAGAGCTCTTTATAAGGCTCCTTGCTGCAAAGCCAGGGCCAGCCCAGAATTCTTTCCCACAGGTGGAAACAAAGAGCGAAATTCAGGACTTTCTCATGGCCCCAGTCAGGACGAGGTGCCAGCCACCCCCAGCTCTGATTCTCTGCAGTCATCTCCAGAGGCCCTGGCAGAAGCCACGGGTGGGATGGTGCCGGGGAACAGCCCCCGGCAGACGAAACCTGAGGAGGGCGACCCTGAGCCCCCTGGGAAGGGATCAGACGAGCTGCTGGATTCCGGGGGGCCCTTGAGAGCCCGGTGCACAAAGCTGCTGTTTGAAGCCTTAGCAGCCTCCTCCTCAGATCAGCCCCAGGCTGTGGTGGGCTTTGCAAGAGAAATTGAAGAGCACATCTTTGCCCTTCATTCAAAGAACCTCAGAAAGTACAAAACTTGTATCCGAAGCAAGGTTGCCAATCTGAGGAACCCCCGAAACCCTCACTTATCACAAAACCTGCTCTCTGGGGCCATGTCCCCGAGAGAATTTGCCGAAATGACCGTCCTGGAAATGGCCAGCAAGGAACTGAAGCAGCTGCGGGCATCTTACACAGAATCCTGCATACAGGCTCGGTCCCTGCCCCGCGCCGTCGAGGGCACACCCACCACAAAAATCAGGTGCGGGCGCTGCGGGCGCTTCAACTGCCAGGTCACCATGATCACCAGGGGCATGCTCTTCCTGCCAGGTTGGGTGCAGAATTCAAACCCAGGTGAAGATATGATGACCTACGTCACCTGTAATGAGTGTGGGGAGCAGTGGTACCACAGCAAGTGGGTGTGCTTATAAAGCGCCCCGGCGGACACCTTTTGTCTGTACCGGCCCTTAGTGTGCTATGGCACATCGTGCACGCGGCCTTCACGAAACACTGACAGTTTGGGGCTAGTGGGTGACTGTTCGCGTTGTGCCGTACAGTCACTGAGCTCATGATAGCTTGGGCAGGCCTGGAGTCCTGGCGTTAGCCTCACGGGGTGACTTTGAGCGCTCTCTGATGCAAGGGCCCACGCACAGCCATTCAAGCAGATGGCGGGATGTGACCTGGCCCCCAACCTTTCCGTTTGTAATTCCCCAAGTTATTTTTAGCTGCAGTTGGGGTTCAGCGCTACTCAGAAATGGGCCACTTGGTCCTTCTGACGGCACTAAGAAGGGGATGTTATGCTGTAATCTTTCCAGGCGAGGGAGCCATCGGCTACCCCGCCCGGGCTGCGCCCACGTCCTCCTCTGACTCCAGCACCTGAGTGTGCCACGTGTTGACTTCTGAAAACTATTCGTGGGGCCGTGGACAACAGGAATAAAGCGTTTGTCCCCTGACATCGGACACTAGAGCTTTGTCATCTTCTTGACGCCTCATTTTACAGGGAGGCCCCCCTGTAACTCACTCCACAGTTCAAATGCTCTTTTCTTATGCTTTTCACATCTTTATTCTTCCCACAAGTTCTCCAGAGTAAACTTTTAAAAATATATATACAATTGCGGCCTCCCTGGCAGTGCAACGGTAAAAGTCTCAGCACTATCAAACTACAGCTGGTTTGATTCCCCAGCCAGGGAGTGACCCACAGGGCACAGAAGACCTTCCTGTCTTCTGCGGCTCCCCTCAGCAGTGGGATTCAGGCAAGCCACCTGTTCTGCTCCCCACTCTGTCTCCAGTGAGTCCTCTCACATCTGCACTCTGGCCTGTACCCCAGCTCTTGTGTGCATAAATAAATAAAAATAAGCCTTAAAATACCCCCCCCACACACACACAATTGTAGGAACAAATAATTTGAGTTCACTTTTTATTCTTTGTTTCTAAGCACCAACGAGCAGAAAGGGTTTAAAGGGTAGACTTTGTTACTGTGACTTTTGGTTTTGATGTTAGGAAGGCTTCTTGTTCTCAGGACATGTTAAGTCTGTAAGGGAGAGAGAAACCTTCCTAGGCTTGCTACCAAATTAGATTGACAAAAGACAGACCCATAAGAGGAACACTTTGTTAGCACTGACGTAATACACACAGCAGAAAGTCAGGGACAGGAATCTCGAGGGAGGGTTGGGACCTGGGCCTGCGTGGTGTTTTCACAAACAACAGAAAATCTGTAGGAAGTAACAAGACAAAGTACGGGGACTTTAGGCTTTTGGGGACAGCAAATCAGAAAGGTAAATATCTGGGGGACTTAGGGAAGATAAGGTTTATGTTAGCACGAATCAGAATGCCCACAGTCGAGCTTATTAGCCAATTGAAGTGCGAATTCCAAGCCAGAAGCAATCTGACAGACGTTCCTCTCAGGGGACTGGTCCAGCTATCACAAGTTTGAGTGTAGTTTGTACAGGTCGGTTGAGCGAACCATTGACATTAGAAATAGAATTATTCTTAGCGGGTCCCTGGTGTGAGGCAACTTTGGTCTAAAGACACAAGGGTGTTTCCTGTGTGCAGAGGAAGCAGAGCTGGGCTTGGCACTCTTCCTTTCTGAAGAATGTTCTGTGGAGCCACAAAGACGGCGCGCGTTGGTGAAGCTTCCCAGCTACTGGGTTAAGAGGCAAGTTTTGCGTAACTTTGACTGACTTCAAGTCGTCTGACCACTAGACCTGGGAGGAGTCATTTCCAGAATGTCTCAGCATTTCACATTTGCTGTGTGGACCCAGTGCCACCTTATCACCTGTGGAACTCGCTTCCCGGTTCCAGAACAGCAAAGTTCTGGCATTCTGTGACCCTTTTCAGGTCTAAAGCTGTACTTCTGCTTACATAATAGCGAACATTAATCTGGCTAAGGAAGTCCCCAGCCTCTGTCTTGAATCTCCCAACATTCTCCTGGTGAACCAAATGTCTTCCAGGCCTCAGCAAATAATGTGGGACCAATCTGTGAAACTGGTTAAACGACAAGCATGCTAAGTGATCACTGCTGGTTTTGGCTCTTGAAAAACTTCATGGTTATCATTTTGTCACGTTTTACCTCAGCATCTACAGACCTCCACATTTCCACCAGATCTTTTCCCTTAGCCCACCTAATTTCCTTTATCCAAACTCTGAAGGCCTAGTGGTCTGTCTAGCCAACCTGCTCAAGACGTTTCCACAAAGTCCAGGTTTGTATCCCCGAGGGCTTGAGGCCATCCTCGGTGCATTCTGTGCTACTGTTTCTAGCTCCCCAGGGCTGCTGCTTGTCAGGTGACATGTCAAGTCTTTTACAGAGAAACTTGCCAAATCACCTAAAACTCCCAAGTTTTGCAAAATGTGGTTTTGAGGGACTTGGAATGATCCTGGAAACCATCGGGTGGTATAAAAGTGCAGCACGCGGAAGCCAAGTGTGGTCGATGAGGTCACGTCTGCTTTTGGTTGGGGGAGGGGGCTTTGTAAATTTGATTTATATTGAAATTTTGCAAACTAAATTTGTGGAAAAGTGAAAACACTTGAAATGGAAATTCCTTTACTCCAAGTTACAAAAATCTGGCTAGTCTTTCTCATTTTGTATCAACTTTTTCAATGACTTGGGCAACTCAGAGAGGGGAAAACAGTAATCTGGGTGGTTTTCTTTTAGTCACTATACTTAGAATGACTTTCTAAGTATAGTCATTCTTTTGTCTTACTGCCTAAAAGGCAGTCAATTTTAAAGTGACTTCTTCAAGATTGCTCATGAAGGAAAGGCTTTTCATTTCATTTAAAATCAGTTTTACAGGAGCATTAGTGCAAAGACGCCAGGCCAGAAGGGTGCCCAGTAAGGGAGGAGGATGAGGGGGAAGTCCGAGGGCCCTAGTTGCCTGGGCTGACGTAAACAGCCACACTGGGCCTTTCACTTGCGCCCAGAAAGCCAAACGAACCACCAGACATATCTTTACAAGAGCAGTTTATCGGAGATGTTCATCAAGGAGTTGGTGGGATGGACACCCCAAAACAGCTGGCTCCCCAAATGGCAGGTGTGCTGGATGTGGGGGAGGCCAGGGCTTCACACCCCCAGGCAGAGTTGGTGCCGAGGGAGGCCTGGCCCAGGAGTCGGGTGTCTGGCTCTCCCCAAGACGGCTACTTTCTCAGCCACCAGCAGATGTTTGTTCTGAGGCCACTGCCAGCCCCAGGGGACACTGAGAATGTTTATCAGGGAAGTGACACAACCAAGTTCGAGTTCTCAGGTGGAGCCAGCTAGCATTGATCATGAGGGGTAAGGAGGAGAACGAACAATCAGTCAGTCAGTCAGTGGTTAGAGTTTAATTCCACTTGTTCCTGATGTTTGGGGAACAAGTTGCAGAATGGGGGGGATCTGACTACAATAAGAAAGGACTGGGGCTTTCTCCAAGCGTGACAGGGAGCGTGGTAAGATTTGAACCTTTGGGAAGGACTCCTGGTGCCATACTCAGTTAGCTGGAGGTCGGCGAAGGTGGGTGCTGCAACACCGGCTAGCTGGCCCGACGTAACTGGTTCCAAACAAGCACACAGACTGGGCCCCTTAAAGTCCCTGGTGCTGGTGTCAGCTGAAGGAATTGGAGGAAGGGCAGGGTGGGAAGGATGCTCTGACACCCCCTCCCCACTGAGGCAGGTCACAAGACCCGCATGGGACATGTGCCCTCCCTGTGCCGAGGAAGGAACAGCCTGACCTGCGAAGACCAGGGACACAAGGGGCTCTGACGGAGGCCTCACTGCGAGGCCCCTCATGCCGTCCTCGGCTCACGCCCTTTTGTCCTGTCACATTTTCATGACCTTCTAGTCTTCAGCAAACCTGGAATAAAAACACTCCAGTTTAACCTTTCTTTGGCTATCCATTTCCTTCTGAAAGTCCCCACATCACGTCCAACTTCTATTGAACCAATTCGCGCACTTCCCCGCACCTGCCCTCTGTCAGGACCCGGTAGAGCACTCGGAATGGTGGGAGAAAGCCAGTTCTTCTCCTCTCCTGTGTTGGCAATCTGCAAACAAGTGTTTCATTAAATACAGCCAAGCATCACTGAAAAAGAACAGCCTGTCTGAAATGCCAGGACCGGTCGCCGTGGGAGCAGGGGTGCTGTGTCCCTCGCTACACCCCAATGCCAAAGTCACTGGTCTTGCCTTTCCCCACATGACCTCGTTTGCCGGCTTACCTTTTTTTATTTTTTCAAAGATAAAAACGTGGGGCCCTCCCTGGTGGCGCAGCAGGTTAAAGCATAGCACTAAGAAACTTAAGCCACTTCCGCATGAGTTCGATCCCCGCCTGCCCCGGAGGTGGCCACATGGCGCGGCAGACCTCTCCTGACCCGCCCGCTGCTCCCCTCAGCAG
>NW_004567128.1:3763737-3777631 GCF_000260355.1 Condylura cristata
AAAAAAAAAAGGAAAAAAAATATCTGTAGGTCTGTCAGGGATTTACTGTAAGTGCTCAGCTTGTAGGAGCTGCCATCTTGCTTTGACGAGAGCCGGTAACCCAGAATGAGAAGCGATGGCAACATCACATAATCCTCATTTGTGTTAATTGGTTTCATCTTTTGAACTTTAATTATGCATACAAGAACTGGGGTGTAGGCCGAAGGTATGTGAGAGATGGCGAGAGGATTCACCAGAGACAGAGCTGGGAGCAGGACAGTTGGATTTATTGAAATCTACTGCTGAGGGGAGCAGCGGGGAGACAGGAGGCGTCTGCTGCACCCTGTGTGTCACTCCCTGCCCGGGGAGCGAACTCATGCTGTAGTGGCTGTGGATAGCGTCATAGTGCTAAGACTTAACCCCTTGCTCCACCAGGGAGGCCCCCATTTGTGTTCCTAAGTGGGGTGTCCAGAGATGTTACTGTGCTCTATCAAAAACGCCATACAGTAGAAATTGCACATTTCGTGATGCTTTGCTGGGTGCTGGGGGCAGAGATGATCACAGACCCCCTCCTAGACCTCAAGACGTACATGAACAGGGGAAGCACTGGGCGACGCAGCCAACAATCCTTGTGCACATTAAGAGGGTTCAGAGAGAGACACTGACTGAAAAGGCAGGGTGCACTGCCCCTGGAAATCGGGAGGAAAGCGGCGCATGGCCGCGTTTGCAGACAGACACGTGGGTTTGGTGTTAGCAGAGCCGAGGGGGGGTAGGATGTCCCATCACCACATCACAAACCCTCCATGCAGCATCTCAACTACCTGCCCCCTCCAGCCGCCACCCCCCCCCCAGCATTTTCTGTGAGAGAACAAGTTACTTGCTCAAGGCTTACCGAGAGGGGACCAGAGCTATCTCGTACTAAAATAGGTTCAGTGGTGGTTTTGCATATCAGTTTGCTTCCAGAAAAGTCCAGGCTTCGATTAACTTCACCCAGGGTGCAACTGGTTTGGATTGTGGTTTGTTTTCTCAGTGGTTGCAATGTATGGTTTGTAGGCTTCCTGGCCTGTGGTGCGCGCCTCCTTCTGCTACATCACCCAGCTCTCCTGAAGTGGGAACCTACCCGAACCTTCTTGTGGCACCCATGTGGTTTATCTGGTTTTCTGGAAAGCCAGTGGTTTTAAAAATACTTAAAATTGTAAAAGCATGTAGTTTTAAAAGGGTCTTTTATGTTTCTATTTATTTTGAAGACTCAAAGTATTTAAGTGCAGTTTCAAGTACCACTTCCCCTTAAAAAGAGTGGCCTTTGTGCCTTTATTCTGTGTGAAACTGCAGTTACGTATGCATAACCCTGTACGTGAGACAGATAAGACGGTGACAGGAAAGCCAAGCTGTTTTGCAGCCTTTACGAAATCATTGCAAGCCCCCTGCTAGTCAAAAAATAGAACCAAAAACATTTGTGGGATATAGTCTTCCTTTCTCCTAAAATACACACTATGTAAAAACAGAAATCGGCTCTAAGTCATCGTTAATCTCTCTTCAGTGGTGACACCGATTTTTTAAAAATCTAAAACAGCAAAGTGACAGATGTAGTTGACCAGCACATTCCAATGTTGCCTGTTCAAATGTTATTTTTGAAACAGTTATTTTTGAACTCACTCTTGAAACTGTGTATAAGCAGAGAGCGCCCCCAGCCTCTGCTTTGAGGTCATCAAGCTGGCACCGCCCCTGGCTGAGCACCCCTGTGGCAGCATGGCAGCGGCCTCCTGTCTGGACCCACGTGTGCCTGGCTGCAAGCGCGGCAGCGTGCGGCCCTCCTCTCCCGGCGGCTGTACAGCACAAGGCCTCGTCAGGTTCCCTGAGCCCATGGGCGTTGGCGGTGAAACAGACAGAGCCCCCTCCTGTGTCTGGCGGGAAAGAAGGCCTGGCAGAAGCGCCCGTGAGTGCACCTGCAGGCCTCCAGGCGTCTGCTCTGTGCGGCAAGGGCTACATCTCGCAGCCTTGTGTTCACGTGACAGATGGACCTTACCCCTTGGCTTCTGGAATCTCAGACTGCTGAGCGGAGGGTTTCCAGACATTCTAGGGCAGACTTCAGGATCATTTAAAAATGAAACGGTGGCTGGAGGGCACGGGCTTGCTTTCGGGGTCCTGAAACACGCACGCACTGAGCGCGAGTCTTGCTGAGGAGTGGGAATAAGGGCAGGGAGAGTAGGTGGGTGGTGGTGGGGGGCTGGGGGCCTCATTTATTTTTGGAAAAATAAAAATGCAGCAACGGCAGAGTCGATGGCGCGACTGTCACAGCGCGGTGACTTGTTGGGCGCCACCGCGACCCACACTAGCCGGCCGCGTGTGTGACTGACACAGCGGTACCTCAGGCTGCAGCTCAAGGCGCAGACGGACGGAGGGAGAGAGGACCCTGGAGCCAGGACATGCACGGCGCCGCTGCGTCAGTGAGCCTTTCGGATCCGTGTGCCCAGCCCTCGCCGACCTAGAATGGAGAAGTGATGGCACCTCCCTGGGGCCTGTCAGCCAGCGCCCCTGCAGTTCCCACTGACAGCGGGCCCCTGCCCACGCCCTGCACTTCTGCATAGCAGCCCCGCCCCAGCCCTGGGTCAAGCAGCCACCCCCAGTCCTTGCCCCGTGCCCTTCTTCCCCATTTCTCAAGCCTCAGATTTGAGCTGCTCTGGTAATGCTGTCAAATCTGCCACATAGAAAGTCCCCTGGGGTCAACCCCGCAGCTGACGTCCGTGTCCCTGGTGCGAGCTGTCGCAGACAGTTGTCAAAATGCTGCTCCCTGCGCAGCCTGGGGGCAGTGGCACCCAGTCCACTGGCTAATCGTGGCCCCCCAGACCTGTCCAAGCCGAATGTCCATTTCCCCCAATCCCCGCTGGAGCCTTCCCGGCGCGGAGTCAGGCGGTGAGCGGCCGTCTGGGCACTGCCCTGGCTGAACGCGTCCTGGGGCGCTGGTCTCTCCGGCTGGCTGCCAGGGCTCCTCTCGGCCCTAGTCCCTGCGTCAGAGCAGCAGCATGCGACTCGCGCACGCCCTTCTCGGGGCCGCACTGCGTTGCCCAGCCGCTGGCTTTCCCACTCGCCGGCCGCTGCATCGCAATAGCATTTGCTGCTTCCTCGTGGTCCTGACCTTGTCTCTTGGAAGTCCCAGAACCGAGTCTTTGGACGTCTCCCCTCGCTACACGCACTCCCCTGGGGGTTTATCTAGCTCCTGTGTTCCTCTGGGCTGCTGGCCCCTCCCGCTCGGAATCCAGACTCCCGCGCCTGACCCCACCTGCCGCTGCGCGTGCATGTCTACAAGACACCTTGGGGTTAGCGCGTACACTCGAGCGTCTGGCGCCCCGCAAGCCTCGAGCTGCTGCCCCCCGCAAGCCTGCTGCTCACTGGGCAGCAACTGCACGCCTTGCAGTCGGACTCCTGCCTCCCTTTCTCTCTCGTCGATCTGCCAATCAGCCGGCAAGTCCTATCGACCCGGTCAAATCCGCATCCAGAAGCCTAGGGCTTGGGCAACTACTTTATAAACAAAGATCAAATAAGAGACGGCGACCAACGAGCAGGTGAGAGCATGTTGAGCATCGTCAGCCATCGGGGATGCAGACCCGACCACCGCGAGATAGCACTTCGCACCTACCGGGCCACGGCAGCGCCCACCACCTGCAAGGCCTCGATACCTGCTGCCCCCTAAATGGATTTCCAACACAACAGCCCCAGTGAACCCGGGAAGTAAGCAAACCAGGTCATGTCACAGCCCAAAGGCCCTGCTGGCCCCTATCCCAAGAGGAAGGCCAAGTTCCGACAGCCGGCTTTAAAGCATGAGCCGACTGACGCCCCTCTACCTGACTGCCGCATGTCCGCGCCCCCAGGCATCTTGGCGCCCCTTCTGCATGCTGCTCTCAGTCTCACTGGCCTCGTTGGTCCCGGCCATGCCAGGGACACATCTGCCACAGGACCCTCACACGGGCGATTGCTTCTGCCTGGAATGCTCTTAACCCACCTTAGAAGGACTTAATGTACCTCTCAAGCTCTAGCTCAAACCCCACCTTGGGCTCTGAGGGTTTTCCTGAGCTCTTTACTACGCCCTGACACCCTTTCTGATTTTTTTCATAGAGCGGAATTACCGCTTTATGAAATAAGTGATTTATATTGTTTATGGTGTTTTCCAACTCCCACACCCCTAAAACGTAAACTCCATGGGATCAGGAATTTTTGTCTTTTTGGCTCACGACTTATCTCCAGCCCCTAGAATACTTCCTGGCATGGAGAAAGACTTCAGCAAATATTTGTTGAATTAATACACTTAAGACAAACCAGAAAAACCTGGCATGTGACATACCAGCGCAGGCAAATGTATGTAAAAGATTAAAAACAAATTTTGAGGGAGTGACTGCCGTTTACAACAGGCAGAATTTGTGAATAGAAAGAGTGGAAAATTAGAAAAGGGTGAGCACTTCTGTCCAGGACACTCTGGACCTTTCTTCCCAGTGGAGCATCTATGTATAAGCATCCGATATACTATAAGTCTTAAGCAACAAACTCCAGCTCCGGCGGGAAGATCATTGTCCAGCTGTCTTGTGATCCCCTTTCTGTGTGCCGTCTCCCACTGTGGTAGTCAACAACAGCGTCAACAGAAGCAAATCAGGAAAGGACCCTTGAGAATGAAATTCGATGTGTTGTTTCACTTGCCAGAAGGCCCTGCAAGTATTTAGCAGATGAGAGTGGGAAGAGTTGGTTGGTGGTGGTGCTGTCGTTGGCTTGATTAACTATCCCTGTGCGACAGACACCCGGCTGTGTGTCAGTAATTTGAAAGGTGGCCCGCGGAAAATAGTTACCCCCATCACATATATCAACACTATCTGAAGCCTATGACTCAGCAGAAAATAAGAACCCTCATGCGCACTTCTGTTTTGTTGTAATTCCGTGGTTTTTAGCGTGTTCCCACAGTTGTGGAATCATCACCGTCATCTAATTTGAGACCAGCTTCAGAAACCCCCAAAGAGGCCCGTGAGCTGGCGGCCCCTCCTGGGTGCCCTCCCCCGCCCCTGGCAGCCCTAATCTGCTTTCTGTCTCTAGGGATTTCCCTCCTCTGGGCATTACACATAAATGGAATCATGCAATACGTGATCGTTTATGTCTGGCTTCCTTTACACAATTTTTTTTTAAACTCAAGCAGTCTAACCAAAGGAACCGTACTGACCTTTATTTAACGTGCAGCTTTAACTGAATTGACATAAATATTTTAACATTTGCATCAATCACAATTATACTTCTTCAAACTTTTGTGTCAGTAATTATTTTTGGTTAACCATATGCAAAACCTGACATTTTGAAAGCACCCACCTCCAGCTCTTGTAGAGAAGATACACGTCGCAGTTCTTGGCTGGCCCTTAACAGAAATATGGATATTTACCCCCTGTTTTTCTTAATGTGGGCAAAGAAGAGTTCGATCGAATGATATCACTCAGAACCATTGTCTTTAGGTGGAACTTACAGCCATTGTGTCTAGTGAGGGCTAAAGTTAGGAATTCCTAGCAACATGGTGGACCATTTCCACTTGCCCTGCATGCCTCCTTCCAGGCCCTAGGGCTCCCTGGTGGCACAGGGGTTAAGTCTCAGCCCTGTGAAACTCTCAGCAGCCTCTGCAGCATCAGTTTGATCCCTGCCAGGGAGCTGACCACAGGGCACAGCAGACCCCACCTGTCTCCCCGCTGCTCCCCTCACAGTGTTTCAGTGGACCCACCTATCCTGCTCCCCACTGTCTCTAGTAAATCCTCTGACCCCCCACATACCTCTGGCCTGTACCCCAGCTCTTGTATGCATAAACAAAACCAAACCAATGCTCATACCCGGCGGTATAAAATCACCAGTGCTGTTGAATTGTACGGCTGTTGTGAAGCAGCCCCTGCCTCCCGCCACCAGCCGCCTCTCTGGCGGGGTCTCCCGCTCTGCCCGGGCCAGGCAGCTTCCCTGCTCTTGCTCCTCTTTCATCACCGCCTCGTTGAGACAGCCTTTCCCTTCAGTTGTCATCAAGTTCCCCGTGCGTGGGTTCTCAGTTACGTTTATATCCCTCAAAGCCCCAAGGTTACCTCTGGGCTAAGGCAGATGCTTATGCAATTTTATACAACAGTTTTTACATAAAGCGAGAGGAATTTCTCCATGAGCTCAGGAGTGTCTGCTCTGCTTCCCTGTGTATCCCACTGCGTGCTTTGCAAGCACCACGATTTCCTTTAACAATAAGCTGGATCAGGGGCCTCCCTGATGATGCAAGGGGTTAAGTCTCAACTCTATGAAGCTCTCTGCAGCACCAGTTCAATCCCTGACGCCCGGCCAGGGAGTGACCCAGAGGGCACAACAGACTGCTCCTGCCAACCCCGCTGCTCCACTCAGCAGTGTGTTTCAGTCAGTCCACCTGTTCTTTTCCACCCTTTGTCTCTGGTGAATCCTCTCACGCACACCCCAACCCCGCACCCCTGCACTGTACCTCTGGCCTACACCTCAGCTCTTGCATGCATAAATAAAAGATAAATCATTAAAAAAATAAGCTGGAACAAATGTTATTGTTGTAAATAAAAAGCAAATCAGGATCAAATGTTACTGTTGTAAATAAAAAGTAAATCATAAAAACAATAAACTGAATCAAATGTTACTGTTTTAATGTTTCAACGCCATTTCCAGAAACATAACTTATTCAAAATAAATTTATTTCCTTCATAGTATGGAATTAAAAAAATAAATTGGCCCTCCCTGGTGGCGCAGCGGGTTAAAGCACAGCCCAGGAGGCTAGGGCCTCTTTAACATGAGTTCGATCCCCGCCTGCCCCAGAGGTAACCACATGGCGCGGCAGACCTCTCCTGACCCGCCCGCTGCTCCCCTCAGCAGTGTACTTCGTCAATCTGCCTGTTCTGCTCCCCACTCTGTCTCTAGTGAATCCTCTCACTGCACCTCTGGCCTGTACCCCAGAAAAAAAGAAAACAACTAAAAAAAAAAGTAACACAGAATTTGAAAATAAATAACAGAATTTGAAATCTATCAAATTAACACAAGAAAGCCTGAGTCATAAGAACTATGTCAGGTTGCATTGTTGTTCCAGGGTTTGCTGGCCCTCCCTCCCAGTGGGATGATTCCAGAATCCACACCGCCCAGATCGTGTCTGTCCTGTGACTTGCTGTGGCCCTCTCTTTAGGAGGCTTATCCATTCCCGCGGATGACTCTGGCTGGTGACATCTGGGTGGGAATGATGAGTGTCCTGGGCGGGGCCTTCAGAGCCAGCAGGTGTCTCTTGGTTTCTTTTCTTTCAGCCACGGAGACCTGCAACATAGCTGTTAGCGCAGGCTCATCCACTTGGGTCCCGATGGAGGATGACATGGGACAAAACCGCAGCTGACCCATGACAGACATTATAGGGAGGAATAAGGCTGTTTTTATAAGCTACTGAGACTTGGGGGCTCATTTTCTTTTTGCACAGCACGGTTTAGCCGATATAAAAGCTGGTAGAGTCATCGTCGTACTTGCCTGCATTTATAGTCTGCACCCAGGAGGCCTGTATCAGATACGCTCTAACTAGCTTGCACTGGGCACGTGCTGACTTTGTGTCACTCATCGTCTGTAGGTGCCACTGAAGACATGAGCCCTAATAAAGAAAAGGGGAGTGCTTGCGGAGCTCCTAGAGAGGCGCAGCTGGAGGGCTGCAGCCGGCAGAAGCAACAGAAGCCCAAGCATGAGAAGCCTGCCGCTCCCGGCGCCACTCTCCATGCCGGAGAGAACTCGGAGCTGGCCCGGCTTCTCCGTGCAGCTTGCCCAAGAGACAGGTCTTCAAAGGGGGTGCCTGATTGGCCAATCTTGACTGTCATGCAGGTCTTCCTTGTCGCCAGGATTCCAGAAGAGCAAGGTCCGAATGTCTGACCTTTAGGACTTCTGTCACGAAGACTCACAAAACAGTTGGCTCCCTCAAGATCAAAGGGTCTTCAGATGCTTGGCAAACCTCTTATCCCTCCCCCCCCAAGAGATAAAGTCTAAGTAGCTAAGAAAACATTGCAACTCCTAATCTGCATTACTTACCAAGTCCTGCTTCCCTTTATGGACAGAGCGGGAGCAGGGACACATAAATGATCGTATTCTAATGGAAAATTTATGAGCCAGATGGGCATACTCTAGTCCAGTGC
Organism: Condylura cristata; assembly: GCF_000260355.1. Classification (NCBI taxonomy): domain Eukaryota; kingdom Metazoa; phylum Chordata; class Mammalia; order Eulipotyphla; family Talpidae; genus Condylura; species Condylura cristata. The sequence goes on from NW_004567128.1 coordinate 3,771,882, forward strand.
AGTGATGGCATTCTCTGTAATGATGGAAATATTCCGTATCTGCTCTCCAACCCTACGTGGCTATTGAGCACTGGAAATGGGGCCGATGTGATGAAGAAACTGAATCCTGGATGCTGGTTAACTGATTTACACTTTCATTTAAATAGTCACATACAACCAGCGGCTCCTACGTTAGACGGCACCACACCTAATTTTCTCCACGAAGATCTTCACATTTTTTGTGTTACATTTTATTGCAAAGTCTTTTATAATGTCGGAATTGAAGTCAATATTCTGTTACTTAGGTTTCTTGTGTTGGTTGGTTGTATCAATGGACTTTTTGTTAACCATGTTACCTGGCCGCATAGTTCATTCTGGCTGTTAACAACAAAATACCAAAGAGGGGGTGCTTAAAAGCGGCAGAAACTTATTTCTCACTGTTCAGAGGCTGGAAGTCCAAGGTCAAAGCTGTAGCAGATTCTCGGTACCTGGTGAGAGTCTGTTTCCAGATTCATGGGTGGTTCTTTTTGCTGTGTCCTCTCCAAGTAGAAGGGGTGAGGGAGCTTTGCCAGGTCTCTTTTGTAAGGGCACTGTGCACATCATGAAGGTCTCCCCACCTCCGGCTGTCTCATCACCCCATTTACCCTCCTGATGATATCTCCTGATGATAACACCAGAGCCAGTGTTCACACATGAATTTTGGGAGCAAGCCCCTCGCTAAGCTGCTTGAATGATTGGTCTTCTGTAGAGGCCTCTGGATTTTTCTAGCAGGCTCTGTTCAGTAGAGGTGTTTCTCCTTTTGTGGCCTCTTAGTGATTCTGCTGCCTCTGTGTTCCAGACCCTCAGGACAATGTTGGAGAGTGGTTGCAACAGACCTACTTGCCTTTGTCCTGTTTAAAGGCCATGCTTACAGAGTTTAACCATTAAGAATGATGCTTGGCATAGTTTCAGAAGTTATTATTTAGGAGGTTAAGGAAATTCCCTTCTGTTCCTGGTTTGCTAAGAGATTAGTTATCGCAGATGGCTGTTGAGTTTCACTGAATGCATTTTTTTTCTTCATCTGTGGAGCTGATTGTTTTTCTCCCTTCAACAGTTAATATTAAACTACCCTTGCATTCCTGAAATACTGCCAGCCTGTCATGCCATTAAACTCTATTGCTTTTTTCCCTCTTGATTACAAGTCACTTTTTGCTGCCTCTTCCCCTGTCTAATATTTTTTGTTTCATGCTGGACATTGACAGAATAAATAAGACAGAAATGGCTAGAGAACACCTTTCACCCTGAGAGGTCCCCAGCCCTCTGTCAGCTAGGTAGGTGAGGGATTTCCCATTTCAACCCAGTCAGGGGTTGGGTTGAGAGTCTGGCCTCAAAGGTGACTGGAAGCCGCAGTTCCTGGATTATTTATGTCTGTGTAGGTGGTGGTGGTGGAAGCAGAAGACTGGGAGAATGAAAGTTGGTTCATGTGAGGCCATAGAGGTCTCAGCTCTTCCCTAAAAGGTCCAGAAAGTTGGTAGTGGCATTGGTACTGGCAGCAGGAGGCAAGGGCCCCATCAACATCGCGGTCCTGAGCTCTGGAGGAGTGTTTCTAAAGGTTGCTTAAAATTGCTTCATCAAGAAATGTCCACATATTGCTCAAAAGGGATTTTATGACACATAATTTAAAAATTCATTGGAAAAAACTGCGTGGCATCAGACTGCCTTACCAACCCGGATGTCGTCATGTCACCATTGCTTTTCACTAGGAGTAACCCGTGCCTGCACTCTCACCCCTGCCTGCACCTGCCGTTCCGAGTCTTCGCCCTGGCCTGGCCTGGCCTGGCCTTCCTTCACTGCCTTTGGAGGTGAGCTGAGCCCTGGCTGGCACCCGGGAGCCACGGGAGGCTTGCACTTCCCACTCCACTCCCAAGCTCCAGCGGCCCTCCATTGTGCCATCTGTGCTTACCCGAGTGACGCTGTGCTTAGGGGCACGCGGATTGCTTTTGAGAGACACATGAGCTAGAGAGACGATTGGGATATCGGATTTTCCATCAGTTATGAAGAATTAGTGATACTTTGCTCCTTGGCCTCGGCGAGCGGCCTCCTCTGGCGCTGGCGCTGCGGTTGAGCCTGCTTGCTGCGCCTTGCTGGTTGGCTCCTTCCGGGCATTCCACCCATTTGCAACTGCACGTTGGGTTCGTTGCTTTTTGACTGCTCTGCTCTTCTGAGTTCTCCTAGGAGAGGGACCGAACATATTCACCAAAATAAAGGGACGTGATACAAGCATCGCTGGCGGATGGGGGCAAACATGCGGCAAGGGAGGGGTGATGCCTGGAGACACCCCTGAGTTCCTCTTCACTGCTCCTGGCACTCAGGCACGCTCTGCAGTCACTGGATAAAAGTATTGGTGTGAAGTGCAAACTTAAAACCACCCAAGAGGAGACAGTATGTCCACAATGCGGGCTTTGTGGGGGTCACCCACAGAGGTGTCAGTTGTGTGGACTGCTGATCCCATGCCCCACTCTGCTGACAGTGAGCAGGGTGATGGAAGGAAGCCTGTGGGTGGCAGGTGACACCCAGGCTGCCACACGACACAAACCACTGCAGGGTCCCAGGCACCATGTGAGATTCTGAGCCTTCGTGCTTGTGGGGGAGACTTCCAGTTTCATCGCATCAGCTAGAAGAGTGTCGATTCTGGAATCCGCTCGCTGACAATCCACAGAATAAGGATGATGTGATATCCACTTTTGGTTCCAAAACTACTTTCTAAGTGAAGCAGTGAACAAATCAGATTTCTGCAAGTTCTTGTGTTTACGGTTTATCTGACTTAAGGATTGGGAAGAAAAAAACCTGCATGAGTAAGAAACGTGCACAATTCAGTTTCCAGGCAAACTGGAAGAGTGGGAATTGGTTTGAAATGTTCAGTGTGTGTATGTATATACATATATATACATAGGGTATGTAAACATATATTTATACACACATATATATTTGAGATGTGGTTGGAGAAAACCACAACTGGTTATAATGCAACAATAGCATTTATTCGGGGTCTGGGACTAGCTAGACAGGGAGCCTGGTTTTAGATACCAGTCCACACTGTCCCTTGCTGGAGTCTTTGTTTAAGGGTTTGTTGAAAGACAAAAGAGGGGGCAGAAAGAATAGCATTGCGAAAGCTGTTTACCCAAAAGTAGGATTGCTTATGGATTATATTCCTTAATGGTCGTTGGCTTTTAGTCAAGCTGGCCTTGGTGACTATGGAGAGAAGGGAAAAAAACCTATCTTTGCACAGTTCTCAGAGAAGGCCAGGTCTCGCTGGAAACTGGTTCCTGCCAGTCAGTGAAACCGTTTTGTAAAGGTTGAAGTTCAGTGAGATGGACCAGTTTAGGGCCCAAAATGGTTCAGTTGACCCTTTTCACATAATAGTTATATATTATATAGTTACATATTATAAGAAATGCTTCCCCCACCAGATTGGGATTTTCCTTTTCTTTTTCTTTTTCTTTTTCACTGAACATTGTTATCTGTCTTCACTCTGCTATTGCCTTAGAGTCAAACATAAGCCATCCTGAATTACTTTTTATGTTTTTCTCCTTAGTCCAACTATACAGAAACATCTATGCAATTTTGAGAACAGGTCTCTTATTTTGGCCTCTGACCTAGGGAAAATATCAACTATCTGGTTGTTTGAATATGGCATTTAATAGTGAAAATCGCTTGCCGTTGAGGTCTGTGTTTTTCCTTGTATGTGAAAAGTACAACCAATTTAAATCACAGTCAGTGCTTATTATACCTGAATGTGGAGCCCACTTTCCTAGTTTTTTTTTTTTTTAAAGATTTATTTATTTGTGCATACAGAACTGGGGTACAGGCCAGAGGCTCAGGGGCGGCGAGAGGCTTCACCAGAGACAGAGTGGGGGGCAGAACAGGCACATCGATGAAGTACACTGCTGAGGGGAGCAGCGGGCGGGTCAGGAGAGGTCTGCCGCGCCATGTGGTCACCTCCGGGGCAGGTGGGAATCAAACTCATGCGGAAGTGGCTTTAGCTTCTCAGTGCTGTGCTTTAACCCGCTGCGCCACCAGGGAGGGCCCCACTTTCCTAGTTTTTATCAGAGACACCAGATGCGATTTCTTTCAAATTGCAACTTGAAATGGAGGCTTACCTCCGAGAGCTCATAGTAATAAGTATCATTTGAGGGAAGCAATTAGTAATGTGCATCAAACTCTTTCCTCCAGGAGAGATGTTTGGCGTTTACAAAATATAAAGAAGAAAATCCTAATGAGGAGACTAGGAGTGAAACTAGATCAGTTCTAGAGGTTTTTGTTTGTTTGCTTGTTTTATTTTTATCAGTAAATTACTTCCTGGAGTGAGAGGAGGAACATTTATCTAATTTGTATCAGTTTGCCAACTATACATACCCAACAACAAAATCCCCTAAATTTACCCTCCAGGGAAAAGTCTTCTGACTCATACTTCTCATCAAACCAAGGAGGTAAACAAGTGAGTGGTGGAAGATACCTGAATGTGCTATTATCTTTAAATGTCAGTTGGCTACTGTCCAAGTAATGGTTATTTCAGAAAAAGTAACTTTCCTTCTTGTTTTCTGGTGCGGACTGGAAGCTACAGCCCGGTAGGTTGTATGCTTCACTTAAATTTTGAACAGCCTAAGAATCACCTGTAGGACGGTCTTAGAATCCTTTTCTTAAAAACTCCTGGACTTCTCAAGGCTTACTTTAAACAACAGTTCCCTAAGAGCGCTCTGATTACCACGTACAATTTGCAGCTCTCCTTTCTTTAGTAACCCTGTGGACTGCTTGTTATAATTCCAGGTACATGATATATTTTCTTTTGGAAAATTAATTCCAATGGTCTCAGATGTTTCATTATATAATTTCAATTATTATATATGTTTAAAGTTTTGTTGCTTCGCCCATTATGTAACTGGATCATTGCTGTGTGTTTTAAAATAAGATACAGAGTAGCTATTCCTACATTTTCAGCAGAGCTGTGCTTTTGCAAACCTCTACTCCTCTTTCCTGTGAGAAATACCCCGCATGGATAAAAAGTAGATTTCGATCTATAAAAGAAAATTTCATTCAAACTCAAACTAGAACTCAGTCTTTATTACATGTCTCGTGTTCACGAGTCTTCTGACGTTGTCTTTTATGTTTGTGAGAACCTCTCTGAAATACCTTTCTGGTGCTGACTGAAAAGACCACGTCTGTGTCATTACCTGAAAGCGACTCCCTAAAAATGAATGGCTGTGGATCCAGCAAGCCTTAAAAGTGCCATCCTTCTCTTGGAATTAGAAAATGAAAATGAAGCTAAATTTATTCCACGATATAGACCTAACGGTCACTAAAAGCCCCTGTGGTCTCCCGGGCCCTGTATCCTATGAGCTCAGTTTCGCGTTTCAAGCCAGGAATGAAGAAGCGCTCCCACGACCGCCTTTCCGCACGGCTGCTTTCTATTTCAGATGACCGAGACCGTGTTTGCACTGCACAAAGGAAACAATGTTCATCGAAGGCCGAGGTCTTTAGTCTCCCAGCTATTTTGACTTTTCTCCACCTGTTTGTTCTTTGTCTCCTTGCACATTCGTTTTTCCGTCGTAATCACATTGTGGGCTGGTGCTGAAGCCCCTCGTCCCTCCCCACGTTGCATGAACTCTGAGAGACAACTCATCCCGCGCTCTCGCGCCCGACCGCTGCCAGGGAGCCAGGAAGCCCGGAAGCCAGGAAGAACCTCCCAGAGGAAATCCAGGAGGCCGCCGGGACCCCCGGGCCGGCCCGCGGCC
>NW_004567128.1:3778330-3786447 GCF_000260355.1 Condylura cristata
CCGAGGCCGGCGCGGGCGCGGCTTCCACCTTGGGCTGCCACAGGAGACGTGCAGGACGGGCCTGAGCGAGCGGAGGTGCGCGGGGCGGGCTGGGGCCGGGCGTTCTTTGTAAGTGGTGGCCTGTCCCGTGACCGTGGCCCTAGGGAGGGATGACTTTTCTGCTAGTTTCCAAGGGGTCACGTGACCCCTCCTTTCACAGGATTTCCCCAGCCGGCGAAAATCAATAGCGTTTTATTGCCTTTTCAGATGTTTGATTTGTGAAGGGGCTTGTCTTTCTGTCTCTGGCACCCTTGTAACGGAAAATTCCAGAATTACCTTAAATCTTAACAACTGTGCGGTGGAGCACAACTGGCGAGGTGAAGGAAGCCCAGAAGCATTAAGGCCGGGACTTCGGCGAAGACTCTTTCCTTCTCTGTCAGAGGCCTGCCTTGAAGCTTCATCCTCTCTGTTCTCTAGACCACCCGGTGCCCCAGTCAGGTCCCTGAATGGAAGGCAGTGGCAGTGTGCCTTTTCGCCAGTTTCTGGTGTTTCTGTGTCCACATGGTAGTGAATTCCTCTTGCTGTACTGATGCAGTTCTGACTTGGTGACTTACTTATTTGGGAGAGTTTTGTGGTTTGGGCATAGTTTGGGTTTACTCTTTGTGAGGTTAGAGTGGCCTGAGTCTACTGAGTAGCCAACATTGGCCTCGCCTTGGAGCCGGGTTCTTGGCCACTAGGGAAATACTTCAGTGTCATTTCCTCTTTGCTACCCTCTCTCCTCTTTTCATTTCTTTCTGTCTCAGCCACTTCTTCCAGCTACACAGTACTTGGAGACCTGAAGATACGTTCCTTAGTTCTAGAAGCTGGCTTTTGACTTCCCCTCAGTCCTTGGGCAGTCACTCCGGCACCCAACGTTCGGTGCATGGAAATCCTCTACACGCATCGTTCACTGAACTCTCACCGCATTTCTGCCATATTAGTGCCGCTGCACAGATAAGACTGGGCGATGCGGGTTCGGCCTGCCTGGGGCCGGCAGAGCCAGGATTCTGGGCAGGCCTGGGCTTAGAGTGGTAGTGCTCAGCCAGTCACATCTGACAAGGTCTGTGGGCATTTTGGCTCACGCCTGAGAGCTGGTGCTGCTGGCATCTGGTGGGTAGAAGTGGGGGATGCTGCTCAACACCCTTCAGTGCACAGGGCGGCCTCCCCAACAGAGTTGTCTGGTCAAAACGTCAGTGGAGCTCCGACTGCGAAGCCCCGCCTCTAGGTCTGTGCCTGCAGAGCTCAGGGTTCAGTGCTGCTGTGTCTCTTTCAGGCCAGCTCCTTTCCCGCCTCGCCTCGCCTCGCCTCGCCTCGCCTGTGTAGGCACCTCCTCAGTTAAGAAAGAATGGGGAGGGTTTGAGAACATGAGTAGATTTCCTTTGACCAAAAGGCATATTCATTTGACAGATTAAGGAGTCAGCCAATAATTTCTGAAGACAGAATTGATATTTAAAGCAAAAGTGTCTGAGAGAACTTGGCAACGATTTAGAGGCATTGGAAGTCTTGGCGCTTATGTCTTATTTCAGTCATCAAGCTTTTCTGAGCAGCCCGAGTGGCTGGGCTGGTCAAGGGCAATAGGGCGACTCCTCCCGGAAGCTTTCAGGTTCTCACCTTGTCCTACAACAAAGTGCTCAAGTAGGTGGGGGCTCGGTGTTCGCTGACAAACAACAGCGGCTCACCCGCACACAGGCCCCCAAGACGTGGTGTTTGCTGTGGTTGGATTAGGTGAAATGGGGAGTGATGTGTTCCCAGTAACTTTGCAGGGCGGCCACTTGAGGCATTTAGAACCAAGTGGAGGAGCCATTCTTGTTGAACACAAAAATCTTCCTTAAATTTAGCCTCAGATGGAAATAGTTCTTCATGAATTTCATCTTTGGAATCAAAAATGAAATGGTGGAATTTTAAAAAAGATTCTGGCATCACCTTCTTTCTGGAGTTTTCCAGCCCGTTTTCACCATGTCCATGTCAGACTAGGCCATCCAGTATGGGTGCTTCACTAGGGGTGCCTTTGGGGAATGAGTGAGTGAGAGGAGTCAAAAAGGGTTGGCTCTTTTTAGGAATTGCAGTGAACATTCTTTATGCAGACAGTGTGGTAACTTTTGTGGGTGGCTTTGCTTTTTGACTTGTGCTGATGGATTTGTGTTCTTGTGCTAACGGATTGCTTTCTTTGTCTCTTATCAGGAGTCGTCTGCTGGTGGGGGGGGGAGTGGGGTGCTAAATTCGTGCATCTGGAAATGATTTCTGTCGCACAGGCTCCAGCACAGGGCTGTGCCTTCTTTCCTTACTGGAGGGGCTTTATTCTGGGAAGGGGCACGATGGGAACAGCGCAGCAGAGTGTGGCTCCATGCCTAGCTTGCTTACTGCGCTGGCTAAGTGAGGTCACCAGTTTCTTTCTTTGTAAAATGGGACAGTTGTACTTTATAATCTCCGTGAGATTATATGATACCAAGCAGCGACATCAAATTATTGGCTTCCAGTAGTTCTGCCCTAGGCAGTTTGCTGGTTAAGCAGCAGGAGGAAATAAGCCAAATGGGGGAAGAGAGAGAGAGAGAGAGAGAGAGAGAGAGAGAGAGAGCGCGCGCTTGCTTGAGAAAGGTGTTTCACTTGAAAGTTATCTAGATGATAAATTTGTTATTCAAAACCAAGGACAAGAACATTGGCTTGTGACTAAGTAGGTCATTACCAGAGAACATTTATTAAGAGTTGGGGGGGGGGGGTGAACTCACAAAATGCCGCAGGGAGTTTGGGAAGCTGTGATGCCAGCGAAAGGTCAGGATACCTGAGGGAGGGGTTGGCGTGTGGGTGGAGGCCACCTGGCCGGGTGTTGGAGGCTTGCCCGTGCTGCTTATCCACCGGGTTGAGAAGTCTGGTTCCCAGTGTGAATCTTTATTTTGTGCATATTATGAAACAGTACTATGGGTTTGTTCCATGTCTGGATTTTTCTATTTTGTTGATTCCTGGCTGTGGTGGGCACAGGCTTTAGAGTGCCATGAACGTTGTATAGATATAAAGGAGTCAGAAAAGGAGCCCTCCACCAGCATGGGGTGTGTGTTTGGAAAGAAAGAAAAGCAACAACGAAGTGAAGCAGACAGTTGAGGCTCAGTTATCTCTGGGGGTCTGGACACAGCCCCCACGTTTGTCCGAGGTCTGATGCTTTGCGAGTGTAGGCTGCTGTGTGGCTAGGGATGGAGAGGCTGATTGCAACAACTTAATGCATTCATCCTATTGCCCCACTCATGATCCGAGTGTGAAGGCCAGCAAAGCCATGTACACCGACCAGTTGAATTCCAAGTTGTTGTGAAATAGATTAGGTTTTTGGGTAAGAAGCAAAGGTAGTTTCCAGAAGGTTGGTTTATATGTGTGCTTGCATTACTCTCAAGAGAAGCTGGAGAAGAGCTTTACAGACTTTTGTTTCTAGAGCTTGGTATTTGAACTCTGACACAGAAGTGTTTAAATGAACAAACAGGTTCAAAAACGCCAGCGCCTGATGGGCTGTAGATGCCTAGCCGGTGCGCGTCACCGTGTGTGTGCGTGTGCGTGTGTGTAGATGCCTAGCGGGTACGCGTCACCGTGTGTGTGTGTGTGTGTGTGTGTGTGTGTGTGTGTGTTTAGCCTGAGCCACAGGTAGAGGAAGGCGCCCGAGTCATGGGTGGAAGGCAGAACCCAGGGCTGAGGCCTCATGGCGATACAGAACACCCCCTGACTGTGACCCAGGCTTCTTAGGGACCGTGGCGAGAATGCCTTCTCCCCTCTCGGCCCCCCAGGTGTCCATGTTTACTCCTATTTTCTGCTACACGTACTCCTTTAGGCAGGAGATCTGGTGGAGAAAGGGCGGGCACCTGACTGGGGGGTGGGGAGGGTGGACTCAGGCCTTGGCCAGGCCACACGGAGGCGGCTCCTCTGCGCTTGGGCAGCCTGAGGCAGGAGGGGCCAGGGCTGTTCCAGGCTGCGCCTCTTAGGCCTGTCCTGCGAACGGGCTCACACCCCGGCCAGTGCTCCGGGCTCGGCCCCTCATCTTTCCGGTTTGTCGGTGGAGGGCATTGCTGTCCAGCTGTCTCTCTACCCTCGTTCCCTCTTGTTTACTTGTTGGGCCTGTGCTTGTTTCAGTTCTTTTCTGTCATTTGGGGGAAGGGAACACGGTTTGAGCTGCCCTGTTTAATCTGACTGGGAGAAGTTACTTAATGTTTGTGAACTTGAGTTAGTTGCTCTGTAAAACGTGGGGGAAAGCGGCCAGGCCAGCTTGCCGTGATTTTGGGTGCTCTATGCCAGGACTGGGAGGCTTTCTGTAAAATGTTGTTTTGGCCATAGCCTCTGTGACGCGTATGGATGGAACAGCGGCGCCTTTCTTGCGGGGACCTCGGCCACCTTGGTTGTGGGGGTGTCGCCTTCGCCTGCTGGCGGGGTGCCCACGACATGTCGTGAATGGGCTTGTAATTCATCTGTGGCCCTGGAGGAGGGACAGTAGGGGTGGACTTCAGCCTGGGAGTCACTGAATGTTATAGCCCAGGAAGGTTCTGCTGGGGAGGGGCGAACACTGTGCCTGCCTGCTCCCTGAGCTTGTTTGAAAGGGGAGCTGCCTGGGTTGAAAAGTGGGGGTGAGGGGAGAAAAACAGGACCTATTGGCAGAGCATCTTTCTGGATGGTGAAGTAGGAAGCACTTTCAAGGTCGTCGCCAGGCTGTTTAGGCCTGACCGAGATGGTCCTGGTGATAGCTCCGGCTCTGCCCGGCCAGGGCGCTGCTTCCAGAGACCTTTTCTTTCCCTTTTGGGCTCCGTTTCCTTCTTGAGCTTCTTAGGAAAGAAAGAGAAAGCTTGGCTAAGCTTCTGAGGTTTGTCTCAGAAGCCCTTCGTACAAATGGCTACTCAGAGAGTTCATTAGCTACTCAGTGGCCTAGGTAGGGGACACTGATGAAGGCTGCTTTCTGGAAAGACACTGGTGTTCTAGGAGGAGAGCTTTTCTTTGTATTCAGGTAGGCTGTGCGAGCCTTCAGGCATTTAGATGAGGCCAGAGGAACCGGGAGGGAGCCTGTCCAGATCTGCTGAGCCGAGGGTTGCGGACAAGGAGGTGAAATGGGCCCTGATGGCTGAGCAGAGCCTGGGTCTGGAAAGCTTTTTGTCAGCAGAGGCATCGTCAGTACTTGGATGGGGGCAAATTGGGGGATCAGTGATGTAGACGTGGGATGAAGTGAACTTTCTGGAAAGTGCCCTGCGGTGCCCTTCCATGCCTGCTTCATGATGAGCTGGTGACAACATCCCCGCAGGATGGATCGTCTAATCGAGGTGAGTGACTGGCAGACTCAGGGCTGCCCTCCTGATAGAGCTGCTTGGGAAGACCCCACCTCTTCCGTTGTCTAACAGCCTTGTCTAACCTCTGACTGCAGGCCTTGGCAGTGTTTGTAAACGAGCTCTTCCCAGCGGACATGGACTTTTCCAGCCCCTTTCCTTTCCTGGCTCCAATTAAACACACCTAGTTTCTTGTCTAACTGGAAGTGCGGGGTCAGAACCAGTGTTGCCTTAAGTTACAATAGATCAGATTTAATTTGTGTCTTGCTACTTTAATATAAAGTAACGTGCCTGTTCAAATTCATTTCTTTCAGAATGTCTCTTCCTGAAATATACAGCCATAGTTGCTATGCCTGTATTCCTGTTTTGTGACCTTTGTCAGTTTCTTTGCACTTACAGTCTGCCCTCCAGCCAAATGCCCACTCCCTTCTTTATGGCCATTTTAAGCTCTTTTACTGCTGTCATGGGTAGATTTATGCCTGATCATTTAAAGGGCCATTAAACAAAACAAGAATAGAAATGTTATTCTCTCTTCCAAGCCCTAGGGGGTGCACTCCCCCTAGCTCCCTCAGAGACTCCCAGCTGGGCATTCTGTGTCTCCACAGCACTGTCCAGGACTGTGCTCCTGGGACAATTCAACTTTAAATGAATTGAAACTGAATAGCCAGCTACGTTTCAGATGCTCAGTAGTCGTGCGTGATTAGTGGCTGCGCTACTGGCCGGCGCCGACGCGGGCCGTTGCTGTCATCGCGGAGTTCTGTGGGGTCCTGCTGCTGCGTGCTTTCATGCTGCCGTAAGACTGGTTCCCGCCCAATCTGCCGCCCCTCCCCGGCCCTCCTGCCGCCCTCCACCACTGTTCATGGTCACTTTGTGTGCCTAACGACGAAGCTGCCTTGTCTGAGATGACATTGTTGATCCATATTTCTTAAAAGTTAAATTATGTGACTAATCTTCAGAGCACTGATCGAGACAAGCCCTTTAAGTAGGCGAGCTGCTGTGATGCTCTTTAGCGTCCTGTGGTATGTGGGTTTCCAAGCCTGGCGGCGCTGCCAGGCGTGCACAGTGGGCGACCGCATGATGGCTTTTATATGGGAAGACTTGTCCACAAGGGTCTGCTCTGTTGTACTGTGGGGGGGGGGGTGTCAACCTCTTGCTGGAGAGATAACACTCATTAGACTTAATGACTCCTTTGATGCGCTTCTTGCTCATCCATTTCAGCAAGACAACCAGGAAGACTGGAAACTGAGTAGGCTGTTAAGTGAGACACACCTAAATTAAAACATAATAAATACAGCTCCAGTGCAAATAGAAATAATAGTGAGATTATCTATGCTTTTGTTTCCCTGGTTAGTTTCTTTGAGCCTGCTTCTCAACTGTGAAATGAAGCAAGTGATATATCTTTATCTAGGACATTCAGGCCAAATGCAAAAGGAATGTGTGACTTGGAAAAAGAGAGTTTCTAAATTTAAGCCAGGAGTGATAAATTCAGCTTGTTCTGAAAGTGAGAGCCAGTCACGGGTTTCAGGGTATGTGTCTCAAAGTCTGACGTGTTTAGGAAAGCCGTGTACACAGGGTGGTCCTCGGCAGCTTCGAGGGGTGCTGCTGTTTTCCAGGGTTCACCAGCTCGCTGTCGCAGTCAACAGTGCTCATTCCCAAGTGGTTTTCTCATTAGACTTGCCAAGTGAGCATCATTTTTTTTGTCCTTTCCCACACATTTTCATAGACCTCAAAAACAGAACAGGGAAGAACTGATTGGAGAGAGAAATGAAGAATTGTAAGTCTGAAAGTATAAATAGAAAAACAAGAATAGAACAAGAGTAAAGGAGGAAGTCTTTTGCCCCTTTTTTCTCAATTTAGCATTTACTTGGTACCTCAGCTGACAAAAGCTTCACTAGAGATGCTGCATGACAAAACGTGCAGTCTGTGGACAGCCTGCTGCGTGCAGTGCAGTTCCCTCCCCAGGAGCTGAGCAAATCTGGAAGCAGAAAGGCCCAGGTGGGCCCTGGTGAGAGCCTAAGGGCAGAGACTGTGGCGGTGGCGGGAAGGACTGGGAGAGTGAAGAAAAGAGGAAAACTAGCTTTCTGGGGGCTGCTGTGGATGGCTTCTTGGCTGAGGGGACTGCAAGATTTTTCTGAGTGGATTTGCTGAGCCATGGAGTTGGGCAGGGGAAGAGCTTCCCAGGCTAAGATCGAGGCCTCAGCAAAGCTTCCCCAGCAAACGCATGTGCTGCTAGTGGGTATTGTCGGTTGTTCGAGAACATAACTGCGAGCTTCCCTGGCTCTTTGGGTGCTGTGCCGAAAATCCTCCATTAATAAAATCAGTGAAGTAATGTGTCTGTGTTTAGGTATCTGTTGGAAGGAAGGCAGTTCGCTTTTTGATCAATAACAAAAATTACCTTTCACCTGTCCACGCATTCCTAGCAGAGGTTTACGCTTTGTGTGCTGGGCTCTGGCTGTCACCAGGCTTGCTGTAGCCTGCAGCTCTGCCAGCTGAGAGGGTGGGGCAGGCGCCTGAGCAGGCTGGGGCTGGGGCACTGATAGGGGCACTGATAAGCCCACGGTTGCCGGAGTGCAGGTGACAGTACTCCCTAGAGGCGCGGGGGTGTGGGGGTGTGGAGGGCAGGGCTGGCACGTGGCCTTTGTTTCTGGGTGTCTGCTGAGACTGCGCTCATCTCCTCTCCTGCCAGGACCCACCTCCCGCCCAACCGGCGTGTGCCGCAGGGCCACTGGTCTGGGCCACTGGCTTGCTTAAAGGGACACTATTGATGGGATAAGGACATAGCTGTAGCTTTAAGTAAATCTGGTTTTAGTGTTTTAT
>NW_004567128.1:3786548-3801837 GCF_000260355.1 Condylura cristata
GAGAGAGAGAGAGAGAGAGAGAGAGAGAGAGAGAGAGAGAGAGAGACTATTCTGGAAATATTTTATGTACCACAAAATTTGCCCTCTCAACCTCTAAAGTTCAGTGGTTTGAGAGTTGTGCAACTCTCACCATTTTTTTTTGAAGATCTATTTATTTATGCATACAGGACTGGGGTACAGGCCAGAGGCACAGTTTGACCATTCTAGGTTTTCTTACAGATTTTAAGCTTTTACATGGTGACCATGGCGAACATGGATTAAAGTGTACATTTCCTGCCATGGTCTAGAAAATCGACAACTCTGGAAATAACTATGGGCATTTTAGTAGTGGTGTGACACCTTTCCATGTGAAGGACTCCTAGGGCTGGCATTCAGTAGGCTTGCTTGGTAAGCGGAGCCCTGCCTCCCAGGGCTCCCGGGAGTGCAAGGCTTCTGGGGAGACGCTCCAGAGATGTGTGGACGTTCCAGTCACATCTCACACAGAACACATTTTCCGCTCTTGGCCTGCAGGTGAAACTCAGTCATGCTCAGAGGTGCTTTAGGCTGCGTGCCATGGTAGAATACAAACTGGTTGGGTCAGGTTAGCTTGTTTACAGGAGGATCTTGAAATGGAGCACGCTGCTTTCATTCTAGCTGCGACACAGGAAAGCTCTCAGAAGCGAGGCTGGGGCCAAGTGCTGAAGGCAGGCGCCATTAAAACCAGGCAGACAGGGGGCTTGAACCGAGAGAGGCTGGGCTCCAGCCGCTGACAGAGTGGGTTCTGGGAAACCTTCGGGCTGAAATCTGGTCTCCAGGCTGGGACCTGAGTGAGTGACTCAGGCCTGTGGCACTGTGTCCCCGCCGAGCTGATCGCGGAGAACACGAACTCCTGCCCGCATAACCTGCTTGTCCTGCTCACAGCCTTCCAGCTGCCCAGAAAGATGTCACGCGCCGCCCCCGTCTCCCACCTTGGGTCAAGGTCCCTGCCATGGGCCGAGCCAGTCTCCTCCACGCCTTGCCTCAGGAAGGCGCTGCCGCTGCCAGGGCTGTGCTCCTGGACTTTGGCACCAGGAGCCAGAGAAGTTTCACCTCTGCCTGGGCTACCCAGAAGCTCCCGCCTTAGCCCAACTTCCTGTGTCACACAGGTGCCCTCCCTGTTGCCGCCCTTCTTTTCACCTGGTGTTAGCTCTGTTCTCTGGGGTAGGATTAATCGGATCACTCAAATTTGCGCAAATTTGGAAAAATGAATGAAATAGTGCACATTGTATTGAAACATAGATGAGTGGGCAGGTACAAAACTTTCTGAAACAAACTGGTTAAAGCATAGTATTTGTTTCTAGGGCTTTTTTTAGGCCAAGAAGGGTTGTGGACAGCTCCCCAGGTAGTTTAGTTTTTAAACCGCTGAGTCTAGTTGCCAGTAGAACTCAGTGTTTTTTGTTTGCTTTTACATTGTAATTCTTTATAATCTTAAAGTTATTTTAGGTAAGTTTTCTAATTATTTCTTTGCAGATGATAATGCTTGACCTGAACAGTTACAATTAAGGTAAGATTTGTGGCCTACCTGCTTAACCTTATTCATATTTCTTTACAGAATTTTGCCGAGTGGCTACAGCCATGTTTTAACTTGCTGAAGATTGTCGCCTTTGGGCAGTTGTCCCCAAGTGTGGCGTATAAAAGATTTCACGTTGCATTGTAAGGTAAATTTCAAAGCCAACATAATAGGATACTTTTACTCATGTAACACTGGAGAAGTTTTTTTTTTTTACAAAAGTTTATTTTTACATCATTTTGTACATTTTTTTTCCATCTCAATTGTAATCCCTGAGTGTTTCCCATCACCGAGTCACCCATGTGCCATCACCATAATCTCGTGCACTTCCCTCCCCACCCCCCCGTTTTTGATCCCATTCCCCACTCCACCCCCACAAAATGTCTCTGGTATATGGCTGTTCATCATTATCATTATTTTCTCGCCTGTTCCCTTATATTCCTGCTATGAGAGAAACCATTCGGTATACTTCCTTTTCTTTCTGGCTTATCTCACTAAGCATGATCTTTTCCAGCTCCATCCAAGTTGCTGCAAAAGACATGTGTTTCTCTTTTTTGGTTGCTGAGTAATACTCCATTGTACATATGTACCACATCTTTCTAATCCAGTCATCTACTTTTGGGCATTTGGGCTGCTTCCATGTTTTTCCAATTGTAAATAAAGCAGCAATAAATATGGGGGTGCAGGTATCTTTTCCAGTCAACACTGGAGAAGTTTTAAATGATTTGAAGTTAACTTTGCGAGCTGCTGTAGGACATGAGATGTGAGATGGCTGCTATAATGAGCATCACCGCCAGGAAGGTTTCTCGCAGCTCCCAGTTAGAATCATGGAGGTGCTTGTGTGTATATTTGTTGTTTTAGCAAATACCAACATACTCCCAAATAGGGTAACGGGAGGCCCCAAATTGTAGATGGGCGTTGTAGAAAATTATACCGTTTTCTGTGTATAGGTCTCAGACCCCAAATTTGTTTGATGAGAAAAATGATACAAACTAGGAAATCCCACATTGTTATGAAAAAAAAAAAATCACAATGTCCTGGTAAAATTGTAATGGCACATCTGGAGGAGTCCTTGACTTACATTGGTAGATGTGTACAGCAGTCATCTGGGCGGGGCTGTCAGATTGCACATTGTGGCTCATAATTTGAAGCAAAGGTCCTAGCAGTTCAGTGCTGAACAATAAACTTTGTGTCCAGTAAGGCAGCTAGAGACTTACTAAAATAATGGGTTAAGTGATCGCCTGGAATAATGCCTGTCTGTTCCGCCCTCCTAACACCACAGGGAACGTCTGTGTTTCTGTATCTCGAGCACTGTGTGACAGGAACAACCTTGGCATGGGGCTTCTGGGGAGGGTTCCCTGTGTTGTGGAGGACCGAGCTGAATGGCCAGGTGAAGGCAAGCTGGGAGGACCACTTGGGGGGGGGCGGGCAGCAAGTGTCAGATGGCAGGTGGGACGGGAATTGGAATTCCCGTCCATTTCACTGCACTTCAGAGTGGCCTAACTGAAAAGCTGAGCAGGGAGGGTGGCCATGTGAGGCAGGCCAGGGAGAATGGCTAACCTTAGAGGTAGAACTTAGACCTGACTCTCTGGAGATTTACTGAGGATGTTCAGGAAGGGACGAGACACAGCCGTCCCCATGGCAGAATAGTTCATCTGTCTTTTTCACTGTTACTGTTTTTGTGTAAGTTGAAGTTATGTATGTACAACTCCAAGAAGTTAAACGAAGGGACGGTTTAGGTGAGTGTTATCTATGTCAGGCAGTGAAGGCCTTGCGCTTGTTTGATTTCTTTCTAACATCAGTTCAGTGTGTGGGCATTGGGCAGAGCAATATATTGTGTTGAAATTGAAGAGGTCTCCAAGAGGTATATACCTCGATTGCTTCACACGCCCGCCAATTTGCATTGTATTAATCACAGTGGTAATTGCTGTGGCAGTAATCTAGAAGAGCCAGTTAGATTAGGGACAAGCTGCTGCAGGTGCAGCCAGAAGAGCATCATTGGAAATCCAGGAAGAGCTCTTACGCACGGCGGCTGTACTGAGCTGCGGCTCCCAGGTCACCTTTGTGACAGCGGGACTGGCCAGGCAAAGCCCCGGAGCTTTGCGGACTCATGCCCACGAGCACCTCTGTTCCACGAGCGCCGCGTAACCATTTCCATGTAAAGCTGACCACAGTTTGGCCATGGAGCTGTGTCAGAATCAAGTGAAATGTAAAGTTGTGCTCCTTGCTTCCAGCCCCGCCCTTCCGTGCGGCTGGCGGTGGTCAGCTTGGATGGCACTGGTCAGCTTGGATGGCACGGTGGAGACGCGCTGCTGGACAGCAGTACTCTGAAGTCATCCATCTTTACAGAGTTTAATCGGTGGGAAAGTCTGAAATGGTATAACTTGATTCGAAATAACTGAGAAGCGGAGATAAGGAATTATGGGAGGAAGGCCTTGCCATGCCTTGGTAATGGATAAAGCTTGGTTTAGGGTCCTTGGCGCTTCATTACATTTATTCAGAAATTCTGCATCTGTCTGGAATTCTCCACACTAAAGATTTAAAGCAAGAGCCTTAAATAGTAACTGTGCTTTCCTCAGTGCTTCAGCAGCTGGCTCTCGCCCTACTCGGGTGCTGCGGCAGAGAAAGCTTGTCGTTCTGGCCTGGGCTCCCTTGGAGGCTGTGTCTAGGGCTTGATTCGAGGTTTACTTCATCGCCCGGAAGACCGGGTAACCGCAGACTCACACTTAAAAGTCAGAGCTGGCCAACTGAGTGCGATGGGTGGGATGTGCCAGATTACAGCTCCCAAGATGCCACTGCCGCTGACATTCATTTTATAGACTCAAAAGTGTTCCTCCTAGCAGAGGGAATCGAGCCCCATTTACTCAGCGGTTGGCTTATTTCTGTTCACAGCCAGCTCAGACAGCTTCTGTCTCTGGTTTCCTGGTTACCAGTTGCTATGGTGATAGTATTGGGAGAAAGTGGGGGTTGGGGAGGTGGTCGAGAAAACCCTTGGCACAAGAGAAGAAGCCAGCCATGAACACTGTTGCTGTGCCAACAGAGGGCTGCGAAGTTGTTACAGCAGTTGTCTCTTGGGTCTCTTGCTGCATTTCTCATAGCGTGGCAAGCCTTACTGTGGGGAGAGTGGGCGGGTGATGAGCGAGGCATTGGGGTCAGACTTGGCGGTCTTGAGTGCCAGCTTCAGCTGAGACTTGAGGAACGGGATGAGCGAGCCCCCCTCCCCCAGCTGTTTTGGGATGTTGTGGTAGGTGTGGTTGAGTGCCCAGTAAAGGCTAGCCTTGTGCTGAATTAACTGGGTGCAGAAAGGAACTGTTATGTAAAATAAATGTCTGATTATGTCCCATGTATGCTGATATTCATGGGATTGTGGAGAGCAGTGCCCAGCTCTCAAGTAATATAATGGCACCTTTTTATTTTACAGGGTTCTAAAGTCCAGATCTTGAGTTTAATAATGGCAGGAAAATCATCACTTTTTAAAGTAATTCTCCTTGGCGATGGTGGAGTTGGGAAGAGTTCTCTTATGAACAGATATGTGACTAACAAGTTTGATACCCAGCTCTTCCACACAATAGGTGTGGAATTTTTAAATAAAGATCTGGAGGTGGATGGACACTTTGTCACCATGCAGATTTGGGACACTGCTGGTCAGGAGCGATTCAAAAGCCTGCGGACACCGTTTTACAGAGGCTCTGACTGTTGCCTGCTTACTTTTAGTGTCGATGATTCTCAAAGCTTCCAGAACTTAGCTAACTGGAAGAAAGAATTCATATATTATGCAGATGTGAAAGAGCCTGAAAGCTTCCCTTTTGTGATTCTGGGGAACAAGATCGACATAAGTGAACGGCAGGTGTCTACAGAAGAAGCCCAAGCGTGGTGCAGGGAAAACGGCGACTACCCTTACTTCGAAACAAGCGCGAAAGATGCCACCAATGTCGCCGCGGCCTTTGAGGAAGCAGTTCGGAGAGTGCTTGCTAGTGAGGATAGGTCAGATCACTTGATTCAGACTGACACGGTCAGTCTTCACCGCAAGCCCAAGCCTAGTTCCTCTTGCTGTTGACTGCGATGCAGGTTGCCTGTGCCGCACACCCTAAGCGCCTCCCAGTGCGCAGATGTGGCGGGCTGGAAGGGAGGGATTAGCATTCGCAGCAAGGGGTCATCTACTCACAAAGTGAAACTAACCTTCTGCTGCTTCCTGAGTGGGTGAGCGCAGGGACACAGCCACTCAGGAAGGATCTGTCTGCTCAGTCAGGGCCTTACATGCTTACATCGGAACGGTTGTCTAATGTTTAATTTAAACTTCTAAGTTACAGAGCTAGCAAATGAGATGACCCAGACCTTAATTACAATTAAAACACTTGAATAGTCTAGAAGTTAATTGGGTTTTTTTTTCCTGGGAAAAATGGAGAACTTTTTATATGTGTATTTTTATGTAACTAGCAGTCTATTGGTTCAGGGCAAGACTTTCCTAAAGCAATAATGTTAGGTATTAAAATTAAAGTCTAATGCATTTGAACTGCAGTTGTTTCCTTTTTCATTCTCTTTAAATCACTTAACTGTTCATATTTTCATTCAGCGTATTAGTGCACTTCATCCTGCTCAGCTGCCTCTCCCCCCCCACCTTGGAGGAGAAACAGAGTTTCCTTGGGGGGTAATGAAGGCGCCTTTATTTGGTCATGTAATCATGTGTAGTGGTATCCTCTAGAGATTTTTGTTCTAAAATGGAGGCTCGCGACGACACGTCATAAAGCAGACTGGCCACAACGTGTGCTGTGCGTGCTGCGCCATGGACGCCGGCCCTCGGCAGAGCACGGTGGGCTCTCAGAAGCCACATGGCAAGGTGCAGTGGTGGGGTGCATTTAACAAAACTAGATGGACGTGTTTCTCTCCCTGGCCCACCTATGGGGAAGTGCTGAAAAAGACCAAGCTTTTGAAAATGGAATTTCCGGACAGTTTTGCCGTAAGCAAAACATTTTAAATTGGAGTAATGATGCCAGTTCATATTCTAATGTTAGAGTTGTAGTTTTTATTAGTTACGGTCATATTTTTTTCCCCCCACAACACAAATCCATCCAAAAACCAAGATCCACCGTGAGCAAATTGATGCATATTTTCTTTTGTTCATGAGGGGACTTGCCCTAGGGACACTCCTTTGATAAAGCAGAAGGACCCATCATTTTGGGAATTGCCCTTTCCATAGACCTGGGCACATCTCCACCATAGGACATCTCCATCATTAGCTATAGGGTGTTAACGGTCGGTTGTTCTCTGGCTACACATCCGTCAGTAATACATGAAAGTGCCCACACAGTGGGAATTAGGAGTAATTGCTTTTGAATAGGAAATAGTCACCTGAGTCCAAATCATAAGGCAAACGGGGCACATCTCTACCCCTGCCGCCAGCTCTTGTTCCTGCAGGCAGCCATGGTCAGATTCCTGGAAGCCTTGGGGCACTACCCTAGGGCAGCCATACAGAATGCAGACAGGAGCTTTCCTCAGCGTCTGCGGGCGTCCCTTGTCGGCTTCATGGCAGTTACCCGTTTTCTTCTGCCCTCCCACCATTAGCATCAAGGACCGACACCTGTGGTCCTGTGCGCATGCCTGATGATGGACACCTGGTGTATGGCATGGGCGCACGCGTGTGGGCCCACCAGAGCCTGGAGGCTGAGGGTATGAGCGCTGCGGGGCACAGGGCGGCAGGGGGCCATGTGGAGCCCGCTTCCTACCGGGGCAGGGGCCAGGCCCCAGTGCTGCCCCTGGCCACCCTCTGGCTGTCGCTGACCTGACTGGTCCTTGGGCTGCTTCTGGAGGGAGAGCTGTTGAGACGTGCAGGATCAGGAGCTGATCGTGCTCTTTCTACCACTGGCCTCTGGCTAGCACCTACGGCTCTGATTCTGTAACATGGAAGGCTTGCGGCTGTGGGGCAGGTGTGCCTGAAGGCTGACGCCTGGCATGTGGGTGTGCACGCATGCCTAAGTGCACACCTGAGCCTAGAGGTCAGGGCTGTGAGGGTGGCTACGAGAGGAGAGGATGAGTGGCTGCAGAAGAGATGAGACCCAAGACGACTCCAAGGAGCCCAGAGAGTAAAGGTTTGTGGGGGGCTGGGAGGCTCAGTTGCCCCGCTTGTGCCTGCCACCTCATACACCAGCCTCCCTGCCTGGGCAGAAGGGGAAGAGCAGTGACTGAATGCTTGTTGCCTCTTCACCCTTGTGAAAAGTTCCTCAGTTGAGGTTAAAACATCCCAGCTGTTCCTTGCCTTAAACCCCCACATTTCAATTCTCTCTGCAAGCTGTAAGCTTTCATGGCAACGTCAGACACCAGCATGCCAGGCATGACAGGAAGCCGTCGGTAGCAAGGGCCCAGCGTGCTGGCAGGAGACTGAGGCGTCAGCACTCTGCAGTGGCAACACTGCCTGCCGCCCTCTGACGTCTTGCTGCTGCTCTTGGCTGGCCCAAACCCCAGCAGCTGCATGAGCGGTGCTGTTGGCTGCAGCCACTATGGGGGTTCAGGTAAGTATCTTTTTTCTTAAGACCTTATTTTTGTGTAGAACTGGGGTACAGAGGTGCAAGGGTAGAGGGGAGGAGCAGGCTGACTGAAATTCACTGCTGAGGGGGGCAGTGGGGAGACGGGAGGTCTGCGCGCCCTGTGGGTCACTCCCTGGCCAGGGATCGCACTAGCACTGCAGCAGGAGTAGCGCTAAGACTCAACCCCAAGGCTACCCCAGGTGAGTATCTTTTTCTGCTTCCACAGCTCTGGCACCTAGTTGGAGGCAGTCGGGGCTCTGAAGTGGGTTCAAATCTCCCTTAATCTGTAGACTTTCAAAAGAGGAAGTCAAATAAAAACTGGTGATGGCAGCGTAGGCTGTACTTGAAAAAGATATTAAGCTACCACAACCTTGGATAAATATCTTTATTTAACAAATCAAATAAATAGAAGCAGTGAAAAAAATCAGGATAGTCACTTCATACAAGGATACAAGAAGAAACTTAGAGGAATTACTTGCTGAATTCATTCAGAAGGAAACAAAATTCTTAAGCGCAAAAGATATCTGATAATCTTGTTTTTCAATGGATAATGATGATTTTACTGTAAGACCCCACATTTGTTTCAGAACCAAAGACCTGTCACCTCTGGTGTGCAGTGCAAGAGGCCACAGTGCAACTGTTGATGTCCTGTAAGCTTTTAAAGGTCACAGTTCTGAGACTGCTCCCCAGCCCTTCACAGCAGAGGCCCACAGGCCGTTCACGTCGCTCTTACTGCACAAGGGAAGGAACTGTCTAGAAGAGCATGAGGCGGCACTTCGGCCCTGCCTCCTAGCATACAGACGACTCAGCTTCGACTGCAGGCCCACGGCCCCCGTCTGACGGGCATGTGGCGCTGGGCACTGCAGGAGGCAGTTCTGGCCTCGTGGGCACTGCCGTGCCCGCCGCCCGAGCTCCTCCAACGGCACCTCTAAGTGGACGGGAATCCGCGCCCGAGCTCGCAACTTTATTCCCTACGGCAGGCGCTTTAGCTTGCAGTCTGCTGCTAAATCTTGTCAATGGCATTTAGTTCTGGACAGTTAGATCAAGATCGAGCTATTTAAAGGTAGAAAGGCAAAGCTTATTTTCAAGTTTCAAAATATATTTTGACATTGTTGGTAAAGAACTATAAACACTATTCAGAAGTGAATACTGATCAGTTGATAATCGTAAGAAACTGAACTTGTTTTTTAAATACAAAAGGCGTTACATTAGGTTTAGATTAAATTGAGATCACAATAACTTTTCTAGGCTGTTTAATAAAGTTACTTACAATGTCACATGCCTGAGTATAACCCTTGCAGTGGCGTAATTTCTGAATTTTTCTATGTTCAGCTTAAAAGATGTTTCTTCCCAAGAAACTGAACTTTTCTGTCAAATGCACTTGATCGAATAGGAGAATTGGGTTCATAAAATGGATTCATTGCAAACTAGGAGAGAAGAAGAAATCAGTGAGCTTGTCAAAGTAAAAAAGACTGACACATCATAGGTCTCTAAGAGGAATCTAAAGCTTTAAAGTAAAAGAAACCAATAACATTCAAAACGAAGCCTGGACCACACTTTGAAGTTTCAGTAAGCACATCCCACTGTTCAGTACTGACGTCCCTTTCAGGACAGAGCCTTGGTATTTTAGCTCGGGGAAGCACCCGTGGCTGAACCAGCAGTGGCGTGACAGGTGTTCCTTGTGTAGGTCAGATGCCCTTTCGGGGTCCACCCTGGGTGAAATACTAGTCTATACATTATAAACATGGATTCATCTGCAGGGCCCTTTGGCTACATAAAACAAACAAAAACTGCTCAGAGTAAAGAAAAAATTATACCCCACTGCTATTCAATGTTGCTCTTGTGATTTTTTAACATTCAGGTTTCTAAAACTGGCTTTAACATAACAAAAGACTAAGGAAATCATTAATGAGGAAAGGAGTACCGGCTTTTATACCTGACACACTTGGTGCTGACCATCTTCACAAGGCTAAAAATTCTTACTTGCTATTTCTGACAAGGCATATTGGTTGTTCACTGATCTGATATGAAAGAAATCACGCCCCCATCAGGCCACTTAAAGTAAGACACTCTGTAAGACACGCACTGCAGTCTAACACAGATATCCTGTCACTGGGTTTCCAACAAAGGGTTGGCCCATTCTCTCCTGCCAGTTTATCATCCATTGTGACTGCATTTTAACTTGTAAGGCAGATGGGGAACATTTTAGGTTAAAAGTATGAAGCAATTTCCCTCCCATCGAATGCTTGCTTAGTCTCCTAATAGCGCGCGTGTATCCCCAAAGAGGGGCGAATGAAACCCACTTAAAAATAACTGCCCTGAGTTTTCTCCTAAGTGCAACTTGGCTGGAGGTGGGGCTTGCCTGTTGAGGGGTGGCCAGCAGATCTCTGAGAGAAAAACGGGTATAAGAGAGCGATCTCTATAGGTCAGGTTCCTTTTGAAGTTAGAATCCCTTTTCTATATGAAATCAAATTTTGAAGGGTAGAGAAAATACCGTACCTTTATGTATAAGTCATAGACATCAGTGAAGAAATTCTTTATTCCATCTTCTTGCCGAATGTCGTGGAGCATAATGAATCTCATATGTGGAAGAATTAAGGTGCGATCTTTCTTAGAAATGAAAACCAAAAGGCAATCACTAGATACAATACTCTATAAACTGGTCACAAGCAGTGTATTTTGTGACAGAAAAGTTGAATGCAAAAACTGGGCTTAAAGGTAGGTTAGTTTTAGAGAATCCTGGTAGGTTAGAAAATTAGTATAAAATAAGATCACCCTTGGTATTACCGAGTCAGATAACCCTTAGTTTTATAGAAGAGGCTTGGTTTTAAAAAGATTGGTTAAAATGCTCCCCCCGCCCCCCCAAAAAAAACCCACCACAGCAGCAGCCCAGTATTTGACAAGTTTTACCTGCCGCTGAAGTGCAGACCCAGGGCCTGGCAGCTCTGGCCCGTGCTGTCCGACTCGCCACCCCCCTTTAGCGAGGGACCCAGGGAAAAGGCAAAGGATATGGCCTGCAGTGACAAACGCCGAGACAAACCACTCATTAAATTTGTCCACAGTTTTCAAGTACATGTTGTTTGACAGCCACATGTTCTCGTCGACGAGGTCGAGGGCTGCGTGAGCTATGAACTGGTTCAGATGGCGGTGGTCATCCTAGAGGACAGCGGGGGCAGCAGGTCAGCATCACTGTGCAGCCTGAGAGGCCAGCACTGCCCGCTCCTCTGCCCCGAGACCCTTGCCGGGAGACGCAGCACCCTGCTTCCGTGCAGGATGGTCACTAGGCTGAGAGAAGCTCTCCCGCCTGTTCCTTCCATCTTTAACTTAGTATCTAAAACCCAGCAAATAGGAAGGAGTGGAACAAAATGTGCTCAAGAAAGTGATGATTATTTTCTCAAAGTTGCAAGGAGGAGCTACCAAGTTGCTAACCACTTTAACAAGTGACGAAAGATACTATGTAAAAAGAGAAAGCCTCATCGGCTGTCCGGGCTCTCAGCCTCACCACAGGACACAAGGAAAGACCTTTGTGCTGATGGGCAGGAGCCAGCCAGTGAGGGAGGCGGGGCAAAGGAGGGGAGGAGTGCAGAGAAGAGGTGCCCTGGGCCTGGGGGGGCCTCCGTGGGCAGCGACACCTGCTGAGTGGCGAGCACTGACGGGACTTCCCCAAGGTTTGGCCCAGCCTCTGGCAGGTGCCCTGGGCCCTGCCGCAGTCCCCGCCCGCAGGAGTCCGTGTCAACAGGGAGCTGGTGGCAAGGGGGTTTGGGGGGCTTTCGTGGGCTGGCATGGCTGAACTAGAGAAGGTGGGAATGTAGCCTCTGCAGTTCCTTCTTTCAAAAATGCCTTTTCCAAAAATACCGTGATGGGGTGAACCGTGTCTCCCTGAAGTGCCCCTGCTGAGGTTCCAAGCCAGGCACCTAGGGCTCGGCCTGACTGGAAAGAAGGCTGCTGCAGATGTGCTAGTTGAGGTGAGATATGAGGGTAGAACGGCCCACTCCACTGTGACTGAGCTCTTCCTGAAGAGGGGGCGTGTGAAGACGGGTTACAATGCTGCGAGCCGCTGACACCTTGCTCTCCACGTCCCGGCCTCCAGAGCTGAGAAGGAATTTCTGTGCTTCTGAGCCACCACGTGTGACTGCGGCCTCTGTCACTCGGTAAGCAGCCGAGCGATGCCTCCCTGCAGAGGACACCGTGTGGGCCTGGGCTGGAGAAGGGCTGCTGCCTGGGAAGCCAATGCACGCGGAGCGTGTTTGCTCCACTCTCGTCACCACAACACAGCCATCTTACTCCTGAGAGAGATGGTGTGTGGTGCCAGGCGCCCTCACTCATGCTCTGAGCACTCTCGGGAGCGCAGAGGAGCACATGCAAGTGCTTGGAGAGGGTGAGCGGTAGCAGAAGGAACAGAGACCACACCACAGGCGAGGTCTTCTTCAGGCACTGCCCTGCCGCCCCAGAGTGCCCAGGCTGCACTGTCCGCCTGCACAACCCAGCAGCCAGCTACAGAGGCCTGGAACCCAGGGGTGGCAGCGGCGGGTCTGTGCACATGCCACACGCAGACAGTGCCTTAAAGCTCTGGCCTTCGTTTCCATGAACTTCTCTCATTATGCAGAAACTTTCCAGTTTGACGGAGTCCCAATTTTTATTTTCCTTGCTGTTGGACAGTAAGGACACTGGGCCAAAAAAAAGACATCCCCGAGGCCAGAGTTGTGGAGTATTTCATCTATGTTTTCTTTTTAATGGATTCTGGCCTTATACCCAAGCTTTACTCCGTCTAGAAGTGACTGCAGAGTAAGGCTGCTAGAGGGGGTGGGGTGGGAGCAAAGTGGGGACACCCATGGTATTTGGTAAAGAGGTGTGGGTGCTCCGGGGCAGCGGGTGTGGTGCTGAGCCTCTGAAGAGGCGTGGGCTTATCCCTGAGTCAGGTAGTGACGTCAGCCAACATTAGCTCACAAAACAAAACGCTTCTTCCTCCGTTGTATGGTCTCAGCAGTCGAAAAGCAGCACACACTGGACACTATGCTTCCATTAATCTGGAAAATCCATTCCTGCCTTAAGGTCACTCCAGCTTATTTTGGCGGTTTTAGCCTAATTGTCACCAGTGTGTGATGGAAGGGACCCAGCTAGTCTCATCGCCACTGCTCGGTGCATGCTGAATTGCCACATATGTTTGAACTGAGCTTGTTTTTCCAGACCGGGTTGACAACAAGCTGGGTGGAGTCATGGGGGAGAGCACTGGCACCACCCAGCCTGGAGCGCAGCGCAGGTCACGTGGCGAGAGCAACACGGGAGCATCCCTGCCTGCGTCCCAGGGAAACGCGACTCACTGGGACAGAATGGGCAGTCCTGGCATTTCAGGCAGGGCCGCTCTGGTGGGCTGCATGTGCACGAGTGAGGAGCAGCATTCAGAGCAGAGGACCAGGGAAAAGGACCTGGTGAGGCCAGGTGTGGCTGAGCTACAGGAAGAGGGACAGCCCAGGGCCTCCCCAGCTGGCATCTACCAGCCTGGGGGCTGCAGAGCAAGCCTCATCGTCTCATTCTGGTAGGTTCCAGTTCCTTTATTCATCTGGGCCTTACCGACCTCAAACTGTCACCCCCCCCCCAGCATTGCAACAGCAAAACAATTCTTACGGGGTCTTTTTGCGGGCTGATACGTACTTTGGATTCTGCTTTTCCTGCTGGCAAAAACTCCATTTCGAAAACTGGGTTATCATGGTGGCCAACTATTACGAAGTAGTAGCTTCCAGACATTGTCTTCGATACAGAGTTCCTAATTAAGGGAAGAGAGAGGGCATTTTTAGTACTCGGTGCTGAAAAACCAAGAGTGGTTAACAGGTGTCTCGAGTTGAGTGTTCTACTTAAACCTGCTGCCGTGAAGGCCGCTGGGGCCGGCTGGCTTCCTGGGGCACCAGTGTGTCCCTGGAGTGTGCCACTGGATGCGACGTGCTCCCTTTCGTGGGGAGACTGGGGGAGAAGGCCAGAGCCGGCAGCAGTTCTTAAGAGCAAGTGGGGAGGAGGGACGGGCACCTGCGATGTGAAGTCGGGGAGGATGTCGTTCATTCCTGCCGGGATGCGCCTCCCAGCTGCAGCTTGCCGAGGGGAGGGCTTACTGCCTTCCGCTTACACGTTTGGGGGACAGTGGCAGGAAATGTACCTACAGTGTGGGGGACGCTTCCCCTATGCCCACTATGCCCCTATGCTGCTGAAGAGGCAGCCGGAGACCAGATAACGCCCAACACACTCACCCTCTGAGGAAACCTGCCCTGGGAGAGGGCACGGCACTCACGAGCACGAGGACTCAGGGAGGGGGGCCGGGAGGGAGAGGCCGTCACCAACTCCCAGCTGAGCAGAGTGTGGGTGTCAACAAGGTGACAGGCCACAGCTGAGGGAGATGGGAAGGAGATTGGACGGGCAGGGTGCCAGTAAAGGAAAGCTGGGCCCATAAGCACGTTGCGTCAGGAGGGACCATCTCTGCTCACTGGTCCGGGGTCACAGCCTGGTAGCAGGCAATGGTGAGGCACATTCTGGTATTCTGTGCTAGCGAGAAGCCAAACTTTCCATGGGGACGGACATGTTCTCTGCCTGTGCTGTCCCAGCCGCCAGTGGCCACTGAGCATCTGAAACGTGGCTCGTGTCTGCAGAAGTGGCCTTTCATTTTCATTTCACTGTAAAGCGTGAACAGCCACGTGTGGTGAGTGGCCGCTGTCTGGGCAGCGTGGCTCTAGGCCAGCGATGCTTGAGATGTCTTTGAAGTTCTGCCGCCTCTCCCGCGTCCCTGCACCCACGAGGCCAGCGTTACTAGAACTGCAACTTCACACCAGGAAAGTGGCCGCCGTGAGGGCATCCGCTCTACTCCCCCTTCACCTGACATGGGGGCCCTTCAAGTGTCTCCAAGGAAGGGGAAGCCTAGACACAGAACCTTGCAATGGATTATACCAGAGGACAGAGGAAGAATCGATGTTCCCAGATGTCTGACTCAGGGGATCAGGCAGATAGCAAGATGATGACGCTATTTACTGAGAAAGAAAACAAGAGGCAAAGAGTGGAAGCAGTGGGGTCCTTTCCCTTCCGTGAACTAGCTAGCCAGTGAATTAGCTAGCCAGAGCGGTGCCCAGCAGGGTGCCACGCCCCGCCCCGCAAGAGTGCCTCGTTCAACTCAGCTGCCTGGAGGAGAAGCGCTCAGGTGGGCCCACTGTACGAGGAGAAGCGCTCAGGTGGGCCCACTGTACGAGGAGAAGCGCTCAGG
>NW_004567128.1:3802227-3804263 GCF_000260355.1 Condylura cristata
GGGGGAGTGTTATGGCGGTGGTGGGAAAACCAGACGCTGTGGAGAAAAAACCTGCAGGTCCAGGAAAGAAATACCCAAGGAAGTATCGGCAAGGAGGGGAAGTCGGGGGCAAGGCTGCACAGCACCGTGGGAAAGGGTGGCAGTGGGCAATGGTGCGGCCAGAAGCTTGTAGCTACAACACGGGAATGCCACAAGGAGAACAGGGGCTGGGTGCCTCCCTGCGGGCTGCCTGCACCATTCGGGCGCTCAGTGGCGGTTCTGGAAGGCCGGGGTGGGGGGAGGCTGGAAAAGCGGGAGTGAGGCAGGGAGTCAGGAGCCTCGCAGGGGAGCCTGCAGAAGGGCGCAGCTGAAGCGGGGCTCAGGGCTGACTGGTGAGGTCCGTGTTCTGGAGATCAAGAGCACCTTTGTGAGAAGCTGCTGCCATGTGAGGGTACCACGGAGAAGCCTCACCACAGGGGCTGTGCTTGTTGGCCGAGTGGGGGGAGTCAGGGTTGGCACCTGTGGCAAAAACAGCAGCTGTTCCTAGTTTCAGAGCAGTTGGCCTCCCAGAACCCCAAAGTTCCCATCAACTGCCAGCTCAGCAAAAAGGCAGCCGGCTATAGTGGTCAGGAGCGCAGCTGCAGCTCTAGGCTGCACCACGAGAAGACGAGGTCCCTTCACCGATGACGTCCTCTCTGGGGATACGCCATTCTGGGGGAGACTTGGAGCACGGCTGAACTGTGCACTGGGGGAGGGCAGGACGCAGGCTCGCAAATGCTGTGGAAACAGGCGAGAGCTACTGAAGGAACTGAGGGTGTTTAGACTGGGGGCATGGTGCAGCGGTGCCTGTAAATAGCATCTGCTGTCTCGCAGAAAGGGAAGCTGGCGAGGCGCGGTCAGCGGGTCCCCCTACCCCAGTCATGCCTCTCCTGGCGGTGCCCCACCCACACTTGTGCTGGGAGAGTCACCGCTGTGACCGGCCAGGTGTGCTGTGGGCTCAGACAGATGGCAGTGCCCAGGTGAGCGCCGGTACTGACTAACCCTGACCTAGGTTGGCTTCCTCCAGACTGCTCCAAGAGGCAGGCCTCGGGCTACCTGAGGCGACTTGGAAAGGCCTTTGGGTTGCTGTGACTGAGAACTTGTGAGCGATTTAAAGAGCCCCTAGGCTCCCCGGCAGAGGTCTAACCCTCCTCACCAGCTGCCACGAGCGAGCGCAAAGGGGAGGCTGAGAGAGCACCAGGGTCAGAGTGGGAGGAACCCGGTGAGAGTTCAAGTCCCTGGCACATTTTAAGAAGGTTGAGTTGCAGACAAGCGAGACAGAAAGCACGGACGCCAGTTCCCAAGCCTCGCTAACGCCCTGCTGAGCAGCCCCAGAAGGCTGCCCCGCGCTGCTGCTGGCAGTGGTTTCTGTTCCCACCTGGGGCTACAGACTGCCTGGGTGTGGCACGGAGCAGAAGGCATGCCACCCACACAGCAGCTCTAAGGTGGCACAGCTGGCGATGCGCCCAAGTGAGTCGGCGAATTTCTTTTGCACGATATCTCACTCTGGTCAACCTGGGGCCAAAGGGGGGTGGGAGGGGGTGCTCCTTGGACTCAGACGGCTTTTTGTCAGCCGCCATCCTATCGGAACACTTTCCACTTTCATTCTCAAAAGCTTTAGTACTTCTCACCTACAAGCTCAAATACCAGAGCTCACACTCCACTCCCACCCGCTCGGCCGCCTGCCTTCAACATCCCTGCTCAGCTCCCGGCGCTGGCGGCCTCATGTTTTTCTCCTGTTTCTGCCGCCAGCCCAGCCGCCTGTCCAAGTCCAGCGAAGAACTTCCTCCTCCAAGTACTTCCCAAGGCCGCCCACGAGCTCGCCACCCTCCCGGGTGCGGTCACTCCGTCACTCCTTGCTTCTCCGGGTGTCTCGTGGCCAGGGCGCAAAAGCCACTGGGCGCCTCGCTGTGCCCTGCGCAGTCACTGGCCAACGGGGTCCCGTGGGGCTGGGCTGCCCCCCGTCCTCAGCACCAGTCACGCTGTCCTCCCTGCCTCAAGAGGCCAGACTTCATTCC
>NW_004567128.1:3805563-3814370 GCF_000260355.1 Condylura cristata
GTAGCCAGTGGGGAAGTCCGCAGCAGGTCTGGCGCTTTAAACGGAAACGTTCACTGCTACAATGTGTCTGTCTTTTTTCCTGTCTAACTCTTGGAATAGTTACTTTTGGGAAGTGGTTTACGAGCCACCTTAGGGCAGCACACACTGAGATCAGGGTGGGCAACTTTGTAAAGTGAACACATTTTAATAGGATCCGCCAGTTTCCAAACCTGGGTTCCGTCCTCCTGAATCAATAAGGTTTGTGCCACACTTGAATGAGGACGCTGCACCATATAAAATACCGAGTAATGCTTACTCTTGAACAGTAGGACAAGGAGAAATTTCCTCCCGAAAATACACTGTAAGGTATGGGGGGGGGAAACGCAAATATTTATTAGGACTGGTTTTTCTAATGACCAGTTATTCTTTTACTCTTTCAAACTTTAACGTGTAAAAGAAATGCTGTTTCTCGAGTGAGTGTTTGGGAGGAACAGTAGCTGGACAACCCTAACTTCTGGATGCCTACCAGTTAGTCACAGGCTTCCTTGCTGAGTCTTTTTTTTTTTTTTTTTTTTTTTAAGTGTCACTGGTTTGTTTTTGTTTGCCCTTTTCTCTGTTGGTGAGCTTCATGACCACCTTATCTGAGATTCAAACTGTTGCTCTATTCAGACTTAAGGGGCCCATTTTCTAGTTTCCAGCCCGGAAGGAATCGGTTCCTTTAGCCCCATTGTCAGCACTGCCTCCCACTGGAGGAGAACCAAAGCCAAGCAAATTGGTGAATGGTTTCTGTATTTCTTAATTCATTTAAATTTTGGATAAGACTTCTGTGGATTTTTCTGGGAACCGAACCACAGCACAGAACACTGGCCCAATGAGAAAGTGCTTAGGACAATTCATTTACAGACAGACTGGAGAATGTTAACAGGGAAGGTGTGAAGTCAGATTTTGCTTTTGATTAGTAGTCTCTTTTTGCTTTTGTTTGATGTGTACCTACATATATTGTATATAATGGCAAGAGACTAGTGCCTTCAAATCAGAGCAATGGTATTACTAAATGCATACTTATTAATGAGTGAGCAAACTGTATAGTAGTAAGTAGTATTTGTTAATTCCATTTTTTGGGTCATTCTCACAAGCTTGCTTGATTGTGGTGGACAGTTCTTTCAATATGTTGCTGTACCTGGTTGCTAAGATTTTTGTACCTATGTTACTCAGATATTGGTCTACAATTTTCTTTGTTTTGTATTACCTTTGTTTGGTTTTGGAGTCAAAGTAACTCTGGCCTAGTTGAATGTACTGGGGAGTTTTCCCCCCTCGTTGATTTTATTTTTGAAGAGTGTGTGTAGGCTAGGTACTAGATCTTAATAGGTTTAGTCGAAGTCACTAGGAAAGCCATCTTGACCTGGGCATTTGTTCTTTTAATTTTTATTTATGCATATAAGAGCTGGGGTGTAGGCCAGAGGTGTGAGGGTGAGAGGCTTCACCAGAGACAGAGTGGGGAGCAGAACAGGCAGATTGAGTGAAGTACACTGCTGAGGGGAGCAGCGGGCCAGACAGGAGAGGTCTGCCACGCCATGCGGGTCAGCGCCCTGGCTGGGGATTGAACTCAGGCTGCAGCATGGTTGATAGTGTTATAGCACTGAGACGTAACTGTTAGGCCACCAGGGAGGCTTTAGGGGCATTTGTTCTTAAGGAGACTTTTTATTGCTCTTTCAGTTTTAGCACTTGTGATTGGACTGTTTGAGCATTTTGTTTAGTTACCGCATATTTTGGTTGTTCTAGGATTCCTTTTATGGTTCATTTGTAGCTTTATAGCATTGTGATCTGTGAAGATATTTCATATAATTTCTATTTTTGTATATTTTGAGACTTGTTTTATGTCTTAGTATATGATATATTCTTGAAAATGTTCCATGTGCACTTGAGAGGTATATTGTTTTTAGAATGCAAAACTTATATCCAGTAAACCTATCTAATCTAATACTTTATTTCTTTGTTAATTTTCCATCTGGATGATCTTGCCCTTTGTAACAGTGGTGTGTTGAAATCTGCAACAGTGATTGTATTTTTGTTGATATATTGTTTTAGGTTTGTAAATTGTTGCTTTATAGAGGTGCTTCAATATTTGGAGCATAACTACTAAGAGTTATATCTTCTTGACGAGTGGTCCCTTGATTATTATGTGGTGTCTGACTACCTTTTTCATTGAAAGTCTAGCCTGTTGGATACAAGAATAGAAGTTCCTGACTTACTCTGGTTATTAGCATGTATGACCTTCTTCCAGCCTGTTACTTTTTAGTTTGGTTTTTGTCTTTTGGCTTTAAATGGGTCACAAAGTATTGATGACTGGGATTTTTTCACCCACATGATTAGTCTGTATCTTTTCATCGATGACTTTAGATCACTCACGTTTAGGGTGATTACTGATATGTACTGTTTATTTGCAGTCATTTCGTGTTTTTATTTTTGATCATTTTATTTTTCTGTTTCTTTTCCCCTTTCTACTCTTTCTGGGTAGCTTTCTTTAGTGGTACTATCAATTTCTTTGCTTATTTGCCTATGGATGTCTATTATGTATTGTTGGTTAGTGCTTACCGTGGGTTAACTCAGACTCCTGTTTTAGGTCCTTTATGAGCTAGTGTCTGCTCTCTGACACTTAACTAGTTCTTTTTTCTTGGTGCTGTTGACTCAGTATTCTTGCTCTCGATATTGCTGTTGTCATTTTGCTAAGGAGTTTGTGCTTCAGTTTTTCTTTTCTTGTAGAACCCCTTGTAGTAGTATTTGAGCAGGTCTAGTCGTAGCAAGCTGTCAGCCTCGGTTTGAGAGCCTTTATTACACCTTCATATTTAATTGCTAGTTTGACATGAGGTATCTGGTTCTGCTCCATACTCTCTCTGGTGAATCCTCTCACCACCCCCTCACCCACACCTCTGACCTACATCCCAGCTCTTGTATGCATAAATAAAGAAAATAGATCTTAAAAAAAAAAACTCAGCGTTGGTTGGGGAATGATGTTAGTCACCTCTGCCTCTCGTGTTTTCCACAGTGAGCCGCAATCTGTGCTTGGGTTGTGTTCCCTTCCCTCCCTGCTTGCCTGCACCTTCCGTCACAGGTGGTGGTCTGTGAAGCATGGGCTTCTCAGTGGGGTGGGCAGTATCTGGACCTACACACTCACGCTCTCGCATTGCTTTGGAACATAAAGTACTAGACGAATCTGAAAAATACAGCAAAACAGACAGGTGTTTCCGTCTTAGATGGTGAGTACTTCTCTGTTGGTGAGTTCTTCACAAGTTTCTTGAAGCTCTCATTCTCCATGGCACCGGCTCATCTTTGGGTGTGGGGTAATTTGTGTGGCAGTCCCCTGTTGGACACGCAGGTCACATCCACGCCTGTGCAGCCCCTTCCAGCGCACCTGCTCAGGCTAGATTAAGTGGCATTACTGCAGCAAAGGCGTGCGTGTTTTAAAGGCTCTCCGTGTATGTGCCTTTTTCTGTACTGTATATTTAGAATACGAACTATGGTTTATATTCCACCAAAATTTCAGAATGTTTGAGTCACTCCAATATTATCATGACACTTTTTGAACTTATCTGAGATTGGAAAACATTTAAGTGAATTTAATATTCGTCTCTTTAATTATAAATGGGTTGCGTAATTTTCTGGCCACTTGTATGTTTTTCTATGGATGGGCAATTCATGTTCCTTAGTCCCCTTCTTTTTTAGGGTACCTGTTGTTAGTGTAGAAGAATTCTTTTAATAGAAACTACCAAATCTTTTTTTCCATTTTTGTTGGCAATACTTTATCTTGGTTTTATCTGGCTTTAAGAATACTGATGTATGGGCGCAGCAGGTTAAAGCACAGCACAAAGAAGCTAATAATGCCACTTCAGCATGAGTTCGATCCCTGCCCCGGAGGTGACCCACATGGTGCAGCAGACCTCTCCTGGCCCACCTGCTGCTCCCCTTAGCAGTGTACTTTATCAGTCAGCCTGTTCTGCTCCCCACTCTGCCTCTGGTGAAGCCTCTCGCCACCCCTGAGCCTCTGGCCTGTACCCCACTTCTGTATGCATAAATAAATCTTTAAAAAAATACTGATGTTACATTTTTATAAGATCATATATATGTGTACACATATATACTTATACATATGTGTATATACACACACACACAGATTGGTCTAAGTTTTTCACTGAGAGCAAATACTCACTTTCCATTTAAAAATATTTACAAAGGTTTCACTTCTGCCCAGTTAACTATTTAACCTACTTGGAATGAAGTGTAGCATGATATGCACTACAATGATGCATTGATTCTTGTGTTCCTGTATCTCCTTTCACTGTGCTTTTGGATCAGATGAGCTAGTGTTTTACTTCATCACTGGTCACAGTTGATCGTGGCCAGTCATCTTACTTTTTGAGCTGATGCAGTTGGCTCTGACCCTCAGGATTATGATAGATTTTGTCACTTCACAGCTGTGGTTTACCTTTTGGGAGAAATCCTTCTCCTCCTTTCTTAGTTTCTGTTGTGCCAACTTGCTCAATGTCAGGGCAGATTTTCACTGTCCCATTCTGAGCTAAATTGTACACTCAGTTGAATGTCTGAGGCTTGGATGAATTCTAAAACTGTATTGGGTTTTTTAGTGGCTTAATTCACATTCTGTGTGGGTGTTTGAAAAGAATTTATATTTACGGTTATGTGTACAAGATCCTATGAGCATCAATTAAATGATGTTCCCCTTATTTGGGTCCACACAGTCTGTCATTTTCTGAAAGGGGGTGTTGAGGATTCACTGGTGCCTTCTGGCCATGTCTCCTCCCCCTGCAATAATTGTTCTTTCCAGTGTAGGGACATTGCATAAGGCCATCTCAGTAAGCCTCATTGGGTTTTACTGAGTTCTGTCACACAGGTTATTTCTCTTTGCAAACCTGATTTTCTTTTGATCAATATGCTCACTAAATTACCTTCACCCAATTTTATATCCTCCCATAGTCCATAGGGAAGTGAGGCAGAAGTGGCAGGATTTTCTCCTAGCGTTGCTCTCCTGACCAACGCTAAGGAAGCTAAGGAAGCGGGCTTGCAGGGAAGCTCAGTGGCGCGTGTGCACCGCTGGCTGCCCGGCAGCTCAGGTGGCCGGTGAGTGGCTGGTGGCCAGGGAGCGCAAGCTGCTTTTCCGTGGGGTTTTTCTCCCCCTAAGTGTGCTGTGGAAGGTTCCTAACTTTTGGCCACAGATCTAGAAGAACGAGTTTGGAAGTAAAAGGAAGGACTCTAATTCATGTAACAAACCTGTGAAACAATTCTGCTGAAACATTTTCCCTCTGGTTTCTGGTTTTGTTTTCGAGCAGATACAACTCCGAAACCAGCTGATTCATGAGTTGATGCACCCTGTGCTGAGCGGAGAACTGCAGCCACGGTCCGTGTCTGTGGCAGGGGGCGCCCTCTTAGCCGGCGCTTCCAACTCACTGGTGGCGGAGCACTTACAGAGATGTGGCTATGAGTACTCGCTTTCTGTCTTCTTTCCGGAGAGCGGCTTGGCAAAAGAAAAGGTAGTCCTCCCTGTCCTGTCTCTCAGTTTTATATGAATAGCTTCTTTCTCATTCAGAAACATCTTAATTTATCATGAAACGCTCCTCGAAAAATGCCTACTTAATCCTTTTATTTCTTAAGGTACTTACTATGCAGGACCTGTTAGAACTCATTAAAATCAACCCCACGTCCAGTCTCTACAAATCACTGGTAGGGTTGTTTCCTTTTTATATCACCTGCTTTTTTTGTTTGTTACTTATAGTGGACTTGTTGAATAAAGATAAAATATTTTCTTTTAATAGATTTCAAGATGTGATCAAGAAAACCAGAAAGGTAGGAGCTTTCGTCCTTGTGGAGAATAGCAATATTTTTGTCATGTACATTTTTCACAGAAGTATGAAACTAATCAGTTTTAGGAGGAAGAGTAGGGAGTTTAATTTGAACGAAGTAATTTCATTTTCCTTGCTGGTAGTACTTTCCCTTTGAAATAAAACAGTAGACAGAGCAGTTTAACAAATGTAGTTTCTCCCCAATGCTGTCTTTTTAATATCTCTTAGATGGTCCGAGGAGAAAACTGCAGATGGTATTAGCAAGAGCACTACAAATGGCTGCAAAGAATCACTGTAAAGATACCTACTGTTTGAGAGTTTCCGCAAGAAACAAAAGTAACAGCTTTCAGGCTGCTCCCTTTGTCCCCTAGCTGTTCTTCTCAAACAGTTTCTAGAGTGTTAATAATTGCTTAAAGACTGCAGCACGTTCAGTCATAATTTACGTATATCTTTTTATCCATGTGTTTATACAGAACTGGCGAATTGCTTTAAATTTGGCCTTGATAATAGCCTATTTTTCCTTAAGTCTTCTATGTTTTGTATCTTGTCTGGAAAGTCCTCTCCTCAGAGGCTAGTCTTACAAGGGCTGTGGTGTAAAAAAAGGATACTGTTCCAGATTGAAGAAACAGCCATTGAGCAGTGGTTGAATGAAAGAAGGTTGGGAACCTGAAAACAAATGCACTGTTTTTCAGGTTTCCTCATGCAGTTTTTAAAAGAATTGGCAGAATATCACCAGACGAAAGCCAGCTGTGATGTGGAAACTCAGACGATGCCATTGGCCGGCAGAGACTCTCTGGGTAATGCTGGCCTCGCCATAGTCTCTGCTGTGTGTTTGCCTTCTGAGTGAAGGAAATGCCTCCATACACGCTGCTCTGTAGTACGTGCTCTTGAGAGGAAGGGGCGTGGCCTGCAGGTGGCGGGGCACTGCATTCTCCTGGAAGCCTTGCTAGAAGAGCTGGGGCTGGGGCTGCCCCTTGCCCTCAGGAGCCCCAGGGCCACCCTGTCCGATCACGATGTTTTATGATGCACGTCTTCAAACGCGAAAGCCCTAGGGCAGTTCACAGCGGGCGCTGCAGACCCCCCCCCCAACTCGCATTCTCCTTGCTCCACCACTTACTGTCCACCCTTGAGTCTGTCTCGAGTCTTGCTGCTTTGAAGTAAATGGCACACATCCCTCCCCCCAGCGTGCTTGCTCGCTCGGACAGAGCTCTGGCCTCTTGCGCATCTGAGCCCGTTTCTCTGCCCTAACTCCCGGTGCTGTTTTTACCAGCTGAGAAGTTCCAGCGTATCGATGACCACTTTGCTGATAGTTACCCGCAGCATCCGAAGTTGGAGTCTCTGGAGATGAAGCTAAATGAGTATAAAAAAGAAATAGAAAAGCAGCTCCGGGCCGAACTGGTTCATAAGGTAAGCTTCGTCTAGTTGCTGTCGTAAGTGTGGTAGCTTTGCTTATAGTCTCTTCTGAGCATGAGGAAAATACCTAGGGTTTCGTCGGTGAATGTGATACTGCATTGTTGTTCATATTTTCTCAGTTAATGCCATTTATGCCTTTTGAATGATTCCAACTGGGGCAGTGAATGAAGTGAAACTAAAGATGAATTAAACTAAATATATTACCCAGCATTGAGAGTAACCCTAACCATGGAGAGAGTGTAACTGTTTCTTTAGGGTAGTTACAGGCAGTTATGATTTTTTTGTGATCAATTTGCAGTTGGCGTATTTTAAAGAGACTGAACTAGGAAAAGTTAAAATGGAAGAGAAAAGAAAATGTGAGAAGGAATTAGCGGAATTGCGGAATGAATTTGAAAGAGCTTGTCAAGCAAAATCTGAAGCCCTCATTTCTCGGGAAAAGATGTCCCTTGAGAGAATTCAAAAGCACCAGGAGGTAATATTTTAAAATCACTTAATGGGTGGCCTTTCCTGTAGATGTTTGCTGTCTGGCCGTGAGAAGGATGCACAGGCTTCCTTCCGAGACTGCCGGAAGCAAAGAGCCACAGATGTGAACGCGTGTGCTGGGCTCGTGAGACGCTGTGGCGAGCCAGCTGGCTCTGGGGCAGCCGTGCGCGCCAGGTGGCAGCTGCATGGAGCAGCCCGGAGGTGTGGAGTGGTGCTTGGGGACAGAGAAAGGTGAAGACAGGAGGGCTGGAGCCGCGTGGAGCATGGCTGGAAGGGGCAGCCAGGAGTTGCTGCAGACCCCGCACACGCTTGTAGGTGGCCATTCTCTCCCAGTGCTTGGCAGGACTTAGAAGGTCAACCAGGGCAGAAAGAGGTGCTGGGAAGCAGGGCTCCGAGAGCTGAATTTGCTTGATGGGAGAAAAGCAGCCCATTTAATTAAAGACACGATTGGGGCCTGGTGGGGAAGGGAACCCAGGGGAGGGTGAGTGGCTGTCAACCTGGGCAAGCTGGGAGGCAGGGGCCGTCTCGGAGGCATCGCGGGCCAGGTCTGGGGATACTGCCAGGTGGAAGAACAGGTGAACCCCGGAGGACAGAGTTGCAGGTTGAGGGTTAGGTGCAGCGTGCTGCCTTGGAGGGAGTGCCGGGGCAGAGGAGCGGAGTGGCCTGGTGTCCGAGGTGGAGGGCAGGGAGTACCCGGATGCGTAGGCCGGGGCAGCGCAGTGCTCCTTTAAGACAGGCAGGTCCCTTTCTCAGGGGTGAGTCTTAGACCAGGCTTGGTTTGGGGCATTTCTAGCGCCCGCCCACGCGGCAGGGGTTGGTGCAAGCAGCGCCTCTCCCCCACTGTCTGTCCTCCTGGGATGTCTTAGTAAGCTCTGTCCTCACGCCACCGGCACCCCTGCGGTTTAGGGTGGCATTCCGGGACTTGGACCTGTTTGGCTTCAAGAGCAGTGTTAGCAGCACAGGCTTTTGAGATGAGTAGATGATGTTTAGATTAGCAGTTTCATGTTCAGATAAATGAGGTAGCAGACCCAACCCCCATTTAGTTAGCTGATGTTTCTGAAAGCTGGGGAGAAGATGGCT
>NW_004567128.1:3814470-3926034 GCF_000260355.1 Condylura cristata
CCCCCCCCCCCCGCTGGGTCTGCTTGAAGCCATCTCCTGGGGAAACCTTCCCTGGCATCCACCACCCACTCAACCATGCGTCTTCCTGCTGGTGGTCTGTGTATTTTGGTTGTGCAATTTTCAGTTTGTGTGATTGTTTCCGGCTGACTTGAGTTGTGAGACTGTATGTATGTCCAGCTCCTGGGATGTGGTCTGGCACCTGACAGGTCTTCAGGACATCTCCGCTGGAAGCGTGGCTCACTTGCTCACTGGCTACCACTGAGTCAGTGACCTTGAACTGGCTCTGTCAGTGCCAGACTGGCGTGCTGTTCTGCTGACATGCTGCTGAAAGCAGTTTTAGGACATTTTGTTGTCTTGGTTGAAGAATTTACCAAAGTTTTAAGTGAGAGCTGTTTGTTAAGTGGAGTAATTAGACAAGGCATGTTAAGAATATGGGGTAGAGTAGTTTAACACACATGGGGGGGCCAGTTGTTGTGTAACTGGAATAGGCAAACACCGCCAAAGTCAGAGCCTCTTGCATGTAAAATTATTAGTTGAAATGTCTGTATCTCATTTTTTGCAACTGAGCACTCAGTGTACGAATTCAGATCTGCTTGATTTTCTTTAGCTTACTTGCTAAAAATTAATGTTTTCCTATGCAGACTGAAACAAAAGAAATTTATGCTCAAAGGCAGCTTCTGCTAAAAGACATAGATGTGCTAAGAGGCAGAGAAGCAGACCTGAAGCAAAGAATGGACGCTTTCGAATTGTGAGTAACACATGTGAATTCTGGATTTTCAGAGTGGCTGAAATTCGGAAGATATTAAGGGCGTTGAGTTCTTGTCAAGGTGATACTGCTTATCTGTAAAAGGCACAGGGTGAAAGAAACAATATTTAACTTTGACCTAGTAGGCATGAGGCTGCCAAGCCAAGTACCATTGTCAGGCTACAGTGAGACCAGGCAGACACGGGGCTCGCAGGGGCTGGGCCTCCTGTGCTCGGTGCTGCTGTCCAGTCCTGAGGGCCTGAAGGCAGGCAGCTGGCTGCCCGCATCGCCTGCTCACCGTCAGGGAAGGGTGAGCGCGGCCACTCTGGTCTCGTGCTGGGTGAAGTTAGTTCTCGTGGTCTGGGTAGGATTTGCTTTCTCTCGCACATGTTCTCTCCTTTGCATCTTCTCTGGGTTTAATCGTGAGTTCGCCAGCCTGTGCTTGTGATCTGCTGTGAATTGGTACTTGCTGATATATTAAAGAATTGTGTCCTCCTTCCTTCATGTTGTTTTCCCCCTTATATGGGCTTGATACATTTGATTCTGTCTACCTTACTGTCTGGGCAAAGTTGAAACAGTGACTAAGAGAGAAAAGAAAAAGCCAAATTTGGGCAGAGGCCATTTAATTCACTCCTGTCTCCGCACGTTTCCTGTTCCTCTTCCCTTTCGGCATATGAGCTGCATAGACATGCCTTTGCCACACTGGTGAGCCAGCAGAGGGAGCTGGCGCATCCGCCTTGCTCCTTCCCTGGAATGCTGGTCAGCAGCTCTGCCCCTGAGGCCCA
Source organism: Condylura cristata (assembly GCF_000260355.1). Lineage (NCBI taxonomy): Eukaryota > Metazoa > Chordata > Mammalia > Eulipotyphla > Talpidae > Condylura > Condylura cristata. Next base: position 3,816,001 of record NW_004567128.1, read on the forward strand.
GCCTAACTAACTGCGCCCTCTTCCTGGCTCCCGGTTGGTTTGATGAGTGATTTAGACCCTGATATGACGGCCATTCCATTCTTCAGTACTTGGAAGTTCTGTCTGTTTCTGCCTTGTGCACAATCTCACATGCTGACTTAAGTATTCAGTGGAGTATTTCACTTTCTGGGCTAATCGGTGCCATCCCACAGGTACAAACAATATTCTAGAAGTAGCAGGCACTTAAGTTCACCAACTTAAATTTAGTTTGTAGCATTGGATCTAATTTATTATTCTTTCTTCCCCAAATGACTATAGCCATCTGTCAGCTGTGACACTTACCTGGGCATCTTTTGTGAGAGCTCACTTTGGCCTTGGCACTTTCTCATTCACCCCAGCCAGGTGCCATCATATAGCTTCATCTGCTTGTTCAGAGTTAGCATACCCAGTTCAGTCTGTAAATGGAGGGAGGGCTGCTGACTCTTCAAGGCTCTTTCCATTACTTTCCAGCAGAGCGGTGGTCACGTAATGGTTTTCGTCTGTGCAGCTAAGAAACATGTCATTCTCTCCCCCCCCCCTCCAATTCATTGACTTCAGATGTTTTAGTTTTCTTCTTTGCTGTACATATATTTGCTAATTCCAGAGCCCAGAGAATGCAGGAAGAAAAAAACAAGAGCATGAATGATGCACTCAAGAGACGGGAACTGACTATCAAGAGCCTTGAGGAGACCTATGACCAAAAACTCAAAAATGAACTTCTAAGGTATTTTGAAAGTGGTGATGTGACAAATTGGTGGAAATGAGGCGATGGTGATGAAGTAGCCAAGAGTACCACTTTATGGCAAAACTTAGTGTTAAAAAATTATTTCATTGACACCCTGGCCTTTTCCATAGGTATTTGAATTAAGGTAAAGAATAGCACCCTCTCTTCTTACTGACAACTTCTCTATCCTTGGCGAGAGCCCGTGATTTGCTTTAATTTTCCGGGCCTTGGGTGGCCCCCTCAGCTTGCCTAGCTGATGCACTGTGAGGCCGGAGTCACCACTAAGCTGCCCTTCTCATGGCCCGCGCGTGCTGCCGAGACGGACTCGCTGGCCGCATAAGTCGTACTCTGCGCTTTTGGTGGCGACAGGGCTCGTCAGCCGCCCTTTGCGCCTTGCTCCAGACTTGTCACTGCTTCTCCGTTACATAGCAGCTGCAAAGATTTCTGGAGAGTGTTCCTGAAAAGGGTTTTACTGAGAAAGGAGCCTTTCCCCTTTTCCAAGTGTCATTTTTTAAGTGATTTTTATCTACTGATTACAAGTCAGCTCCTCTGAGATATCAGCTCCTCTAAGATAACAGCAAACGTTGATGTAGCCATTAAGCTTGAGGGATAAATGAAGAAGAGTGGATGTCAGCATTATGCGAGCTGTTTGGGGCCAGCTGTCCGGCTTTGGATATACGACTTTGCAGGTTTTGGGATTTGGAGGCTCCGCACCCCAGGAATACTGTTTTCCTTTCTCCTACATCTGAGCCAGAAAGCTCCCTATATAATGCAGCTGGCATTGGCCTTCACTACAGTGCTCAGCTCCTGAGGACAGAAGTGCTTTTATGTTTGTTTTAATTTTATTTTTGTATAGAACTGAGGTGTAGGCCAGTGGTGAGGGAGAGGAGGTGAGAAGATTCACCACAGACAGAGTGGGGAGCAGAACAGGCAGATTGACTGAAACGCACTGCGGAGGGGAGCAGCAGAAGACAGGAGGAGTCTGCTGCGCCACGTGGGTCACTCCCTGACCGGGATTGAACTCAGGCCATAGTGGTGATAGCGCTGAGATTCACCCCCTAGACCACCAGAGAAGCCCCAGAAGTTCTTATCCTAGTTGGGGGTGGGGAGTCTTGACTGGTAGCTCAGAAGCGACCAGGTATTATTTGAAACTTTGTTGTGTAAGTGTAACTCAGTGGTCTTTGCCGACACACACAGGTACAGCTGAGAAATGATGCTGCCGGCCACCTCACGATAAGGCTCTTCATGTTCTCTGACTGAGATTTGGGGCCCAGTTGACAGGATTGCAGCAGGGGTTCCCCAGACCTCTGACATTCAGGATGCGGGTCGCTGGCCCTCTGAGCCAGCCAGCCTGAGGTTGAGGCATTGTCCTGGTCAGTGCCCCAGGGTGCGGACAGTGACACGGAACTCATTCCGTTATTCTGATCCTCAGGTATCAGCTGGAGCTGAAGGAGGACTACATCAACAGAACTAACAGTCTGATTGAAAATGAAAGGAAGAATAAAGGTGATTCTTTGGGGGGGGCCTGTAACTTTCAGCTCTGACATAGGCGATTAACTTGCTGAGTGGGGTCTGTTCTGTTTTCTAAGAAATGTGCAATTACTTACACCTCATTGCTCATACAGAATTACTCTCTTTGGCCTTAATTTTACAAATCTTTCACTGCTTTTGCAAACCGCGTGTCTAACCTTTTGTGTATTCACAAATATCAGCAATTTTGTAGCAGGATTTTGTCCAACTTTCTTTCTGTATACCATGGTAAATCAACCTGTGACTGTCAGGAAGGCGGCAGCAGCTGAGCTACTATCAGTACAGTCCCTCTTCACCGTGAGAGGCTGCATTTTTGACTTGGGCAAAGTTTTATTTTAAGTTTTCTCCCCACTCTGTGACCTACTATCTTCTCTTCTAACATAGTTTTGTTTCAGGATATTTTCACTTGATCTATAACCTCCTAGGCTTTCACACGCATTAGCTGGAGGTGAGGAACGTGGGAGAATTTTCCAGTCTTCCAGGTGATTCACATTTCAGTGTATTCTAGGGCATCTCCACCTGTGTCAAGAAGTTCTACTTCTGGTAGAAATTTCAGGTGGATCCCTGGGAGTAAGCCAGGGCTGGCTTGACCTTGACCAGCCAGGTCACCCAGTATGTGGCTTTTCCTTTTGTGACTGTTTAGGAATGAATGCTTTTGTGTCAGCAAATTAGTTCTGATATATCTATACAGACTGGTAGGTGATGTGAAAATGACAAAAGAGTTACTACAGAATTCTAACAGGCCAGTTTTTGATCCTTAAAGAAATTCAGGTCTGTCTGCATGAGGGCCCTTCTGAGCAGATGGGGGGACAGTCGGAGCAGCAGGAAGATGTTTACACTGAGATAGCAGCTGCAAGGAAGCTCTGACCACCTGTTGGGTAACAGGGCTCTCCCCGCCTCCCGATACTCTGACCCCAGTATCTGCTATTTTAGATTATGAAATAATGGTCATTAGGTCTTGTATACTGGCCATCATTTGTTGTTGTTTGTTTTTTGTTTTCTGTTTTGGTTTGACCATGAATTGACTAGTATTCATTAGAAAAACATGATTAATTGGTTGACTTTTTCAGAAAAAGCTACATATTTGCAAGAGGAGCTCGCCTCTGTCAATTCGAAAAAGGAAGAATACAATTTATCTGTAAATCGTGTGAAGGAACTTGAGGTAATTGTTAAGCCTGGTGTTTTGAGGAAAATGTAAAAGAAGATATGAAATTTTAGTTTGAACTATATATACGCATCTGAAATCATTCTCTTGATATGTCTAGGCTGTTAGGTGACTAAAAGGTAACGGCTGGGTGTAAGTTAGTTCTTTCCGCCCGAGTCTCCAAGGGTAGCACAGGAAGGGCTTGTCCTTGGGGGCCTGGAGTCCTGCTGGAATGCTGCCTCCCGCCTTTGCTACTTGCGTGTCTTATGCCAAGTTCTGTGACCCTCGGATCCCTTCACCATAACCTTTGCAGTATCTCCCACATCCTGCGGTGGTTGAGGGGACTGATGAGTGAGCTGACTGATGTGGGTTTCTACCTCAGCGCTTTCTCCCTCCCCATCAGCAGCAGGTAAAATTCCTGTCTTAGGTTACATTGGGGTCTTCTGATTAAAACAAAGAGAGATGTTTTTCATAGGCCACCATTTCTTTCTTTTCATTGGTGTGCTCGCTACTTGAAGGACAGAGCTGGGACTTTAGATTCTCAAAATATATTCTGTACATAAAATGTATTTTTGCAGCTCTGACTGATTTGACAACTTTGTAGATTTCTGTAACATGAATTACACTAAGAAGAGGTAAGCACCCCACAGTTCCCTTGGCTTTTCACATTGAAAGATATATACTACTGTAGTCCGGAAAGTGGGGTGATAATCCGAACCAGAAGCACTTCCTTTGTAGGGCAGGATTCTGCTTCACCTGCCCTGACACTATGGCAAGATGCTCTGTTAGCATCTCGTTGTGGAACCCAGACTTTTGTCAGATGACCTTGAGTGAATTGTGGCCCTCAGCTGCTAGCTGTCTGCTAGTGGCCTGCTAGCTGTTACTTAAGCAGCGCCCTAAAGTCATTCGAACACAAATTTTCCTCTTTCACTTCCAGCTTGAGTTAGAGTCTGTCAAAGGCAAGTCCATGGCTCTGATGAAGCAAAACCACCTGCTGAATGAGAAAGTTAAAGAGATGAGTGACTATTCATCACTGAAAGAAGGGAAACTGGAGCTTCAGGCACAAAATAAATTACTGAAGCAACAACTGGAAGAGAGTAGAAATGAAAACTTGCAGCTCCTAAATCGTTAAGTCTTTTTTTTTTTTTCCCTGATTTGCGTGTTTTTGTGACAGCTGTTAGGTTTGAGTATGAATTTGTACCTGTGAGGAAAGCTGCAGTTGAGAAGGCTTTCTGACGTTGAGATTCTCAACATCTTGTTGTTTATAAACTGTATAGTCCTGCCTGTCAGATGCCAGACTCCCCTGTCCCTCTGACTGCCAGTGGGGTTTGGCCAGTGGGGGCCCCCACAAGCAAATGGAGAGATTAGCTGAGGTGAGGTCTAGGTGGTGATTGTCCTCTCTCAGTGGACTGGGCTGGCCCCACCCCCCTCACTGGAGCTCTGTGCCTCCCCAGCCCATTTTCTATTTCTGTAACTCACCCTGTCCCCACCCCTCGTGGCCCTGACACCAGGCTAGGGAGCCATAGTGGACTGTGGCTACCTGCATCACTTGCCCATTATTAGAGGGTCTTCCAGGGACCCGACTTGGGAATGCCCTTGGCTTCCTGTATGGACCCGGAAGGCCCTGCTGACACATGCTGAGGCCCGAATGACCCTTGGGGCCGTCTCCAGGTCTTGACAGAGGGCTCTTGTGCCTTGTGTGTGCTCTGGGTGGATGTTCAGGCTGACGTGAGGACCTGAGAGAATGCTTAAACTGGAGTAGGGTGCTGATGAGTAGCAAAGTTGTCCTCTAGTGCAGTCAGTGATTTTGTTCAGGAATTTATGAAGCAGGATTGCCGTTAGTCCATTTAATGAAAGTAATAATGGTGTGCCTATAAAGACAAGTAATAGTGGAAAACCTCTTCCGATGCCTTTGCTACGTGAAATGAGAGAACTTCTCTTTGGTATTGAGCAGGCTTTTTCTTTTTTCCATCTTCTTAGGCATTGCCATGCCATCTCCTGAACTGGTAATTTTCCAAAAAGAATTGAGGAAAGCAGAAAATGCTATAGCATATGAGCATAAGGAGTTCGAAACCCACAAGCAAGCTCTGCAAAAACAGCTGCAAAGTGAAGTGAGTATGGCCAGGTGTGAGGTGCTCCTGGTGTGAGGTGTTCCCGGTGGGAGGCAGCGCACGTAGATGTGTGGACCTGGTAGAAAACACGCCGACTTTGTTTTGATGTCGTCTGCATGGAGCGCATCCTTTCTCAGCCGAGTAAAAGGCAGGGGAGGGCAAAAGCACCTGCACATGCTCACCGTGGCGACTCTGAGGGTGTCTCAGGAGCCTCCCTGCCACATGCTCCAGAGAAGCTCCTCTTGGGGATGAATGAAAAAGGCAGTGGAGACTTGTTTCACGTCTGTTGTTTTATAGACAGTGGGTGGTGGGTGTGAAGCATGTCAGAATTACCAAACCGAGAAGCGTAAGCCCGTAAAAGAACTGTTTCTTCTCTGTGAAGTGAGCTGTGGTTGGTCTTGTATTGATTTCTTTCTCTGACCTCTTCAGATCGAGCATTCTGTACAGCTGAAGGCCCAGGTGCTAGAATACGATTCCTCAGTGAAGCGGTTGACTATGCAGGTGGCTGATTTAAAATTGCAACTGAGACAAACGCAGATAGGTCAGTGACTTTTTTTAACATGCAACGTGTGTGAAGCTTCTCAGATTTATGGAGATGAGTGTTCCTTATTCACTGACTGTTTAGTACTTCTCATTTAGAGGAAAGGCCATAGGACTCGTGTCACCTTAGAAGCGGAACTCTGTGTCCATGTGAGCAGTCCTCCAACCAAGCCATCAGCTAAGGTGACTTGCGTTTGCAGATACGCCGCAGCTTGGGGAAGCCTCCAACTCCAAATAAGAAAGGCGGCGGTGACAAGAAGTCCCCGCTTCATCCTGGGCTGACACGCTCACGTGTCACCTTGATAATCAGACCAGCGGCTTATTCAGGGGTCCTAGACAGGTGTGCAGATGTGTGGGTGAAGCGAAGGTGGCCTTAGCAAGGAGAGTCTTGCTGCTGGAGTCAGAAAACCGCATTTGTATGTGGACCCCGATTTTGGAAGTTGGCTGTTTGGCCTGGGCACATTCCTTTCATGTCCTTGAACCACAGATTCCTCATCTGTGCTGGGCACAGCTGCGGGCCGTGGTGAGCGGCCTGGGGTGTGCTCACGCAGGGAGCATCACTGCCGTGGTGTCGCTGCATGTCTTCACGGCAGAAGCATGTGGCCACTGGCCCTCCTTCGGGAGAGTGTCCTGTGGCCGAGGTGCCGCCTTGAGCTGCGCTGTGCCGGAGGCCACTTCTGAGCGTCAGCCTCCTCCTCAGTCTCGGGTTCCCTTCTGTCTGTGGTAGTCGCGCTTTGTTCTTATTTCTGTGCTCTCCTGATCTTCGTTTTCACGCAACAGTTCTGTTGGTCAGACTCCCACGACTGAAATCAGTGATCTTTTATAATGAAAAATAGTTTGAGCACATGCGCTGCCCATCGCGAACCTCTCGAAACCGAGCCATGGCGCAGCATCGCAGGAGAGCGGCTGCCGTGTGCACTGACTTTGCTCTAGGAAATTCCAGCAGCTCTGTGCCTTGCTGCCTGTTTGGTCTGGCCTCAGTCGGCCTCACTCTCCTCTGGGACAGGGGAGCAGTGAGTGTGAGCCCACCGTGTTGTTGTGACCGCACTTCTCACCCCCCGTGGAAACGCAGCCAGCGCTGGGGCCTGGAGTGCCAGGGCCTGGAGTTCCTGTAGGGAACATGTCCGTTACCTTGCAGCCAGACACCTGGCTCTCCGAGCTGGGTGGAACACCAGAAGATTGCGAATGGCTTTATATGAGCTCAGGGCAATGTTGTTTTTTTACATAGTATTTTATTTTTACATCATTTTGTGTATTTTTTCATCTCAGTTGTCATCCCCGTGGCTTCCCACCACCAAATCACCCTGTGTCAGGCCACGTTTTTAGCCAGATGAGTTCAGACTGGGTAGGCTTTGCATTTTCAGTCCTCAGAGCTTTTTGCTCTTTTTGCATTTTCAGTCCTCAGATGAAAGTGAAAAATAACCTGTTAGGAAGGCTGGCCCATGGAGCCGTCCTAGCATGTAGACACGCTCGGTAAATGTTGAGTACTGTCACTACTGCGTCAGAAACTGCTTAATGTGCAAGTTTGCCATTTCATGTAAGAAGTACTCAGTGCATCTCTGCCTCTTCCTCCCTCCCCCCAACGCCATGATAACCCCAGCCCTGGAGAATGAAGTCTACCGCAACTCCAAGCAGCCCTTCCTGGATCACTCCGTTAGTGCGTTCACGAGTAGCAAGATGGTGCCTCATGAACATGATATAAGTGGAGATTTCTTGAAAACTTCTCTGGACCAGGAAAGCCTGATGGTGAATGCAGTCTCACCAAGGAGTACAAGTTACCCAAATGCCAACACGGAGGGCAGTTCCCCTGATTCGGACCTGGAGTTTGTCACCAGCACCAAGGCTAAGATGAAGGAACTCGACCAGGAAGCTGAGCGGTTGGGGAAAGCCTTCCAGAGTTACCGCCAGAGAATCAGCCGGCAACCCACCAGTCGTAGTAGTAGCCTGGCAGCGGCCAAAAGCCCGTCACCCCTGCAATTGCTAAGAACTCTCAGGAACATCACTTCAGGTGCTCCTGAAAGATGTGTTTTGGCAGAAGACAGGGTGGTCTCCGAACTGCCTCCAGAGGACACCGATGTCATGCTTGGGGAGGACAAGAGCGAGGTGTCAGAAGTGCTGATGGGCAGCGTGGCCTCGCAGCCCAGAAGCGCCTCCTCCAGACGCCTCTCTTCCACTCCCCTCCCAAAGGCAAGGAGGAGCCTTGACGGTGACGTGTATCCCGAAGGTGAGCTGCTGCGGAAAGGGTGCCGGGTGTCTGGCACCCGGCGAGGGGTGGGTCTGGTCCTCAGTGGGCCTGTGGCCTGAGTCAGCACTGGCCCTGGGCAGCAGGAAGCAGTGGGCCAGACCTGGGAAGGCCTGGCCCCGGTGTATTCTCTCTGGGTGGGCGCAGGGATGGGGGGAGGGAAGCACCGATGGTGTCAAGTTCCCGCATTTGGCTGCGCACAGAGGTGTGTTCAGAGAGGCCATGGCTTTTCTTCACTGCTGATTGTTAGTGTGGACCTGGGTGCTCGCACAGCACTCTCACTCCGTGCTGGCACTGTTCCTCTGTGGGACTTTCACCCATCCTGCTCAGCTTTTTACAAGGCTAATAGAATTTCTCTTCGAAGTAGCAGGAGCCTTCAGAAGCCACGTTGCTGTCATCTGCGTGCCATCGCTGCTGTTCTCACCCTGGCTCTTTGTGCCCTTAGGTTTGGTCCGATCCCATGTTGCATCCCCCACTCCTGGCTCCAACAGGACGACCCCGCCGTCACCAGATGAGTCCAGGCACAGCCCCTCCATCAACCTGCTGTCCAGCGCTCTGGAGCTGAAGGCCAGGTGAGCCCAGCCCAGCCCAGCCCACTCGTCGCTGTGTGGGCAATACTTGTTTGGTGTCCTCAGGGCAGTAAAGAATTTCAGTCAGATGAGAGGATTGGGGTCTTTGAGAATCACCTGAATTACATGGGGAGAAAAGATTCCCTTTAGCAAATAAGTAATTCGTGTTTGCTTGAACTTGATACATAGAAATATGCGCTATGGAATCAGTAAACATCTTTATAGCTCGTGAGTAGACGTGGTTCCTAAAGAGAAAACTCCCAACTTACAAAGTCTATAAAAGCAAGTTTTATAGAAGCAAGTAAATTTCAGTTTAAACCTGGAATAGTTTCACATGTTGGTAAAAAGTCCGTTAAAGACATTTTGGTATTTAAATAGGATGAATAAGGCTCTGATCTGTATGTCACTGACATGAATTTTAAAATGGCGGTGGGGTTTTGAGTGTGATCGCTGAAGCAGGGTGGATGAATGTGTTCAGAGCGCGACCCCGGGTCACCCGGCCTGGGATCCAGTCACGCACGCGAGCACGGCCCGGGCCTGGTCCTGTGGGGGAAGACTGCGGCGCCTCGCTTCCCGGCTGTCTGCTGTATGCGGGTACACTGCCCCTGTACCCCTGTGCTCCGAGAGGGAGAAAATCTGGGGCTCGCCCTTCCGTGCAGTAAAGGCTAGAGGAAAGCAGGCATGTGCTGCCCAGCTTGGGCCACCGCCCTGTGCAGTGTTTGTTTTGTTCAGAGGCGTTTTGTGGATCTTGAAGATCAACCCCCCGGGACTCGTTTCATGAGCTAAGGCGGAGAGGGCCCGCTTTGCACAGCATGGTTCGGGGAACAGTGGCTGGGGCAATGCTCCTCCCACCTGTAGCCAGGCCTGGGGTGGTGAGTGCCTGTGGCATGACACAGCTCTGTCTCAGAGCCAAAGAAAAGTCAGTTTTCTGAAGCATTTTTTTCAAGTCCTCACCCTATGCTCTCGGGTTTTACTTTTTTTTTTTTTTATTGAGGTAATAATTGGTTTACGTCACTGAGTTTAACTTTACTACCATTACATTCATGAATTTTATTCTTCCATTCCAGTATTTATCCAAGACAAACCGAGCCTCAAGACAGAAGTGAATTTTCAAATCCAGACAAATTGGCTTTTAAGGACAATGAGGAATTTGAATTGGCTTTTGACTGTAAGTTCAAATATAAGTACTGATTTTTATAGTTGCTAATGTAGAAAGCCTAGTTTTCATGAAACAGCCATTACTATGAAAAGTAAAGCCTTCTGAATTGGGACATTTGTATTTCATGATAAAACCACAGACATACCGGTTGCCTTATTTTCATACCATACAGATTTTCAGAGGTGTGTCTGAATTTCTGTTTAAACAATTTTGGGATAAGTAATCATTTAAAACTTGCTGTGAAGCTCATCGGGGTTCCTTGCAACTTCATCTCCCAAGGTTGGGATTGCCTCAAATTTAAAGCAATGTTCTTTTTTTTTTTCCTGTTTCTGGAATACTAAGGTGGTAAGCTTTTGTTCTTAAGTTACACTGATCCTGTCGACTGCCTCAGGTGGAGTAACCCACCCCTCCTGGAAGAGGGGCAGTGGGAGACCCCAGCTGGGCCTAGAAGCTGTCCTCCGGGCTACGGCGCGGCTCGGCGTGCCCACCTCCAGCCACTTACATGTAAAATGGGTGGGACGACCAGCTGAGGGTCCTGTAGCTCGAGAAGTCCTTGTATTTGTACTCAACTCGCTGTTTAGCCTGGTGATCTTCACCAACTCTGAAAGAACAGCCTTTGAAGTTACATGAGACTCTAAATTATTAGTAATGAACTTATTGATGTTTAAATAGAAGTCAAACGATTGCCACCAGCCAGGTGAATTCTTCTGTCACTAAATTTTTCCTATTGGGTAACAAATCTAATCTGTAAACCTACTTCTTTAGAGTGCAAGAACATTCTATCAAGTCTGAGGACACACCACTGGCAGCTGTGGTGCTTGCCATAGGGAAGGACCGGCTCGGCCGCTGTGGTGTGGGGTCCTGCCATCCGTCACCCTCACGTGGGAGCACGCCTCAGTCTTGCTGCCTGGGCTGGGGGCTCACGGGCCCCTGTTTGTTCTCGTGCAGATGCAGGGAGCGTGCCGAGGCAGTTTGAGGTGGATAGGCTCCAGCCCGCTGGGGACATGCCTCAGGCAGATGCTGCCCCTGTCACTGCTGCGGCCGCTAGCACGTCTGCCTCCTGTCACTATGCAAGTAAGTTTGTCCTTAATAAATAGCATGGCCACCTCCTGAATGCCAGCTTGTGTGTTCGCTCTGTGAATCATGTCATGGTCACTGATGGGCTTAGTGTGAGCATAGAGTATTCGAAGGCTCACTGGGGTGTTGTCATCATTAAAGACACTTGCCGAAGTAACTCAAAGTGAACACGGTGCTGAGGCAAAAACTCTGGGAAGGAGAGGTTTGTCGTTTCATTTTCCTGTTCCATTTGCTTTAAAGGGTGTTTTTTTTTTTTTATTTTTTATTTTTATTTTTTTATTTTTTTAAAGATGTATGTATTTGTGCATACAGAACTGGGGTACAGGCCAGAGGCTCAGGGGCGGTGAGAGGCTTCACCAGAGACAGAGCGGGGAGCAGAACAGGCAGATCGACGAAGTACACTGCTGAGGGGAGCAGCGGGCGGGTCAGGAGAGGTCTGCCGCGCCATGTGGTCACCTCCGGGGCAGGCAGGAATCGAACTCATGCGGAAGCAGGTTTAGATTCTCAGTGCTGTGCTTTAACCCGCTGTGCCACCAGGGAGGGCCTAAAGGGTGTTTTATAGTTGCCTGGGGTCTGACAGAACAGTGACCTTTTGTTCAAGATACTTCTGTAAAAGCGACTCCGGAGAACCTTAGCATCTGAGAGGACATGAGGGAAAATGGAAACAACAACGGATGCTCACTGTACAACTTCCAACGTGTTGAGACATGCTCTTGTTTTTTTGTCTCTTTGCTTTCTTTTCCTTAAAGCATTAGGACAGGAAAACCTTTATGTTTCAGGTTTGTGTTTTTTAAGATGACACTGGAAGAAACTGATCTTCAGACTTCCTTTACCTGGCTTGCTTACTCTTTCCTCTTACCTCTCCAGATGCCCGCTTTCGGTGTGGAGGTAGGGAGGGGAGCGGTGGGGGATGCAAGCCTCATTCCAGGGCTCTGGAATGAGGACCATAGTGTTTGTGCCTCAGAGGTGGAAGGAAATCCCTCAAGTACAATTCCCGTTAGCCCCTCCTAAACACTGGGAAAACATCCTCTACAAAGCCTCTTGTGGGTGTTTAAGTCATAGAACCCAGAATATGAAGGACCCAGAATATGAAGAAATGCTAAAAGAAGCTAGAAATTTTGCTGATTCCGAGTAAATTTGCTTTGAAAAGCAGTAAAACTTCCAAGATGCTTTCCTATGCTTGGCACTTTCCCGGGCTGGCTTTACAGCATTGAGCTGACCTGATCCCAGTGGGGACAGGTATTTTGGCGGGGGGTGGGAGGGGAGGGGGGCGGCATAGTGACCCCTGCTCTGGTAGCAGTCGTAGAGCCCGAGTAAGTAGGGTAAAGCTACGTCTTCCAGTTCGGGAAGCCAGGGGAGCAGAGAGTAGGTTCTTATAATGGCTTTCAGAATAATTCCTAAATGGTATTTTACATTTTGACCATAGAGAAATTGTCTTATAGTCAACATTTCCACGTCATCGTCTGGGTGCAAAGGGAAATGAAACTGGCCGAAACTTTCTATATTTGAGGGACCCAGTGAAAGTGCTGCTTTCGTTTTTGCTCTGACACCCAAAGAGGTCTCTGCAGCTAGAGTGGAGCCCACAACAAGGGAGGACCCTCCCACCTTGATTTTCTGCAGTCGGACTCAGAGTGCTGCTCTGCGCCAGGCAGCAGCGGCCTTCGGAGAGCCCCTCCTTGCAGCAAGGAGGGGTGCGCTTCTGCTTGTGGTCCCGAGCAGCTGCCTTCTGTGGTGTTTGAATTTTATGACCAGGATCGACATTCAGAGAATAACGAGCCCTGTGCGGCCTGCTGTGACTTAGAACAGGGCACAGCCAAAGGCCCCTGCTGAACCTGTGAGTCACCCCTGGCACTGCCAAGGGGAGGGGCTGAGGTTCCAGGCCACAGCTAGAGGAGAGATGGCAGCAAGCCTTGTGGGATCGAGGCTAGTCCAATCTGCAGGGCCCCGGCTCGGGCCCAGGGCTGTGGGGACTAGAGTGACGCACCGTGTGGGCCTGGCCCAGCAACTGCTATGGTACGAAGAACCCAGAGGCACAGCACGCTGCGCAGGGCCAGGGCGGGGAGCCTGTCACGTTAGGAGTGAGGAGGCCCACAGAGCAGTGGCGCTTCTGTGTGGTCAAATGGGTTTCATGGAGGGGGACGGGAGGGCGTGCCTTCTGGAGACAGAGGAAGCAAGGCCCAGAGCCGTATCCAGGTAATCGGCACTGTGCCCAGATGGACACTCATGACGTGGAAGTTAGGGTGCTGTTGGGAGTCACCCTGACAAGGCAACTGGCCGGAACCTGGGCCACATGGATTTGCGCCCTTCCAGAGCAGAGCCAGCGCCTAGCAAGCCCGGGTCTTCTCTGGGCCCACAGTTGGTGCTGAAGGTGAGGGAGGTGGGTTGCTAGGGGGCAGAGATTGAGTGGGTGGGCGGGGGTATCGGCAAGGAGGTTAGTGTGGCTGTGCAGGTAAGTGGGCACCGGGAGCCGAACTGCAGCAGCGCTGCCAGCAGCTCATGGCAGCGGAGCAGGAGCAGGCCCCAGGTGCACCAGTGGCCTAGTGCACACGGTGCAGAGAGCTTGATGACAGGGAGGGAAGTGACAACTGCAGGTAGGAAGCCTGCCCGTGGGGTGAGGGCAGGGAACCCACCCGGCATGGGGGGGAGGGGCTGGGGAGGAATCTGCCTGAGAAGCGCCTTGCGCGTGATCAGGAAGGAGGTCAAACTCAGCCCTAGTGAGGGAGCAGCCTGGAGGGCATGGGGAGGAGCCGGGGATGGCTCGGGGCTCAGAGACTCGGGCGCCTGTGAGGGAAGAGAAGAGCTCGGAACACACTGTGAGGAGAGGGCACCAATGGTTAGGCGGCAGGCCTCGAGAAGGGGAGCCAGGCTCCCCAGAAAAACAGGTCTTGCCTTAGTAAAGGGTGCAGGGCAGGGTGGGGGGAGACGGGGTGTGAGAGGGTGACCTGGAGGAGGGGGCTGGAGCTGCTTGCATTGAGGGGGCTTGTATATGCCTCAGTGACGCAGCAGTTGCTTGGGGTGGGAATGGGAGTGGGGGGCCCGGATTGGACGGCAGAGTCGGGTAAGCATCCAGAGCCGCTTGAGCCTTGCCCAGGACCCACATGCCTCTGAAAAATCTCACTGGAAGCTACTCGTTCTTCATTTCCTACCTTACTAGACACGGTTGAGAAACAAGTTGAGGAGCAGAAGGAAGAAGACAACATATGGGAACAGAAAGTGAAGGAACGAAGGCAGAGAGAAGAGAAATGGCATAGTGAGCAGCAGGAAGCTCTAGAAAGGGAAAGAAGAGAACTAGAAAAACTGGATCAAGAACGGGTAATGTGAACAAGTGAATTCTCAGTGCTGGTTGCTCCACCCTCGCTGGGCACCGTGCTCTTGGGGAGGGGGTCCTTAGTGTACCCTGAGCCAGAGGCGGCTCCTGGTGCCCGCCCCCCCAGGTCCCCTCCGGCCTCCTCTGACTGGTTCAGTGCCCAAACAGGTGCTCACACTGCACTTCCCCTCTGTGGCTCGCGTAAATGAGCCTTCCGTGGGCATGTTCCTCGCTCTTCTGTAGCCCAGGATGCAGGGTGGGGGGCCCCTTCCTTCATGGCGGGGAAGGGGCCGCTGCCGCTTTAGATGGGCACAGAGCTCCCTGGTGCGGCTTGCATGAAAAGGATGTGAATTAGGCTCCACGCGTTTCTTAAACACTTAAAGGTTTTAAAAATGGACTTGTGTGTCTCCTGTTTGGGCACCTCCTGTTTTCATAGAGGATGACTGAAGACTCCTTGAAGATTGAAATGGAAAAGGAATTAGAAGTGAAAGATAAATCTGCCTGCAGTGAAAACCTTCTGGAGAAATATATGAAAATCATCAGAAAGGGCCAGGGCCAGGCGACGGCGGGCCAGGTGCCATGCTGGGGACAGGCTATCCGCGGTGGGGGTTCAAGGGCCTGTGGTGTACTTGACACCCTCGGGGCAGAGCTCTGTCTTCTCCACTGGAGACAGAATGACGAGAGCGTGGAAAAGCCAAAGTTCAGGTGGAGCCTTGGTTCACTTAACTGTATTAAACTCCTGATGAAATTTCATCACTTTTCTGGAGTAAAAGATTGAAGAGATTGCAGAAGTTTGTAGAAGTTGGGATGTCTCTATTTTAAGAGCGAGTGAGAGATAATGAAACATGCCTGTCAATGAGTGACGGATGCGTCGGTCCATTCAGGCATCTGGGGCACTGTGGGTGTGGAGATGGCACTGCACCACCTGCTTGGATGTTCTTGCCAGGTTTTGTAGGCTTTTTAAGTCACAGATATGGTTCCAAAGTAGTTCTGAGAAACTCACAGATCGGCTACTGAGACTCACATCTAATTTCAAAACTCCTTCCCCCATCTCAGCACTTAGGAAAGACCATCGGAGACGTCTCACAAGCGGACACACTGCCGTCCAGCGAGAAGGACGAGAGGTACGGCATCCCCAGCCTGTGCGCTGGCAGGGGGCGTTGCGGCGGGTCTGGTCAGCCAGGGGCGACGCCCAGCTCCTGAGGGTCATGCACAAGAGACTGCTGACTCAGTCGAAGTTAGTGATTTCAGAAAAAGTTTTCAACTTCTGAAATGGCTTCTGGTATGAATTGTAAGCAAGGGCAAAATCCCCACGGGGAAGGAAAGAGAATTTTGTAGAAATAGCTGAATAGGCTTGACAAGAACTCGCTTTTTTTTTTTTTTTTTTGGACTTAACAAAATTTCTAAATGTGTGTCTTTACCTAACTCAGTGCCAGAGGCTCCTCTCAGGAAGAAGCAGATGACTTCTGGTGACTGTGGGTGACCCCAGCTTCACGTAATGTAACCACAGGGCTGAGTGCTCTGCAGTAAGACAAAGTTCTCAATAAAAACTTTGTGTAACCTATGGCTTAATGTCATGATTTTGTTTGGGTTATAATGTATGAATTAAAAATAATCTCCATGGGTAACACCCTGGCATTTCTCACTGAGCCTTTTCACTGGGTTAGAATGCGCTGTCTTTTTTTTTTTTTTTTTTTTTTTAATATTTATTCAGACAGAACTGGGGCATAGACCAGAGGTGCAGGGGCAGTGAGAGGATTCACCAGGGACAGAGCAGGGAGAAGAACAGGCTGATCAAGGAAGCACACTGCTGAGGGGAGCAGTGGGGAGACAGAGGTGTGCCATGCCATGTGGGTCACTCCCTGGCTGGGGACCGAACTCATGTTTCAGTGGCTGTGGACAGCTTCACAGTGCTGCGCTTTAGCCCGTTGCGCCACCAGGGAGGGCCTCTTGGCCCATTTTTATCTGAAAACTCATCTTTTGGGCCCTATTGCATTTTGCAGGTTTCAGCTGGAGCTGTCAGACAGGAGGCAGTCTTCTGGAATACTCTCCCCTGGTTGCTCCTAGCACGTAAAGATGCAGGCTTTCCCAGTCTAGCTCCAGGGATAGTGAGCGTTGCCTCTGGCTTTACTTTGGACGTCTTTTTCTTGAGGATCAACCAGACCTTTCTAAGATAGCGATGAAAAGCAAAGGTCGCATTCAGTGAGCTCTTAGTATGTGCCGGGTATAATTGTAAGCCTTCATCTGTATTAACTCACTTCATGGTCTTACCAGCCATGTGGAAGGTAGGTACTATGACATTTTCAAATACACCACAGAAGCCCTCGCACCCCCATTTACGGCCCCTCCCCAACTTGGGCGGCGGATCGGTCATCTCCTGCTCCCAACCCTGCTGGATGATTTTTGTCTATTTCTCCGGAGGATTATTCACTGTAAGGAGAGCTACAGAGGTTCGTGGCCTGACTGAGGTCTGGTGGCCATCAGGTGCCAAGGTGTAGTGACCAGTACCGCCTCAGGTCGGGCTAGTCTGCAGTGGCTCAGGTGGAGGATGCCCTGGAACTTGTCTGGGTCACCTGCTCCATGTCCCTCTCCACAGTGATCTCTAGGGAGCACACATCAAGCAAACCAAGGTAACGCAACTCTAGTGCAGCGCCAGCATGACTCCCGAAGAGCCTTCATCCTCGCTTCTGTTGTTTTTTGCACACCTTGGAAGAGCGCCTTAATGGCCCCGCCGTTGGGGTCTCCAGAGCCTGCACGGAGAACCATTCTGAAGGTGACAGTCATCCCGGTTTGGTACTTTTAAATATTTTCTCCTTACTGAAATTCTCAATGGAGCATTCTCCTGACCTCAGTGCACATCTGCGTGATCATTATTCTGACCTCCTTTAGGTAATTTGGTTTGTTAAGGTCGGTCTGTGTGCAGTTTCATCCTACTCTTCAGCCGGGGATGTATACCACTGTTCCTTTTCCTTGACTTGCTATTTCTGGGCATCTAAAAGAGCAGCCTCCATTTGACAGTGTTCTTGCGTAGGAGATGAACCTCATCCGTCATTCTGGCCCAAGGTCTTGTTGCCTCTCAAACCTTTGTGACTTTCCCAGCTGCCGCCTTGGTGCTTCCTTGCAGCCGCGGTGCATCATGGTTGGCACCATGATGCAGCTGACTGGAGTCCAGACCCTCGGACGGCAGCTGGGAATCTTCCTGGGACAGGCAGGAAGGTGGGCGATTGGCTACCTCCCTCTGCATGTGACCAGGGGTACAGTTGTGGAGGGAGCTCCTGTGGGTACCAAACTCTGTTTGCTAGCCCACGGACTAGAGGCTGTGAGCCCTGTCGGCTTTCAGCACCAGGTGATCGTGGGTGGCAGCCTCGAAAGCTGGTGTGCCACGACTGTGGACACTCCTCTTCCAGGGAGAGGCTCAAAGGCCGACCTAGCCTGGGTGATTGCAGCCCTAGGTTATGGGAAACTAGAAGCCTAGTGCCAGGAAGCAGCTGGTAAAGTCTGCAAAATACCCCTCAGGGAAAAACTGGGAACTGGGTCTGTTGTTCCCTCTGCCCTGAGCCCAGGGGGAAGGGCTTTTCAGAAGTGCTGGTGTGTGCCCTGACCCGGGACTCGGGAGCGCCAGCCCACGACTGCAGCCCTCGTGCCCTGGCACAGGTCTGTGGATGACTCCTGGGAGATGCTGGGTATTAGGAATGGAGGCAGTGTGAACGCTGGCCTTGCCCGACTGAGAGGGGAGCAGCGAGCCCCCAGACGTGTGCTCAGTTAGCAGTCTTTCCGGCAGCAGTTTTTAAATATATGCTAATAGACCCTTTCGAGGAAAGGCAAAGGCGATGAGTCCTGTAGAGCTGTTTAAGAGCTGGCTTTTTTTTTTGTTTCTAAAGATTTATGTGAACAGAACTGGGGTACAGGCTAGAGGTGTGGGGGCTGAGAGGACAGACACACAGTATGGAGCAGAACAGGAAGAATGACAAAGTACACTGCCGCGGGGAGCAGCGGGACGGTCAGGGGAGGTCTGCCCCACCATGTGGGTCACTCCCTGGCGGGGGATCCAACTCGTGCTGCAGTGGCTTCAGAGAGCTTCATGATGCGGCGCTTTAAACTGTTGCGCCACCAGGGAGAGCCCAAGAACTGGCTTTGAATCCATCCCTTTGGAAGGATTCCTGCAAGTTAAGGTGGTAGATGTGGGGTCCAAATCTTTCATCCTACTGGGAGAACGTGGGGGTTGGGCATTCGCTCCCCAATGGTATGACAGCATTTTCCCCACCCAGGTCTTGTTTCCTGCTGCATAATTGTTGAGCTAGTTTTGGATTTCTTTCAGAGGGAATGACTCAGTGTAGAATGGCACATTTGCGTTCAAGAGTCTATGCTGCCAACTTGGGCCACAACCCTCAGGTAACATCTTTTTTTTTGTTCAAGATTTATTGTTGCATAGAAGAGCTGGGGTGTAGACCACAGGTGCAGGATGTGAGAGGATTCACCAGAGACAGTGGGGAGCAGAGCAGGTGGATCTACTGAAATTCACTGCCGAGGGGAGCAGCGGGGAGCCGAGAGGGGTCTGCTGAGCCCTGTGGGTCACTCCCTGGCCGGGGATGGAACTCACGCTGCAGTGTCTGTGGCCAGCTTCACAGTGCTGTGCTGTAACCCCTTGCACCACAAGAGTGGACCCTCTCAGGTAATCTCTTAGTACTTACTCCTACACTCCATTATTTTAACCTACCTTGTACTTTTAAAGGCCTGCCTTCTGTCACTCATTGTATACTTCGTTTTCCACCTTGGGATGTGGTAGCTTTGTTCATTTACTTTTTCCAGTCAACATTACTTCTTAGTAGTGTCTTAATAGTCCACATTCTGGCAGAGCCCATTTGCGTGAGAGTGAGTCCTGGTATGTGGCACATCAGATGGCCTTGTCAGCTGAGTGCCCCCACAGGGGCAGGAGACTGGCCTGGAGGCCTGCTCCCGCCCACCAGCCCCCTGTGCCCCAGGTGGGTCTCAGGCACAGTCAGTCACACATCAACGGGCACGAGAGACTGGGGCTGGTGGGAAAGAGTACTCTTTGCCAGGCCAGTCTTGGCTCTTTTGGTATATTTGTTTCTGCAAAACTTTCCATAGTTTTATTGATCCAAATACTCATGAGCTAAGTTGCCCTAATACTTTTTCCGAACATCTGAGGACAATTTAGCCCTGTACAAGCTAAAGATGTCGCATGTAGGAAAAAACACAAAGTAGAGTGCCTCTTTTAAATCTTACAGCATTGCCAATTTTGCTTCACTGTGGACTCTGGCCCCATCATCAGTGTACGTGAAGGTATTTTACTTGGTTTGTAAACAGGCAGGTAGGTCCTCTCCTGTTCTCTCTCTCAAGCCAGGAGTTGGAAGGTCTCAGAGGAAGGGAGTGCTTGCTATCCCACCTAGAGGCACCTGCCCTTGGTGGCAGGCACCACCCTGGTCTGGAGCGTGCCTGTGATCTCCTGTGGGTATGGGTCGCACGCAGCATGCAATTTAAGAATAGTTGCCTGTGTAAGGGAAGGTGTTAAGCAGTGTGAGGAGCACCGGGCTAACAGCATGGCTGATTCTCCCTGCCAGGTGTGTGGATGCATGTGATCCCATCAGCACTTCCCTCAGCAGGACACGCCAGTGACAGAAGCGGCTCTTCACAGCAAAGGCTTAAATCCAGAGTGCCACAGGCGTCGTCTTGCTGACGGGTAAGTAGCTTACACACTGAAATGAGACCCCGCCTCACAAAGTCCTGCTGCATTTGAGACTCTCAGAGCTAGGTATTTCCGTTAACATTCCTGAATTCCTCTTTCTTTGGGCTTGTTAATAGCCAGTGGCATATGGACCCTGAGGAAGACATCTGTTTTGACATTCCCCAAACTTAAAAATGGTATCCCGTGGTATGTTGCTTTCATTTGAGGAATCTGGTCAAAACTTCTGTATTTTTCACAAAAAAACTATATAAAGCACTCTGGCATTTTTGTATAAAATGTAGCCCCATGGAGCACAACATTTTCTCAAAGGTTCTTGCTTAATAACACTTGACAACACTGGGACTTGATTTCCATTCAAAGACATGACCTTGAGTAGACATTTAAAAATGACACCATACTGAGGACAGAGAAAGATAGTATTTATGTAGGGTAAGAAGCAAGTGAATGAAGCTATAATTTTATTTCATTACTCTTAGTACATCCACAACTATTTCCACCTAAATAGATCTTTAAAATAAGCATACACAAGTATTGACTATTATCTACAAATATTTATTGTAACACTTGAATAGAACTACAGGAAGCCCTTGGCACTGATAGAAAATATTGATTCACTGTTAGGTTACAAAAATTTATACATAGCAAAATTTAATGCTCTTTACATAAAAAATATTAGACTACTTAAACAAAACTCTCAGAAATTCTTGGTAATTGCTACCAGAATTAGAAAAGTAAAATTAGGCTTAAGACACTGCGTCTTCTAGAACACTGGACTCTAACAGCACCTCCACTGCTGGAAAAAAAAAGTTGTCAGTCATGCAACAGGAAAATAAAACACTAAGCTAAATCTGGAACAACTGTTCTACATAGAAGAGCTTTTCCCAATTAAAAATAAAAGTCATTTTTAGGCATTAACAACAGAATCCAAATGAATTATACTTGATGTTTGATTTTAATAGCATCTTGATAAAGGTATGCTTCCTTTCATTTTAATACATTTCAGCACATGTATGTGTTTTAAAATCCAGGAAACAGCCAAACCACAAGTTAATTCTTAACATGAATATACATAGTTAACCCTATATTATGCAGCCCCTTTTAGAAAGCACTGATGCACCCAACAGTTACATGTATCATTTCATAAAGAACACAAAGTTTACCATCACTAATACCCAATACCTATAGTCACTTAATGCTGTGAAACACAATGATTCAGAAGGCAAGTTTCATTTGAAAAATGGCTTCAACTCAAGCAGGTTTTTTTTGTTTTTTTGTTTTTTTTTGCTGAACATTGAACTTTATTATCCCAAGGAAACTCAGATAAAGGTGAAATAAATACCCAACTCTAAGTATTCAAGTCTATAAAAGTAGGAGGTTTGTGGTCTGTTTGCAATTAGGTTTTAGATTGTTGGTATGAAACTGTAAACTCACTTATTCAGACCACGTAGAAATAGTTTAGAATGGTGATCATTTTAATAAGGTAACACTTCTTAAGAAAAAGTTTGTGGAATAAAATTCTATGAAGGAAGTGGGGTTTCCCATGTTGTATAATTTGTTAGAAATTTAAAGCAAGTATCCATTAAGGCAGAGCTGACACTTCCCCCCCTCAAGAATGACTTTTAAAAATGAAATCTATTACAAAATTGATTCAGGAGAGCTTGCCGGTGAGTTAGAACCCAGCTCCTGGCGTCGTCATGGCAGAGTTAGAGTAGCTCGTGTTAGCATGAGTGGGGACTTCTGTTAGGTCAGGAAGCTAATGTGTCCTGGACTTAACGGGGGAGAGTCAGCTAATTAAAGTCAATTGTAAGAATCACATTTGAATAAATGTCACTGCACTTTACTCCCTGCATTGGTGTAGGGGCGCTTAGGCCCGTGCCCCCGATGCCCCGTCGGCGGCAGTAGGACTGCCGTTACAGTGAAGGGGCTGGCTGAGAAGGTGAGTGATCAAAGTGTTGCCTTTTAAAATGGCTGACGGGAAACCTCCGATAGCTGTTCTAAAGAGAAAAGATTTACCCACTGGAAGATTTTCCTAGAAATACATCCCAGCAGCTTGAGACAGGGAAGTGTTTGTACGTCTACGTGCGTTTGTGTGGTGGGTGCACACCTGTACTGCCGAGCAGTTGCCTGATGGGTTGTCAGAGCTGCAAAGTCGTCGGCTGAAAGGCTCTGGCAACCACTTATGTGTAAGAATTGAGCTGTTCTTTGGACCGAGACTGGATGTCTTGCAGTTCCTGTTCTTCCTTTGCTTTGATATCCTGGTAAGCCTGCATTTTGCTTGCATCCTTTAAGTAAGCCCAGTTAGAAGACAGTATCATGAGGAAGTGGATCTGGAAGAGAAGGGTGAGCACGAGGGCTAGTGAGCACGTCAGTAAGCAAGCGGCCAGTCAGATTAGCTGGGCTTTACTTTAAGAGGGGAGAGGTTACGCTGTATTAATAATACTCACGCTGCTCTCAGAGGTGTGGGGCCGACAGCATGCTCTACTAGCGTGCTAGCATTAAAATGAAAAGGCTGAGGGAGAGTTAGTGCACGCGCATCATGGACTTGAGGAAATGGCCAACATATTGTTAAGAAAAAGCAAACACGAAACAGGAGCAGGCGTCTTTACCATTTCGAGAGTAATTTAAAGACTAGTTCAGAAGCGCGTTGGCTGTTTTGTTTAGTAAGTGCAGTGCAAACAGCTTTCCTATATGTGGAGAAGAATCAGCTCCCCAAAGGCCCTGCCTGCAAGTGCGAACAATGCCTACTTTGAGTCAGTATGAAAAGGCACATATTTAATGTGGAAAAAATAAAACCTAAATGAATATTAGGGACTATGAGCACAATGTTAACATCTTGAGTAGGAACTATAGTTTTCAACTTATAACTGCCTTATTTCTTTCCACAAACTGGAGAAGCCTCACGTCTCTCCCTCCTTAGCGTGCATGTTACCTCTCCACAGAGACCATCAGGCCCCATTTCTCACCCGTTCAGATCTTAGTGCAGTTTGAGAACCAGCTGTGAGGAATCAGTTAACTGCTCACCACGGCAACCATCTGGGGTTGTCGGTGGCTTTAGCTCTGGAAGGCATGATTGTGTTTGGGCAAAGAAAACACAAAAAGTGCTTTTTGTTGTCAGAGAAATAAAGGCAGCCATTGGTTTATCTTCAGATTTCCATCTGGCTTATCTGAGGGGCATTTGTTTGGTAATGAGCCGAGTGATCATAAAAATTTCTTAAATTTTTCAGAGGGGGACAAAATCCAGATTACAGTGGTTCTCTTCCATTTCATCTTCAGCACGTGTTTCCACTCGCATCATTGAAAATGGTTCGCAAGCAAGCAAAAAGAATGGGAAATGCAGGTGTGTTTGCCAAAGTTTTAACAAACTTCACTCGGATGCTGCTCAAAGTTTAAGGATACTGTTTTTCAATGTTCGCTTACCAACATCAGTTAACTGAATCCTTCTCAGACCGGAAATAGCCAGTCTCACTGCTCTGTGATTCCTGTACAGTAAGTCACCTTATTAGGCTGTTGTGTGAAAGGAGCTGACTAGTGCTATTTACAAATTACTGTAACAAAACTGCAGAAACCTAAACTGCTTTAGTCTGGGGTGTCAGTGATACTTCGCGCTACATGGCAGACTGCCCTCTAATGCTCCTTACTGGCTTATGCAATCTAGAATTTAGTGCAGCAATCTTCCCGACTCTTAAACTTCAAAACCGCATAGTTATATGTAGTAGCCATCATGTAGATCAGCTGGTGGAAGAGAACAGAACAGGATAGTAAGATACAGGCCTGCGGCCGCACCCTGCTAGGCTGGGGGGCGGGGCCCAGGGGGTTCTTTTCTCCCATTTCAATCACAAGGGGAGAGATTCTCATCCCCAGCACACTTTGTCCTTCCCACGCGGAGTCCTGGGCTCTGCCCTGGTGAGTTTATAGAAGAGACTTGGGTGGCTTTGAAGACTAACCAGTGTGCAAGACCAGCAGCTTGAGCAAGAAGCCGAAGGCCATGCCTCCCTCCTCTTTCCCAGACTGCCGGCTCAGCAGCACCCTTCCTGCGTGGGGGGGCTCTGACATGAAGTGTGACTTACCCCAAGCAGCTCAGGGCTCTTGAAATCACAAACCGAGTCCTGCCAAAATGTCTGTGTATATAGACAGGCCTGTAACGTGTGACCCTCATTCACAGGGGCTGTATTGGACAGTTTGCAAAGGCTGGCCATGGAACCTCCCCATCAGCCCACCTCAAGTCTGTAAGCATTTTTAAAAATAATTATTTAGTGCAGTGTTTGTATTTGGTGATTCCACTCTGTAAATGGGCCCTGGCTGTTGTTTCTGAGGGCAGGAGAGTCTGGTGCGAAACCACCTCCACTCAGACTGGCCTTACAGTACTGTGGCACCCAGAGCAAGGTGCGTGTTGCCGGGCTGACTCTCACCTGGTCCTTCCCCGAGGGTCCGTGGCTTGTGTTTGGGGAGGGTAGCGAGCTTCACAAGGGCCATACAGAATCATGTCTGCGCGTGCTTATTTCCATTTAGGAACTTAAAATTCTCGGCGAACTCTACACCCACACCCAGCACCCAGCTCACAGTACCTACGCGTGGGGCCGGATGGAGTCGCAGCCCTGCCGTCTAGCCACAGGTGAGCCTGCACAGGCCGCAGCTAATGAACTCAGCTGTCTGCTGCAGCAGACTGGCCAGAGCTAGAGGGGAAATGCGTGGTCACGTGCCTGCCAGGGAGGGACGAGCAGCCTTGGAGCTGTGACTCACCAGGGCAATGACGGTGGCGCCCGCTCCCGCACAGGCCACGATGAACAGGTGGTAGGACATGTAGAACTAGGAGAGAACGAGGAGCTGCCGTCAGCATTGAATGTGTGAGGCTGGCTCATCTTTCTCCTACAGAGTTGCTGTGGGAAGGCTGGGTGCACCCCTTCAAGCCCAGCTCCCGAGCCTGGCCACACTGCAGTCACCGTGGGGGCGATTAATCTGTCTCAGCCAGGTGGCAGCCTGAAGTCCTGGGCTTGGCCTCTGCCGAGAATACAGCATGGTGCGGTGGCATGCAGCCACGGCCGGGAGTCTGGCAAGCCAGAGGGGCTGCGAGTCCCGTGGCACCCCAAGAGCACGGTAGGGTTCTCTGACAGGTACAGGCTCCCCTAGTACACTGAAGAATTTTCCTTTAGTAATCAGTTACAAGCGGATGCCTGAGAATAGTCTAAAAGAGATAATACGCTAAGAAATCTCTTGTCAACTTTTCTTTTCCCCTCAGATTTGCAGGCACGGGGTCATGCCCCCATGGCTCTCCCATGCACATCACTGACCAGCCCAGGCAAAGTCTGCAAAGCACTTTCCCACTAGCACTCAGCCCGCGGGGAGCCAGTACCTCGTTGGTGTTGCAGATGTTCTCCAGAGCAGAGCCACATATTCTTCCCGGGAAGGCGTTCCAGGGAATGATGCCTGAAGAGAAGCGCAGGGAGCTTCAGGGCCTGCCTGGTCCTCAACCCCTGTGGGCTCAGCCACGGCTGTCGCAATGGACATGCCCACCTTCTGCAGAACAGGCTTTGAGGACCAAGGGCCGTGTGTGGAACACTGGGTAACAGGTGAGAGCAAAGGAGCTAGATCTGAGATGCAAACGGTCTGATTTTCTTCCCTGCAAACTACACTCTGTTCAGTTGAGCTGACATTTGCAAAACTTGACTTCCAAAGGCAGGCACGTCCTACAGTGAGCTGATGAGTGACAGTTAAGCTGAAGGACGACCTCAAAATAGCCCCCATGCTGCGTGGGGTTCGGGGCCTGAGGCCTTGCCATGCTCTAAGCTCCAAAATTGGGTGTATGCTCAGAAACAGATGTGGCAGATAAGCACTGTCCTTCACCACAGAGCGGGGCAACTTAAACACAACTCAAATTATGCTTCGCCCGGGAGGTAAGGGCTCCAACAGGAACCTTCCATCCTTGCTGTGGGCGAGAAGGAAACCTTCATGGGCAAGAATGTGCCCCTGACTGACAGTGAAACCAGTGCTTTTAGGTACAGAAGGTCTACAAGATGATGACTAGTGCCCATGCTCAGGGGAGATGACCTGCATTTGTGCATGCGTTTACAAATATTAGCGAGCCTTCGCTGAGTCTCTTGCTTCTCATCCTTCATAAAGAGCACTGTAGTTCCGAGCCTTGATCTCTGAGAAGCCACTATTGGAGGGGCAGGTTTAGGCGAGGAAAGGCAGCAAAAATGAAATCACCATCTCTTGCCAGAAAGGCTCTGAAACAAGTCATGTCATCTTCAATGCAAAGGGAGAGCTCTTTTCTCCCCTTGGCAGTTGCTCCTGCCAAGAGCAGGACTGCCTGTCAGGTGGAAGCGTCAGCACAGGCCTTACTGAGGGTGCTGATGCTCACTCCACAGCCCAGTAAAGGCTCAGAGCGAATGCTCACAGGCCCATCGGCCCCTCAGGGGCTTGTCAGAATGAATCCACCTTTCTCTCCTGTGGCGAGGATTCCATTCATTCACTAGGAACCACGTCTCCACCAGTGTTCCTTCTAGATGGATGTTTTTCAGAAAGGATGAAGTTTAAGCAATAAGTCATTTAAAAAAAGAACCTAATTTGAGGAGCACAATATTACTGAGAGTGCAAAGTTGGATGGTAAGAGGAAAAGTAAAAAGTACATAACCTTTTTATAAAGTGGCTATCCAGAAATCTTTTTTTTGACTGAATTGCATTGTAAAATAGCATTCCATTATAAAGGGTTCTTTTACTACACTCTTCAACTAAGTGTCTAAGTGATGTTTCTAGCAGAAAACGAGCATTTGATGAGCATATACACTGCTCCTGCAGAGGACTGTGTACCAGTCCACCGTGAACTGGTTGGGGCCTTAAGGCCTGCTCAGGCCGAGGAGGGTAAAGGCTGTCGGGAGATGGGAGGGGGTACCGTATTGCCGGACATCCACGCAGATCTGCTCCACGCTGGCTGTCCCGTTGGTCTGGGGCGACTTGATGACCTCACAAGTGGCCCATATGTTGTGGAACATAAACACAGGCACAGCAGAAAAACCAAACACGCCCAGCCAGGCCACTCCCAGCACGTAGGTGAGGAAGACGAACTACAATGGAAACAAGGATTGTCACTAACCGGGCCAGGAGGACAAATTTCAGCGGACAACAGTCCCATGGGCTCCACCCAGGCAGGTCCAGGCGGGGGAGAGAAGCCAGGGGTGGGAGGTGGCCCCTGGCCAAAGCCGCCTCAGGTCCCCCTTTCTCAAACTGCAAGGGCCAGAGGCCCTGGCAGCTGCTCTTGCCTATCCAGATGGCTGACCAATGCGGGACTCCTGCTGCGGCCCCATGCACCATGACTTCATTTCTAGAAGCCACCTAGTGTACACAGCGGATGCTGTAACAGCAGTTGCTTCAGGAGACCCGTTCTCAAAAGGAACTTCACGGGTTTCATGGACCTGTGAAGTTACTGCGCGGTAGATCTTGGACTTTTGTTAAAAGTTTAGCCTGCATTAAAGTTTGGCCTTGAACACACTTTTAATGCACAGTGAGTCTGGTCAGTCTGTGGGGTTCACAGCAGTTCTGCCAGCAAAGGAGTGGCTCAGGGAACACAGCACGCTCGCCCACTCGTTGCCACAGGCGTTCAGGAGGCATGTAAGTAATTACTGCTAAACCTCCTGCCTTGACTACCAATTTTCAGACAGCTTTGAAAGGCTGCTTCAAAAACTGTGTGGCATTCTATTTTCAGAATGTGCGCCCACACTATGTGTGGGCGAGGGCCTGGAATTCTGGTTGGGCTATACGAAGCTGAGCTGAAGACCTGCAGACCCTCGAACATTCCCTGCCCCGGGACCTCCTGCAGGCAGGGCCCAGATGGCCTTCTGTGGGTTCCCCCAGGAAACTGCAGTGACAGGTCACTTTTCCTGTGACTTCAAGGACATGTCCCCTTCTAGAGTCATTTGCATTTCCAAAAATACTCAAAGCAGCAGATTTCAGCAGTTTCCCGCCCCCTCTCCCTGAGGCTCATGGATCAGCCACTCTAAAGTAGGGCTCCTTCTTTCTCACCCTTCAAAAGAAACATTTAACTTCCTGCCACCACCCAGGTTTGGGAAAGATCTTGGGAAGACACCCTTCCTCCCCCTCTCTCCCAGCCTCACGCCTGAGAGCTGTGTGCTTGGTGAGCCCCTGGCAGGCCCAGTGAGAGAAGGTCTCCTTGGAGGCAGGAGCAGCAGCTTGCTGGGGGGCACAACTAGCAGAGCTGACGGAAGGCCTCTCCCCAAGAACCAGGGCCATGTGTTGGACTGCCCGAGAAATTTCCAACCTTGGCATCACCACTGCCTCACCCTCGCGTCTGCCCAGCACACCACAATCTCAGCCCTGGCCTGCGGCGCAAGGCCCATCCCGGATAGCAGCGTCAGCCCCCCTGGCTTTACTGGCTCCCTGGAGTAGCCTCCAGGCCCTGCCTGGCCGATTCCTCTTCCCCAGTGAGGTGTGGGACAGCGTCCACTGCCCAGGCCTGCAGCAGCCATGCCCACCCCTCAGCCAAGGGCATGGGGGCTGAGCAGGGGCCGGGGGACTGCAGCGCCCCTTGGTCCCTCCTGAGACAAGTAGCTGCGACTGCCACGCCTGGTCTGGGTGTGGGGCTGCTGCCCTTGAGAAACACGTATGCTTGTCACAGGCCCGCCTCTGCTCAGAGAGCGGCCCTGCCAGCCACCCGAGCGGCGCTCTGGCCAGCCGGGGTGCTGCCTCGGCTTCGCACGTCCCTCACAACTCCCAAACTTTCTCCTTACACCTGCCTGTTCTGCAAATGCCAGATGGATCCGGCAGCTGCCAGAGAGGGTGCCACCCACGCCTCTTCCCTCCAGTCTCGCAGCCCAACCACCTGCCAGTGTTTCCTCTCGTGAGGCAGTGCCTCGTAGCCCTGCCACAGGGTGCCTACGCTGTGTCCAGACCGAGGGCAGCCCCCATGGCCTGCCCACAGCTGGGCGGGAGGAGTGTAGGCAGCTGCTCAGCTCTGCCCGGGCTACGTGGCCCAGGCCTTTGTCACTGAACTTCGAGTTTTCTACAAATATCATGTGCCCCGTTGGTCATGTGGGTCCCACCCCCATGACTCAAGGACAGGCCATTTGCTCATGAATCCACATGTACACTGGACTGGCCGACCCCACAAACAACATATTTCTTGAGGACAAGACCTTATGTTTCAGTCCTCATGCTCCCAGCATCGAGCCACTCCCCAGCTAGGGGCTCATCGATACTTCCAGAAAGGCACAAGAGTATCATAGCGCCTGGAAGCTTTTCCAGGCACATGCACGCCGGGGAGCATGCAGCCAATCTGACGCGCTCGCCTTTTCGGGAAACTTAGTATTTGAAAAATACCCCCATTCCCCGGATGTTGAGAAAGGACACGCGTGAGTTATTACCAGCGGCAGACAGACGAGCACTGTTGGGCTGACCTAATGTGGGGAGAACGAAGCTCTGCGTCCAGACCCCCCCGCCACGCCCCACTAGCTACCGCAGGCCCCAGCAAACAGGTTCTTGGCTTTTCCGACTCACCATCCCGCTGATGCACCGGCCGCAGGCAGTGGTCTTGAACTCCCCGTGCAGCTCCTTCACCGCGCTGGTGGTGTAGAAGCCTTCGGCCAGCAGAATGATCCCGTACAGGAAGAAGAAGGAGGCAATGCCGTAGATGACGTACTGCATCAGCTGGATCCTAGGGAGAGGAGATGGCGTCCTGAAGAGTTACACTCCCCGCCCGAGGGGAGACGGCGTGCTTGGCCCCAGAGGGAGGCCCAGAGGGTGGGGTCCTGTGACACTGCCTGTCCCCGCGGGGCTTTGATTGGCCGCCCACTGGCCAGACAGGCCCGTCTTCCCAGGTGGGCTGGGCCAGGCTTCAGCTGGGTTCCCACCCACCCAGGCTGCTCATTTCCTGTGAAGACCCTGCAGGCCCCATGCCTTAGGAGTGCTGCTCACTGGTGTGGCGCCCCGCAGCTATGGCTTCAGCATGTGATGTGTCCCTGGCACGCACCTGCCTGTTCCTGCGGGCCAGGCCCTTTCCCCTCTCACGGCCCTTCTCTCTGCACCCAGCTGGGGACCACAGCCCAGCATCCACTACTTCCTGTGGGGCGCACCGAGCTCTCTGCAGACCGGCGTGGCCACTCTTGAGGGGCGCTGTTATGGGCAGCTGCTACTTACACTTCGCTCAGCAGGGCGTGGTCACTGGCGTTGGTGGAGAAGTGCTGCTCCAGAATTGCCACGGTACCCGCCAGGGCCACATGCCCACAGCCACAGAACAAGGCCACCCCAGAGAAGCAGAGGATGGTGGCCACGAGTGAGGCATAGGGGACTCCGCCCAGACACTTGATGCAGCATTCGAAGCAGCCTGCACCGAAGGAGAGAAGGGGGGCTGTTAGCGGCAAGACGCCTCAGGTCCCCAGGAGCATGCCACTGCAGAGGAGGCACTGCTCTTCCTTCTTCCCTCCTGTCCCAATGGCAGTAATGGTGCCCGCAGGCCTGCTGGGCATCTATCTCAACTCACTTTCTGTGGGTGAGGACCTGAGGCTCTGAGAAAACATAACTTGCTCAGGACCTGGAAGGGGGGTGAGTGGCAGAGCAGCCACTGGACGGATACCTGTGGACTAAGTTCTAGAGCTTTCTGGCTGGGGAGCTGGGAGCTGATGCGCAAGGGACGGGGAACATTAAGCAGGCCACTAACAGCCAGAAGGCGAGGACAGCAGTGAAGCTGCAGTTCCATGGAAAGAAGCGAGAGGCAGGTTTGCCTGACAGGCAGCTTTTTGGGTCCCAAGGACATCGGTTTCTACAGCAATCAGTGGTTCCTGGGCCCTTGACCTCCTGGCAACCGAAGAATCCAACATAGGAGTTAACACTTGCTGGGTTCATAACAGTATCACTCTGACCAATCAGAAAGGTGGTGGGCTTCTGGTTCTTGAAGTCCAAAGTCACGAGTCCCTCTCAGTGGGTCCCCCTCAGTTTCACCCAGGTCACTGGCCAAATGGCACCCCCAGGCAGCACAATGTCTTATTCCAGGTCCCCCCTCCCCCTCCAACTTCCCCTTCCCCGCCACGCTCAGAGTGAGAACCCGGAACTGGTGACATTCAGGTAACTGAAGAGGGAAAAGGAAGAGAAGGGGAGGGGGGCAAAATGAGCATCCATGAAGTGAAATGAAGGAGAGAAAGTCACAATTCACTTTTCATCTTGAGAGGAGTAAAACTTACTCATTTTAAAAATAATCTTTCACTTGAGCTATCCAGAAAGACCTTCCTGAGGGCCAGAGCCACGTGACATTTCCAGTTCAGTGACACTCATGCAGCAGAGCTGGCCTTGGGACAATGGCGGGGCCTCGTCTGACTCCCACCCCTCTTGATATTCTCCAACCCTCAAGTAAATGGCTTGTCGGGGAACGCGGCCTCTGAATGCATTATGCGGTTGAAAGGCATCAAGAGCAGCGCGTTATTTCAAGGCAGGCCCATGAGCCAGCTGAATTTCTTCCCCCCAAATGGTCTTTACAGTAGACCAGGAACGATCAGCCAGCATGACACACGGGGTGGTTCACTAACTCACCTTCGCTTCAGCCGCCACCTGAGGAGACTAAGAACTCATCGGCAGACTAGTTAGTCTACTGGGGAACAAACTAGGCCAGGGCCCATTTCAAAAGATGACCAGCAGTTTCCATGAAGACCGTCTCCATGTAACAGAACAGGCTGCGACACGACAAAGTCTGCTGCGCCAGCACATTAAGTACCTCCAAGAGTGGCGGTCACTTGGGGATCGGAACAGGGATGGTGGGTTTGCTCTCCCTGGTCATGTGACCAGCTGGGGCTGGGGTGCAGTGGCGGCCACACCACGGCGGGCCTCCAGGCCCAAACCAAGAGAAACCAAAGCCCTCTGCCTTGATGCAAAAAAAAAACAGGCCTGCCCTCCCACCGGCCTTCTCAGCCTGTGTTAAGAGCAAGACAAAGGCTGACATGCCGCCAGCGTGATTACTGCGGTCCTGACGCACAGATGCGTCTTTGGGGCTCCGCTGTCCAAGGTCCAGCACATACGGCTGTTCTGAGTATTTTCAGTCACATCAGATTCAAACACTGGTTCCTTGCTGGTGCCGGCCACACTTCCCGTTCTCCACAGCCACGTGCGTGGTGTGTGTCTACCATGTCGGACAGTGCAGATAGAGAACATTCTCTCATGGCAGACCACAGCCTTGGAGG
Source organism: Condylura cristata (assembly GCF_000260355.1). Taxonomy (NCBI): domain Eukaryota; kingdom Metazoa; phylum Chordata; class Mammalia; order Eulipotyphla; family Talpidae; genus Condylura; species Condylura cristata. The sequence goes on from NW_004567128.1 coordinate 3,848,305, forward strand.
CGACATTCAACTTGCCACCTACTCAGTTTCCTGTCAGGTGCACAGGAGTCTGAGTTCTGCTGTGAGTTTCACGCATTCAGTACTTTCCAAAGACTGAAGGGGGCTCAGCCCTGTGCGTGCCCCGGGGATACCGGTGTAACAGACAGAGGTTTCTTTCCCTTCAAGGAGATCCGGCCAATGCTGCAGGCCAGTGGGTAACACAGTTACTCAATGCAGTATGACGAGCGCAGTGCACAGTGGGTGGAGGGAGGGGAGAGGACGGGGCAGGAGAGAATGCGGCACAGCAGGTCAGGAAAGGCTTTCCACGCAAGATGTAGGTGCAAATGACGTACGGCGGACATGGTGACAGTGACACAGAAGGTGGCCAAACGCATAGTAATTTCCAAGCATTTTGGGCTGTGTGTCAACATGCCCACATCCTCCTCATCCTGGGGCCCTTGGTGGGCATTTCTGTGCAGAGTGCACCCTTTCACAATGACGCACCCTCCTCCTCCGGCACCACTTCCCGACCATCTCCCAGCACCGACGAGAGCGCCCCTTCTCTCAGAGAAAACATCACACCTGCTCCCTCGCTCAAAAGGTCAAATGGGCTCTGGAAGCTGCTGTTGAGTCCAAATTCACCCTTAGACCGATGCTGAATTTCCCTCCAGTTTCTCTCATTCAAAGCCCTCTGGTACGCCATGTTGTGGTTGTAGTTTTGTAATGGGAAAACGGAGACTCAGGGTCGGGGGGGACCCGTTCAACGAGTCACACCCTCCCAGCAGACGCCTATGCTGACAGTTACGTGCAGCCATGCGAGGCTGGGCTGTTGTGACTGCCCACGCACGCAGGTGAGACTCTGAGGGGCCTGCAGGCCCAGAGAAGAGCACTCACGGGATGCGGCGCAGGACGCTCGCTGGCCGTGGAGCCGGCTCTCACCAGCTGACCAGCTTTCTGCTGGGCTAAAGTCTCATGCGCTATGGGCATCAATCTGTCTAGGTGGACTGCCCCACTGCCGCCTCGGTCAGTCTGGAAGCCCTCTCCCAGTGTGCTGTCAGCATCAACACTGAGCACTTGGGCCATATGCCACACACTTGTCCCAGAGAACCCAAAGCCACTGCAGCAAGTTAGTAAGAGAACTCAAATGTTGTCTCACTATGGATATCAACACTTAGCGTCTGCCCATTAAGGGCTCTGCTGACCTGACGTCAGGCAAGAGTGGTGGTGGAGACAGCCTCAGAGATGTGGCCTCAGAGTGGTCTTGTGGGCACAGGCTTGGCTTCATGCTCTGCTTTTACCATCTGGAAATTCTTCCTACATTCTGAACAGGGATGTCTGAGTTTTTCTTTGTCCTGGGCTACAAATGATGGAGCCAGTCACAGGTATGTTTACCAGGGAGGAGCCCTTTCTATGACGTTATATCCAAGTAGCCTTTTGCTTCACAGAAATACAGCCAAGGAGGCAGACACGGCCCTGCCTCACACACCGTCCTGAGTGCTGTGACTGTCAAACTGCAGCGGCGCTGGCTCCCGAGAGGGCGCGGTCACCACAGTATCCCTCACGCTGAAACCCCTGAGCTGCTGCAGAATCAGTGATCAGATGGAGCTTATAAAAGATCATGAATGAGGGGATATGGAAGAACCCACTGCAGTGGTTCAGGCAAAAGATGACAGGGGAGTGACCCAGGGGCAAGGGGCGCAAGACGCCACGGTCCGAGACTGGCCCCATGTCAAGTACATTCACTTGGTGTGGCTCGGATGGTGGGGTTAGGGGTGGTCGGCGCTGACAAGGACCACCCCTCACTGTCTAGTATGTAACCGAATGGGCTGCTGCTCCCCGAGCAAGGGCTGGCCGGAAGGGCAAAGCTTTAGAGACTTAAGACCTCGCGCTGTAGGCCTGCTGCCTTGGAGTGACTGGAAGCATCTTTTGGGAGGACAGCAGGTAGGCAGTGCGCACACAGAACTACTGGACCGCAGTGAAAACCTTCAGAGGTAAGAAGAGATGAGAGGGCCTTCCCAGTTGCCTCAGAACCCTGCTGTGCAGTGTGGCCCTGCCAGGGAGTGGCTTCAGCAGAGCCTGGGAGAAATGCAGCGCCTTGACCCCAGCTGGGCCTGCGGCATCAGAAACTGCATTTTAGGCGCCGCCCCCCGCCTGCAATCCCAGTGATTTTTGTGTGCACGAAAGTTCCAGAGGTCCGTTTCTAGTGCATAGTCTCGCTAGCTTCAGGTGGCGTGTCCCAAGTCAGGCTCAAGGGCCTGTTGTGCGGTCGGCTGGGCTTGGGGTTTTCTCCCTAAGAGGTAGCCGGTAGCATTTGGCCCAACATACCAGCCACATGCCACCCAAGTGGCAAGTTCCAGGGGATGCAGCAAAGAAAAAATGTTCCGAGCTGTCCAGATGTCTGGAAAGGAACACAACTAGCGTGATTACTCGGGGCCAAGCAAGTACCGGCTCCCTGAGGCTGGTTCAGAAGATGCGCTGGGGACAGCGCACAGGCAGGACTGAGAGCAGGATGTGGGCACCTGGGCCAGCAGAGTGCGCCGGAAGTGGCTCTGGCTGGGGCTGCCCCAGGTAGGGGCAGTCACAGGCACAGCAGATGGGTGGCTTTAAACGGGCTGATGCCAAACCACAGCAGGGGGCCACACCATTAAGGTGCCGTGTAGGAGCACGACACAGTCCCTGGACTTCTACAAAAGGCACAGGCCCAGACGGCCCAGGCTTCGAAGCCGCGCAGACGGCCTTGGCTGAGCGCGAGCTGGACATGCAGGGACAGCGGGTCTGTGGTGACAGCCATCTCCTCACATCAAAACAAAACTCAGCGTGAGGCCCTATAGCTCCCAGACTGGCGACTCAGCACCTCTCAACAGCCCCCAAGCCTCTGTTAGGTCAGTTAAAGTGTTGGCCTTCATTTAGCTGCTCTCTCTGGTTTGGATTCACACAAAACTCCTGTGGGCATCTAAAGACAGTTTAAATATAAACCACACAGTAGGGAGAAAAAACATCTATCCAACATCTCAATGGTCATTTTGTCTACAGCGTCTCTAGAACCTTTTGTGCAGAACGACAGAATAAAACGCGTCTTGTCCTGGGTGTGTGGACGGCTGTTGCCATGGCTGGCGTTTAGAACGGCCCAGGGTTTGCCCCACGTTGTCTGGATTCTGCTGCAGACTGGATGCGGCCTCAGGAGGAGGGCTGGCTGGAACAGGGGCGCGGATTCTTCTCTAAGGAATGAGAGCCCCTGCCCAAACACACAGAGATACATACACACAGCCCTCTGCTCAGCCTTCCCTGCTCCTTTACTGATGTTTAATGAGCCAAAAAATTAAAAAGAAAAGGAGAAGTAACCAAGCTCTGCAACTCTGAAACAGCCAACAACAGGCCAATGGAGGGGGAGAGAATCCCACTGAGCAGTGAAAGTGAATGCCAGCAACGGGGTCCCCTCACTGAGTGGTCTGGGAGCGCGGTCTATGGGCTGACGGCAACTGTCCAGGTCACTCAGCGGTGTCTGACGCAATTTGGCTGCTCACAAATGGGGCTGAGGTGCCAGTGGCAGTGAGCGGGTTGAGGCCGGCATGCTGCTCAGCATCCTACAGCGCCCGGGGTGGCGCCACCATGTGGCATGCGCACACCCACGAAGAGTGCCGGCGCCAGTGTCAACTGTGCGAAAGGTCAGAAGCCATCCTGGCCTGACCTGCCATGTTCTAAAATTAAAAATCCAACGTGCTGAAAGAAAATCAATATACAATATTTAAAAAATGTTCTAGAGCAGTTCTCCAACTTGGCTACACAAAACCACCTGGACAACGTTGGAAAACTGATGTGTTGAGCATCGGTCAGCAATCCTGGAGTGGCGGGATCCAGGAGCGCACGGTCCTGGTGACTGTGATGAGCACCCAACTTGGAGAACAAGCGCTGCGAGCAGGGGTCAGCAGACTGACCGCTGGGCCCAATCCATCTCCTCCTGCTGCCCCTGCACGAAGGAACAAGCTCCGCCCTGCTGGCGCCACGTTTCTGGGTGACTTTTTCAAACTCAGTATTTTATGACATGGGAAAAGTATATGGAACTCAAATTTCTGCATCCACACCGAGCCTGGCTGGAACACAGCCACACTCATTCTTGAGAGGACATGGATGGTAGCGTTCCAGCTGCAAAGGCAGTTGAGTATTTGCCAGATATTTACCATCTGGCCCTTCACAGGAGTTTGCAGGTCCTGATAAAGAGCAGCGGTATGCCAACTTCAATGCCCTGGGGGTCTCGCTAACATGTAGAGTGCATGCAGACAGTGTGGACTGCCAGGACTGCGTGCACTGCCCGCTCCAGGGGATTCTTGATGCCCATCCACCAGGCCAGCTCTAAGCCATGGGGGCAGAAAACAGGTTTTCAAAAGAGGGGCCTCTGTGCAGCCCTGAGAGCGCCCGAGACCCTCTGGAGGTGTGCCAAGACAAGCTGGCAGCACTGACATGGGGTTGACTTTTCTCACTGTGTTGACATTTGCTCAGTGAAGCTGCTGCCACCTTAGTCCAAATCAGTCAGTGACAACCATGAACTCATGGTGCAAAAAAAAAAAAAAAAAAAAAAATCCACAAATGTCCTGACACAAAAAAATTCCTCATTTCATGAAGTCTCAACTCCAGTAAAGACCTTGTCTTATTCTGCCTCAGGAAACAGGAAGGTGCACACACACAGGGTGGCGGCTGCCTCCAGGAAAGGTGTTTGTGAGGCGTTACTGGCTGCACCGTCACTCTCCACTGTGGAACACCACCGCTTTCCTTGAAAGGATGACTGACGAGCTCCGGCTGTTCAACCCTGAGCCTTTGGATGAAATATTCTCAAAAATGATCCAAGAGAGTTTGGAATCGGAAGCAATTGCACAGGACCCTTCCCTCCCCCACCACATGAAAGTAGAACGCTCTTATTTGGGAAGGGCAGCACAGAGCAAGAGCTTTTCGCGGGACGGCACAAAAAGTCCACTGATGCCGTTTCGGATTCCACGTTACAAATAAGCTTGGAAGAAACCACCACTTGTTGAAATTGGGTGCATTATCACCGAAGAGTTCCACAAATACAAGGCCAGTGAAGCACTCCTCCCTCCTCCGAGCAACCACTTATCTGTTGAGATCGAGCTTTCTTCACACACTTCAACTAAACCGGACGCTGCAAGCCGCCCTCAAAGAGACATGTAGGAATGCAACTGTCTGATAGTAAGCCGGAGAGTAACAAGATGTGCCAAAGTATAAAACACCACTTCTAACTCAAGCTTCACTTTCCTTTGGATGGGATCATTCCTAACCATATGCAAACGTGTAATGGGGTTACCGCTGATGTGGTAAACAGTCAGATTATCATTTAATAATTAAGTTCTCAGGCATCGTGTCAGGCAGAGAAAGTACTTGTAGGTATAACCCACAGGAGCAAAAGAAGATTCGAGGAGGGGTGACTTCCGTCAGTTTTAGCGAGTAAAGGGACCCAGTACTCGCACTGCTGTGAACCACTGATGTATATTAAGTTTCCAAGACGCTGACAGGCCGGCATGCTTCCTTTTAGAGAGTAATCAAGAAGTCATTCACATGACAGATAGGCTGCTTCCCAGCTCTTCCTTGGCATTTTATATCTTCCACATAAAAATTCAACTACATGTTGCTAAGAATGTGGAACTATTTCTAATGACATAAAGCGTCATTTAGCAGACCCTGTTGAAAGTTTGCCCTAAAACCTAGTACAAAAGCAGTTTTCATTTTGTGGCCATTGAGAAAGAGGTGTGTGTGCCACGTGCAGTGTGGCCTGCGCCGTGGCCCACAGGCAGCCACCTGAAAGGACGGACACGCTCACGTGGCCGCAAAGAAACAAATTCCAGAAGCAGACACTCGCTGCCCCTCCCTGGCCTGGGTGTTCCCAAAGACTGCGGGTGTGGCCTAGCAGGGTGCGCAGCATGGTGACCGTGGGGCACCTGAGGCGCATGGGAGGAACGCGCAGTGTGACCACCGGCCACACCAGCTCCTCGGGCGACGGGTGACCGCAGCTGTTTCCTGGTGTCCGTGGACACCCGGCGTGTCCGCCGTGCTCGGCGCTGTGCGAGGGGCCTGGGGCTTGGTTTTCCTCCCAGCATGGACACTCCGGGGTGCTCTGGGATGGGGTGAGGGGTTGGAGCGACACGCAAACATGCAGTAGTCCTTCCGAGCACAACAGAGGTGACCCAGAACAGTGGGGAGTGGGGTGGGGCAGCGCCCCTCGGTCTCCCCGGCTGGGCGCTCAGGAAAGGGCCGTGAGTGGCCATGTCTGCAGGCCTGGTGGGCGGGATTCCGCGGCCGGGAGGGCTGCAATGACACGGGGCAGGGGGCGCTCAGCAGGGCCCCGCATTCATGGAGGAGGCCGAGGCAGCCTTGGGGGAGAAGCTGCAGTGCAGGCCCTGGAGGCCTGTGAGCCCGCCGACGCCTCTGCGCTTCCTTTGCAGCCAGTGAGAGAGAGGGCAGGTTTGCAAGCCGGCGAGTGACGCGATGAGAGGCGCTGCTGAGAGACTAACCTGGCACTGGTGTGTAGGCTGGACTGGAGCGGGTGCAAACTCAACTCTGCCACTGTAGGTGGTAGCAGAATGGGGTCTTCTTCTGAGTTTTATTCAAAGGGTGCAGGGCGGATTCAATGGAAGCAGGAAGGTTGAAAATCTGACAGAGCTCAGAGCCATGAACCGTCAACGTCACACGAGCTTTTATAGGAATGGCTTGGCAAGAAGTGGTGAGAATTTATGTGGGCAAATCTTTACAAGGACCGTTCCAGAAATGTGAACTAATCCAGAGACAGAAATCAAAGCCACTTTGCCTGGAGAAGGGTAGGGGGAGGGTGGGCCAGAGGGGCCCAAAAAAAGCAACCTGTGGGGTTGATGGACACGCCGCCATCTTGCTTGTGGGACTGGCTGAACAGCTGCGCACGGCAGCGTGCCGGACAGGCCCCCACCTCTACCCAGGTGCGGGAGCACCTCTCAGCTGTGATAGCCCAATTGCTTAGAGGCATCGCCAAGTGCCCTGGAAAGACAGAGAGCCCTGATGGCGCACTGTTGAGGGCTTTCAATCAAAGTGCTGGTGCCTGTCCCCCACCACAAGAAAGAGTGAGTGGGTGGGGTGTGACGCATATTTTGAAAGACTCCCTGTCCTGGGGGCTCTGACATCCAGGCTGACAACTTCCTACAAGAGAAAACCCCGCCAGTCCAGTTCCCCGCATTTACGTCCAATCTGCACGCACAGGAGAACATTCTAAGTTCTGATTTGTGTTAACAACTTTATAAAGGAGGAAACAGTGGGGTCCCCCAACGCTTCCCTTTCCTCTCCCGGGGAACCACCAGGGGCCGGGAGGCCCCCACTAGCTCAGCTGGCCTTACCTGACTGAACAAATAGCTGTCGAGTTCCCCGCCACTCAGAGGGCAGGAGACCAGGCACACACTGGCCACGGGAGGGCGAAAAGTCACGTCAAGCCGCACTGCCCCGAGTGCAAGGAGCAGAGCGAGCCCCTCTCACACCATTCCCAAGGCTCACAGGGTCCAGAAGCGGGCGAGGCCCACGCCGCCCATATTCTGACGCCCCCCGCGGGTCCTCAGGCAGCTGCCAGCAGAGAAGAACGTGCCAAGGACACAGGCCATGAGCGTTTACACAGCCCGCGGACACAGCCTGCTCAGACTCGCTCTGTGACTCCCCTCTGGCGGGGTAGGCGGGTCTAGTGACTTGCTCCAGTGATAGGAATGTGACCAAGGATGGGGTGTCCCTTCCTCAAAATGTCCTGAGTCCCTGGCATCTCTGGAGTCTGTCTTGCCAGCAGCCTCACTCCTCCCTGGCTGGCTGTGCCCTTCCCCCGCTCACTCGCTCTCTGAGGAGTCAACTGCCTCTTTGGAGGGGGCCACAGGGAAGCCCCAGGGCAAAGGAGGGGGGATCTCGGGTCAAAGCCCCGGGAACAGAAGCCTCAGCACAGCCATCTATGGAGAACTGAGTCCAGCTAACAGCCAGCTGGAAGTGGGCTGCTGGGAAGTGGATTCTTCCCGGGTCAGCCTCACCAGAGACCTGGAGGCCGCTGGACGGAGCTTGGCCCCTGCCCCCCAGAGACTGAGCTGAGCAGGAGCCGGGCTGCAGTGCTCAAAGCTGTTTCAACGTTTTTTAATACACAAGGTGCAATGCCAACACTAACCAGTAAGAAGTGTTTCCTTCAGATTCAGCAGCCTGCTGAGGACGTGGTGACTGGGTTTGGGGCATCGTGGGTCTGCTAGGCTAAAGCGGCCTGCTGGGCCCGCATTCTGCGGTACCTGCAGTACCGATCTCTGCGGTGTTGCTGACGCACCAGGGCCCCTGGCACTCAGCATGTGGACACGTTGCCTCTGAACCTGCAGTGTGGGTTTTGAGGTGAACCGGTGTCACCAAGGCCGCCAGTACTGGCTCAGCTTAACCTCTCTCCCAACGGCTATGCATCCTCAAGTGCATCTTCAGTGCCTGGGAGCTTAGCAAACCTGCCAATTCCTGGACCCAGCCCAGAAAGGTGAGTGTTTAACCAGCATTCCTGGTCATTCTGACTGAAGGCATCATGACCCCTAATTTGCAAAGGGCACTTAAAGGATGATCCCCAATGTCACGTTCACAATATCAAGTGACCGCCCACATATCCCAGAAATGCGCTCAAGTGCGTGGATGCTGCAGCCCTCGTGACGGCAGCTCCGGGCCACCGGCCTGCAGAGGGCGGGTTGTGGGCCCCTGCAGAGCAGGACCTGGACGAGGCAGAGGGCTGAGTTGCCGGCAAGAGCCAGCCAGCAGATCCTCAGAGTGCGGTGCTTTCTTCTCAGACCTGGGGACAGGGACGCTCCGGGCGCAAGGGCCCTGGAGCCCAGAGGGCCGGGGGCTGTGATGGAGATCTTAGAAAACTGAGTGCCCCGAGGTGCTCCCGCCAAAAGCAGCCTGAATCTGGGGCGTGTGCTGCGGATGCACTGCTCAAAGTCAAGGGTGGCTTTTCTGTCCAGGGCCAGATGCTAAGTATTTCTGACTTTGCAGGGCATATGGCTGCAATGACTTCACTCTGCTGCAGCCCGAAGCAGCCACCAAGGAGCTCTAAGAGGATGGGTGTGGCCGCACTTCACTACAACAAAGCAGTGGGTGGCCTTCCAGGCATGGTTTAAGTCCTCACAGCAATATCCAGAATGTCATCCCCTCCCAACTGGGAGCCAGCCCCGGGGCGTAAACAGGGGGGTTTAAAGACCACAGGAAGACCCCTGTGTCTTGACCCCATTCCCTCTCCTCCCAGCCTGACATTTCATCTCTAGAGTTTGTGGGCTGAAAGCTCTGTTCCTGGAAATCTCCAGCTAACATACAAGAGACCACCTCACCCACCTAGATGACAGTGACACCCAGAGCTCTGCTTAGCACAAAAGCCATCTTATCTAGGCTTTCCGAGACATGGGACATGGGGGCGGGCCTGTGGCTTATTGGGACATGGGGGCGGGCCTGTGGCTTACTGGCTAGCGGTCACAGCCAGAGGAGGATGGAAGATTCCGGTTCCAGCTGCTGACTTCGGCCGCTTCCACCTGCTTCAGAGCTGCTCCAGTTAGCTCTGAGGGTGGCAAAAGATCTCAAAGCCACACTGACCTTAATGAACTCTAGCTGAAAACAGCAGAGGGTGTTATGAGGGTGGTTCAGGTGTGACGTCACTATTTCCAAAAGCCCAGGAATCATACCGTTGAGCGATCTAGGTGGGCGTCCCTCAAACCAGGTGCTGTGCTCGGGAAAGTCCCGGAACGGCGCTCGACACTGACGGGGAGCCTTCCCATGTCTGCATTCCTTGTTTCTGCTGCTCCAGGCATTGGACACAAAAGCTAAGGCAGAGAGGCTGACCCACCGCAGGCCCCCCGCTACGTAAGCGAGGGCGAAAGAGCGAACACGGAACGCTCCTAAGCACTGAGGAAATACACGCACACTCAGCTCCAGAGAGAAAGTGAGGAGCTAGCTGCTTCCCAGGGCAGCTGTTCGGCAGAACTGCGGATGATCCAAAAACGAGGTCCTGGGTTACCCAGTGGCGACACGCTTGTGGCGTGGCCACGCTCCCTCCTGTAGCCCGAAAACCTGCTGTTCCTGGCAGCCATCAGACTTCTCCTGGCCAAAGTCGTGTGGGCAGAAAGCTTTTCTCCCCACCGTGGCGGGACAGGGCGGCCCCTCAGGGCACCCACACGTCGCCCTGAGACACAGGTGCAGTGGACACCCAGGCACAGCGGGCGCGCAAGGGGGCCTAACACAGGCTTAAGTTTCATCCCCTCTGAAATAGTTTCAGGGTTTCCAGGAAAGGCCACGAAAGCCGGGGCCTTAGCACGTGAGGCAGGGTTGTACAAAAACCCAAGAGAAATGTGACGAAAACCCTAGAGCCATTTCCAGCTGTCACTTGACAAAACGGAGCGGGAAGAGGCAGGGTGGGCCCGTGGGGCGGGGAGGAGCAAGGCTGGAACTCTCTGCGGTGGCTTCTCAGGTCACACCTGAGCAGACACACGGAACCAGGCAAGTCACAGCCGTGACTCCTGCGATACCACAGCTGGCCGCTCCCTCGGGAATCCATTCTGTACCATGGAAATTCCAACACGTGGCTTCCTGCTGAACTCTCAACTAGACGCCAGCATTCCTGCATGTTCTCCAGGCTCCCTCCGGAAGTACCTCTGGCTGCCTTAGCCCGAGCACCAGAGCACTGGGGCCTGGGGGCTGGGGAGAGGACACCGGCTGCTGATTCTCCCCCCACCTGCAGCCTGAAGGCACAGCTCCAGACTCAGCGGCGGGTCACACCGAATCCTCGAGCTTGGAGTCTCTTAACTGACATCTGCACGCCACTTGATTAAAGGAGCTGATGGGGGGACACGCGAGGATTTCTCCCAAGCTCTCCGAGACCTTACCCGGGCCTCTCAGACCCAAGGAAACTGCCTGCTGCCCCTGTCCTCTCCCTGTGCCAGCGCGGTAAACACAGAACGGGGCAGCTGCTCCCTGCTCGCGCGGGAAGGTCCAAGGCGCCTCTGCAGATGGCGGGAAGAGCAGTGGTGCTGACGCGGCTCAGCGGGAAACAATCCAGTCTCTTCCAAAGGTCTAACGACTCCTTGCGAGTAAACCCCTCGATCAGTACCTTCCTGGCGTTTCCCTTCTTACCCTTGAACGTTCCTCTGAATTAGCATTTCAAGATTTACCGTGCTTCAGGACCATCTGGAAATCCGGTTAAAATGCAGGCTGAGACAGCAGGTCTGGGCGGGGCTGAGATGCTGCGCTTGTCATCAGCTTCCGGCCACACAAACTCCGCCGGTCCAGGGACCACACTAGGAAGGGGGTCGCAGTGCAGACGCCTGAACGGCACAGCCTGCTGTCGCCTGAAATCGCCTCGACTTGGAGTGAGTACAACTGCCCGGTAAATGCAGGCCTGGCCTGCCCAAACATTCACTGCGTGGGAGGCTCAGGCCACGCCTCAGCCCAGGCAGTGTGGGGTCTGCTTCCCCTCGCGGCTCTTCCAGGCTGGCAGATACTCGAGTTAGTATCAGACAGATGGACAAGAGAAAAAGAAAGCGAAAAGAAGTTTAATGCTGACCCGTGTAGCCCCAGTCCAACTTGGAGAGATCCCGTAAAACTAGTAACTCTCCAAAAGGGTTTCAGGACATCAGGGCTGTTGGGCAGGGCCCCTGGAAAGGCCCAGTAAACAAGGACGTGCAGCTTTGAACTGCAGCTTCCCCAGGGAGAAGAGGCTCAGAGACTGGGGGTGAGACTGCCCAGAACAGGGAGGGAGCCCGCTCTCCCAATGCAACGGCCCTTGACACATGCAAATGCTCTGACAGGCCCCTCCGAGATGAACCTTATGCAGGAGATTCTCTGGGGTGCAGATCTTTGCTCCCCTCCAGCAGCATGGCACAGGCTTGCCCTGGTGGCCACTGAGCCCTGAGAAGGGTTTGTGACCTGGCGAGCCAGGTAAGTTCCAAAGTGAAAAAAGGAGAAAAGAAAAAACACAATCCGTAAGCGAACAATGAACTGGCCAGTGAACTGACCAGGGTTCAAGCGGGAAGCAGCACGCAGAAGGGAAGGCATGGAACCCCAAAGTGGAGGCGGACCCACCTTGACTTTTCCAGAGGGGAGGGAGGAAGAGGGGGTCTCCAGGTGGGGCACTGTCTTCCATGGGAAAGATCAACTGATGGGCCTCGATTGACCCCTGCCCCCACCGCTCATACCCCCCAAGGAAATGGAAAATTATGCAAGAAAAAAAAAGGCACAAGAGCCATATGGAATTCTCTATTTTTCCCCTCACGCCATCTGCTCGGGGAGCTAAGTGGAGAATGGCAACCGCATGGACTTAGGAGCTAACAAAGTCTCCCAGCAACGGGAAGGCAGTCACGTGGCGGCGCAGTACCCCACCAGGGCCCACACTGTGTTCTGGCACTTTCCTAGCAAGCTCCCAGGGTGCCGCAGACCCTGACGCCTGGAGTCTGTGCCGCGAGGCATCTGTCCCAAGGACGCGCACACTGCGGCGGAAGCGCGGGCGGCGGCGTTGGCGGGACCCGAAGTCTCAGTGATTCCTGGTTTTGCTCCTCTCCTGCAGCCAAGCAGCGGCTCCGTCACGGAGTTCTCGCCACATCGCAAGCCGCAGGCCTTGCGCGCATCCTGCAGCTCCTCATCCCACCGGAGCACCCACACTGAACACTGAGGCGCTCGCTAGCGCCTGTCTCGATGGGAACATGCTTGGTGCTGTGCCCCACCCGAGGGTAGAGAAGAGACCGCGTGGCCTGGCCCAGCTCCCAGCACGGCCCCTGCACTGCGCGCGTGACCAGACCGCGGGAGGGGGCGTAGTGGAGCGCGCGGCCAGAGCGCCACGTCACCGTGCGAGCCCAAATGCTTCAGTTGGGGAGCAGCGCCGGCCCCGAGATCTGGGCGGAAGCTGTTGTTTAGAAGGTCCCGAGTCTCGTGTTTGGCTGACAGGCCGCAAGCACAGAAATCTTAATCCAGGGCTGTTAACGACTGCTCAAGAGGTAGCGAGTTTCTAGTGCCCGTCTCTCTTCCTCTGCTTCTCCCTCTTCACCACTGAACTGTGCACGTCTAATGGTGCGAGGAGTGTGGGGAGCGTTAACGACCACTTACTTTCTTGAGATATAATTTACACAGCACGGAATTCACCTGCTTTCAGGGGACACGCTGATGGTGTGGGGTCAGTTTGCAGGTGTGTGACCAGCAGCACCGAAGACACCCTCTGTCCGAGTTAGCAGTTACACCCCCGCTTCTCCCCCACTCCCCTTTCGGAAGCCTCGAGTCCCCTTTCTGTCTCTGCGCAGGTGCCAGCTCTGGACTTCCCACAGAAATGGGCTCCCACCTGTTGGCCCCTGTGCCTTCCTGTCAGTCAGCATCACGGCTTCGAGGCACATCTGTGCCCAACATCTGCCGGAGCTTCATTCCTGTTTACTGTTGAGCAGGAGCATTCCCTGGCACGGGTAGAGCATGTATCGAACCTTCTCTAACTGATCTATGAGGACCAGTGTCCGACGTCACTTCTTGCTCACCTTTTCTGACCAAGGCAGCCGACGCAAGGACCTGTGCCTCGCTGCCCAGTACAGGCCTGACTGACCCCAGAGGGAGGGGCGTGCTCACCGCGGCCACGCCACACTCTCCGTTTCAAGAGGAAGAATGTTATGAGCTTACAGACTCTAGGACTTTGTAGTCCAATGGTCGCTCACACTGACCCCGGGACTGCTGCCTCAGGGTTAGCGCCCAGGTTTCACACTGTCACTTCTGATTTAGTCTGGAGAAAGCAGGTAGCTCTCAGGGAGCAACACGCAGCTCAGGCCCAAGCACCCCAGTCCTGGAAGCCCAGTCATGCTGATGGGCCCCGCCACAGCCCCGTGAGAGCCACATTCGGAGCTGCTGAAAATCCGACTGAACCGAGGATTAGCTGCGAGGCTGGAGGGTGGCTGTGCTTACCGCTCGCACGCCCCTCTTCCGGCCCCCACAGGGGCTGGCGCGCTCCGCACCCAGACAGCGCAGTCCGAGAACCCTGGGCTCCTGGAGCAGGGAAACTGGGAGCCAGGGCCCTGGACCTACCTGACGGGCCCAAGTACCGGCCAGCCGAGCCTCGTTTCGGGGGCTTTGACTTCTTCCTTGGAAAACGCAAAGGCTGATGTCCAGAGCGGCACAAAGCCGCGAGACAGGGCGGACACAGGGGGCGCCAAGGGGCGCCTGAGCCCTGTTCTTGGGCCCATGGTTGACAGGTGTGACGCCCCACCCCACTACTGGCCCAGACTTGGAAGTTTTGCAGTTAACCCCAAAGCGTGTATCATTGGACAGGCTTCCTTGGAGAAGAGGGGCGGGGAGGAGGAAGGAAAGAGGCGAAAGGTGGGGTGGAATGGAGAGGAGAGAAAAAGAAAGATAACTAAAGATCCAGTTCCACCCGCTCCCTTGTGAACAAATGAGTGCATCAAGCAAAACATCAGATAACACCACACCGCAAGAGGCATTACACATGAAAGATAACAGTTGACTTGCTGTTAAATTCACCCCGAGGCTGTATTTACCTGGACTGCTCAAGGGGCTAGCCCTGTCCCCCAGTGTTGGCACGGGATGGTACTGGTGGTTCTTTGAGCCTGGGTACATCCAGTGGTACCTGCCAATTTCCATTTCAGCTCTGCTGTTCGCTGCCAATTTCAGGTGGCAAAGAGTCAGTGTCTCTATCTCCAGCAAAGATTCTTATCAGCATTTTTATTTGTTCTTTTACCATGTAAAGGAAAGGGGGAATGTAACACACAGACTATGAAACACAACCTTTCAGGATCAGCTCAGCACGATACAATGAGAGCGCGTTGTCTCCTCCTCAGCTCTGGGCTCCGGTTTGCAGCCCTCGTCATGTTGTCTTTGTCTTATTTCCCCACCTTCCCCCCTCATTTGGAGCACATGCTAGTTACCACAAAACACGGGAGTCTGGCTTCACATGACAGTATGTCTGCGTCTGCGCGGCCTGCGGACTACAGAGCACCAGCACTGTGCCCGTGACTGCGCACCAGCGAAGACTCTCACTCCGAAACATACCCAGTTCCAGCCTTGAGGAGCCCTGGTCTGCCCCCGGACACCTGGGGCCCTCTCTGTCCCCTCCTCTGGAATTCAGTACCTCGGCATCCACAGCGCTCTGGATTCAACCCTGCTCCAATGATCTCCCGGTGTTTTACAGAGAAAGGGCTGCTGGCCTTGGGCTGGAACTAATTTGTCACATGCGAGGGACAACCTCCCCTCACAGTAACGACAGTTTTTCCTACATAGGGGACTGGAAGGGAAAATGGGCACTCGCTCTCCTGACACGCTGTAGGCTGTGGCTATGAGTTGAGTCACAATCTTGACAACTCAGAGAGACAACATCAAAGCGGCCAGCTCTCCTGAGAAGCCTCTAGCACAGGGGTGTATGTTCTCTGAGGTGCCACAAATATTTAAGGATAAAAAAAAAAAATGATTCTGACGCTGCTGTATGATTCCATCAGAAGCCCGGATTCTACTGCTCCGTTTGGCATGGCAGGCCTCTAAAGAGAGCATCACATCATGAGCGGAAGAAAGCGAACGCCCTGAACAGCCCCACTCGCCACCTCGCAGCCTTCCTGAAATCCCCACCTCACTCTCCACGCTCGCTGAAAACTCTCAAGCTACTTCTGATCAGGAAGTGGAGACCTAACTTTTCCAGGCGGTGTTTAGAAAAATACCTTTTTCCTTTTGGCTTCAAGGTAAAAATTGCTTCAATGAAAAGTGGGAAAAAGCACTACGCTCAGCACCGCACAATGAAATCTTTTTTTGCTGCTGCTGTTTGCTCTCAAGGACGAAGGTGATGGCTGGAGGCCGTGGGTACTGTGGGGGTCCCAGTGGCCACTGGGAGAGGTGTAGCCCACCCGCTCCCTCGTGTGTCACCACCGCCCTGTGAGGCAGCTACTATCATTCTTCAATCTTTACAAATGGAGAAACCAAGGGCGATGGGAAAGTCAGTTGCTGGCCCAGCTGCCTTTGGGCCCAGCACACTGACCTCACCCAAGCCAGGCCCGCGAGGCAAGGCGTCTCTGCACAGGGCACACACATTCTCTGCTCCTCTCCCACGGGTTGGGAAGCGTCCGGACCTGTGGCCAATCAGGCACAGGCACTAAGCAGAAGCCTGGGTTAGCTAGCACTCACGTGTCTTCAAAAACAAAACAGAACATGGCAGCCGCGCCAGGGCAGCTTAGTTCTGGGTAAAACAGGGCTCCTCCACAGCAGCAGAGATGGGGCCAGAAGTGGGCAGCTGCTTCTCAGTACTTCCGGGGAGGCTGCTATTTATAAAATCACACAAAGCAGAGCAGTCACATGGAGCCCAAGGACAGGGTCCCGACACTTAGACGGCAGTGCCTGATAGCCTCGGCTTGAAAGATCTACTACACTGTTGCTTCCGGGCCTGACAAGAAATGGGCAAACTATAGAGCCAGGAGAGCCTGGTTTTTTCTCTCAGAGGGAAGGCTGGCCATGTTCACCCTCTCATGCTTAGCGAGTAGAGACAGAGATGGGCGCAGAGCGATCCAGCTTCTTGAAGAAGCACGAGAGACAGTGATATCTGAGGTACTGCTTGTGGTTGGGGCCGAGATGAGTGGCGGTGGCTGATGGAGCGAGACACAACTGTGGGTGGTCATCGCTGGTGGTGGGTATGAAACAAACAATGGGAAATGGATGCCTTATACACTACCCCCCGCCACCACAGTATTTTATGTGACTGAAATAACTGCACATGGGCCCGCTTTGTAGCATCTAGGAAATTTATCACTGGAAGCAACTAAATGACAGACTTTAAGCTTCCTAGAAAGGCCATATCCGCTGGGCAAGGTCTTTAGAAACCACATTTAAACCACATTTATCATCAGTTTGAGCTGCTATTTAAATATCAAGGAAAGCTATGACACTATTTGCTATGAAAGCAAAAAGCTTCCCTTGCTTTTATAAATAAAGCTTTATTGGCATGCAACCTCACCTACTGGTTTCTCCATTATCTGTTTCAGGCTACAATGGTAGAGCTGAGTGGTCACAACAGAGACCGAGTGGCCCTCAAAGCCTAAAATATTTACTCTGAGTCCTTTAGCACTGAAGAGTGTTGAGCCTTGATATCACGTACTCATAAAAGTTAATGAAATTAATGATAAAACAGGAACAGATGGATTCTCCCTTATTACATGCTCTCTGAAGAGAAATATCATGGGACAGAATAAGGATCAAAATTCTCCTCTCTGGCATTGCCTGCTATTTAATCTGTCACCACCCATCAGCCATATTAAGGTGAAAACCAAGACTGGACTCACACATGGGACCTAAGAGGAGTTAGCCCCACTTCTACTACCAACACATGAACTGAGAAGACAGAGGAAGGGTGACATCATGAGGCAGAACATAGTTAGATGAGTACATGGACAGATGCATGAACACCAGGCACCTCTGTGAAGCTGGGGCAGTGGCCTCTGACTCTCAGAGGTCTGTGTGTATCCCTAACTTCTCCTTCTACCCTAGCCACAGCCACCCCTACGCCTGGCCCGTCACATGACATGGTCGCAGAGGAGAAAAGCAAGTGTCCTTGGAACAATTCACCACCAGTTCTGGTGAGGGGACACTGGTGTCTCGGGGACATGGCCATCTCGTGTCCTTAGCTGAGTCAAGGCTAAGAAATCACTTTAGTATGATTATTTCCTCTACACTGACCTGTACTTTCAATGAGCAGCGAGACCCACCTTTGAGAATTAGACTCTGAACACAAGGTCTCCAGTCCATCTCGAGGGAGGCAGACCCAATTCCCAGAAGTGGCTCAGCTTGCTTTCTTTAAAGAAACAGCCAAGTCTTGAAAAAATATGCTAGTGGAAACAGTGCCTAAGGAGGGACAGCAAATGCCTTGAGATCTTCTCCACATTTACATTTTCTTTAAAGAAAAAAAAAAACAAGGAAAGAAAGCTGCGTTATACCTACCACAATATGTCCAGCACCATCTGGCCGGTCACGCTTTGCTCTACCGCCTATTCCCTAGACACCCCCTCTTCCAATGCTCTCCTTGGCAGGTTCTTACAGAGAAAAACTGCATCTGGAACTTTTTCTGGGCCATATTCACATAATCAAGTGAGAAAACATTAAAACAAATCTCTGACTCAAGACATTCGCAGCCCACCGGGAGCAGTGTCACAGGCTACCCCACTGGGCAATTAGCACACAGGCCCTACAGACAGAGGACGGCTTTGCTTCAACAGAAAAGAGTGCACTACCGACACATTTTTTAAAAACCACATCAGAAATTATCTTGTGGCAAAAAGGATTTCAGTGGATGTGTACATTTTTCCAAAAAAAAAGTCAACAGTCTGAACTCATTTCGTATTTTGATTATGCCCTGTAATTTATTCTAAATTATACATCATTTCCAATTCACCACATCGTTTCCCTGTGTGGTTAGAACTCAATGTGATGCTTGGAATTCTGCAATTTATGCCTGTAATGATTCATAGGAGCTTAACTAGTCGGACCATAATTGTTTCAGTAGATTCCAATTTCCCACATGTAATAAAAATAACTTTCATCACAGATACGTAGATTCTTTTTCGCACAATAGAGCAATTGATTGGATTGTTTTCCTACCCTGTGATTACGAACTCCCAAGCAATTCCAGATGCACTGGTTTGCACAAATGAATTGACATCGAGTAATACGCCACTGAAATAAATAGAAGGCAAGCTCGCATTTCCTTATTACTG
The DNA here is from genome assembly GCF_000260355.1 of Condylura cristata. Classification (NCBI taxonomy): domain Eukaryota; kingdom Metazoa; phylum Chordata; class Mammalia; order Eulipotyphla; family Talpidae; genus Condylura; species Condylura cristata. Next base: position 3,867,018 of record NW_004567128.1, read on the forward strand.
AGTCCCGTGATCTATTGCCTTGGTTCTGTCTTATTCATTTCCTCCACTTATTCTAGTCCAGTGTATCTGTTTACTCAATCCTCACACTTTGATTTAATTTAATGCTTCCAATTTAAAAACTGTCATTTGTAATAATTTGGCCAGTTGGCATTTCTTACATCCGTCTGAGAAAACCTGCTGGCTCTCATGAAAAATGTCCTACTAGCTTCTAAATACTTGTGAATCTGGTCATCCGGGGCGAGGGGTTCCATCAAAGCTATGGGGCTGTCTGAAAATCATATGGCTTTCTTTTTGTTAAGGACTTGGGTTACTTTTGTTGAAAACAGAATAAAGTCCTTTGGATTTAATTTCAAGAAGCGTCTTGCTTTGTCCTGGCAAAACTCCCAGGGAGGGACACCGACTCGAAGTGTCAAGTCAATGGCCATGCTATACGTAACTTCCATTCTTAATAGACACTAATAATTAGCCAAAGGCGTTCATTTACAAGCCACTGGGCAGGAACACCCCAACTTAAGAGAAATATTGCCCCTACATTAGTGACTGAAAACCAACAGGGAAGGAGGAACCGAAGGGAAAAAATAGCTCGCTGCCGTAAGACACTCTGTGGGAAGTGACGACATGCATAGGATTAAATTTAGTAAATTAAATCCTTTGCTGAAAGGCTTAAAAGGAGGAAAACAAAAAAGAAGAAAAACTGATCCTCCAGGCCAAGAATTACATAACACATTCTCTGATTCTGTGCAGTTTTTAAACATTCGTTCCAATGAAGCAAACATGCAGAGTATCAATTTAAAATGAAATCCGAGGCAGGCTGGAGGGACAGGCAGCCGCCGTCCGTGATGTGCTTGAGCCGTGTCTGCGCCCGGAATGATGATGGGCGAGCGAACGGGGAGGGGGCTGCAAAGGTGAGACCTGGGTGTGTTCTGACTCAGAGCGGCTGCCTAGGAACTTGCTCGCCGCATGAAGGTGAGCACAGAGGCAGGCCTCCGAGACAGCACTGGGGAGGGCTGCGGGTCTAGTACTGCAGTGAAAACCCAAGCCCTGGCCTGGGCTCTCCCTGCAGCGCCCGCTGTCCCCGTGGCAGAATCTGGCCCCTTGGTCTAACTCTGACTTCCTCAAGCCACAGCAAGTGTCCGTCCGCTCGTTTCCTTCTAATTTGGGGGCTAAAGCCACAGCTAACAAGGGCTCGCATCCAGGCGTCCGTGGAGGCAGGGCCGGGGGTGGTGCGGGGCCTCTCCGTGACATGAAGCACAGCAGCGCAGCGCCAGGCTGGCTGCTGACGAGCCCGCAGTGGGGGAGCGAGATGACGCCCCTGCTGCTTTTGGAGAGAAAAACGGAAGACGTTTCCACAGGGACCAAAAAGCTTTTTCTGTCACTGGCAAACACGGGGTCAATGAAGTGCGGACTAAATAAAGGCATCGACTTGGGGGGGATTGTTATAAACCGCGACAGGTTTCCTCATAGTAATACTATTACATGGCTTTGTCCCCTAAGCTGCATCTCTAACCCTCGTGGAAATGAGTCCTGAAACTTTTCCCTCTGTTCCTCTGTCTCACGAACACCCCGAGAGCCTCTCTTGCTGCCGCTTGGTCATTCCTGGACATTCAATAATTTTCCTACAAGAAAAGGCAACATTTACTGATTGGCTTTTTGTTGTTGTTGGGGGAGGTGGGCTGGATGCTGGAATAGAACTGATAAAGTGAAAGTGCATGTATGCACTTGATGTCACTGAATCACAGCCTCGCTTTTATCATGCTTTAAAAACTGAACTGCAAAAGGGAACCGCTCAGTTTAGGATACAATCCTACTTCAGTATCGCAAATGGGAGCGATTCCATGGAAAAACAAGCAGCCTCTGCACAAGCCTGGTAAGTTGAAATACATGACATTTTGTAGGTGGAAAATGGTTGACAATCAGCAGTTTCAGACAGTTCGGCCTGCATGTTCACGAGCACAGTGGCGCTGGCCCTCTCAAAGGGGATGGCTACCCCTTTGTGACCGCCAGCATTGCCAGTGCCAGAGAGCTGATCTGGGCGGGAGGGCTTTTCATGTCAGAGTCGCTACAGACATGTTCTAGTGACTTCTTGACAGGCTATAACTTTGAGTGAAGGAGATAAATTTCGATGCAGTGAGATGCTGTTAACCTAACAGGGGCTGAGGTGATTCTTGGGGCATCAAACTTGAAATCAGCCATTCTCTAGGCAAAGACAGATTCATTCAGTTTCTAGCTTCTGCCATTTTTTCCTTACCACAGAAACATTTATTTCTCAAAAACCACATTCTGTATGTCAAAATCATACAAGATCTAACTTGTTCTAAGACTCCCTTTGAGGAACAAGACCGTTATCCATTTTTCTCTCCTAAATGTCCAAGTCTTAAATAATGGGACCCCCGCCCCCAACTCACAGCAGACAACAGAAGCAACGACCTCTCTCTCAAGCTCCAACTGTAAATGGTTATGACATGTCTGACACACGGAAACAGCAACCGTTTTCAATGAGAAAATCATAGAACGCCCATGTTGCTCCAGAAAAAGCATATTTAACATTCGTGTCCTGGCAGCAGAGCAAACAACGCACTCCCTGTCAGTGGAACACAGCATGCAGGACACAGGACCTAGGCACGACTCATCACATTCCTTTTTAAGAAGCCAGTCCCCAAATCCAGCTACCCAAGGTGAGGACCTGCAGGCACGCTGCTCAAAACACCAGGTTCAGTAGAGAGATTTGGAACCGGAGCGGTTGCGAAAGACTGATTAACACCAGCCCGCAGGAAAAAACCAGCCTGAAAGCAAGCCCGGGACCCGGGATCGGGCAACCCTGTCTAAGCACCCCCAGTGAAAAGCTTCAAACAGACTGCTGTCAGCGCGCCGGGTACCTTTTCTCTCTTGGCTTTGTTCAGTATTTTCCTCGGCTGCAGTCTCCATGGCTGGCTTCATACCATCCACCAAAAATGCGCCCCGCTCCCCCCAGCACACACTTTCCCCCCTCCTCTTCCTTTTCTTTCAGGCTCCCCTCGGCTCTTATTTACACCCCTGTGATTGAGAGGCTCTGTTCTTCGCTACAGTAGATTACAGTCCTTTCCAAGATGCGAAGGCTCCTCCGTCAGTCTCCCTCTGCCTACTGGTCCATAAAGGCAGCTGCCAGGGAACAGACATGCGTCACTGAGGATCCCAGTTAGGAACCCGCCTTTCTGTGCCGCCGGCCTCAATGCGGCCCCCTCCTGGGGGGGGACCAGCCCGCACTCCCCCACCGAGCGCCCTCCTGCTCCTCCTCACTCTCCTACAGCTCTCCGCTCGCTGCTCCCTCTGCCGCTTTCTCCCTGCTGACTGCACCCAGTGAATGCTAATTAATTCTCCCAGGAAAGAACAGACTGGTGACATCAGAGGAGGGGCCGCGGAGGAGAAAGGAGAGCGCCCCCTCCCACCACGTGACTCAGCTGGCCGGCCACCACGCGTGCCAGCTGTCTCAGGAGCGGCTGCATTCTCAGGAGCCGACTTTCCTTCCCACGGCCGTCCAGGCGTCAGCTGGTTCACTCACTCCCGACCCTGGCGAAGCATCGCCCAAGAACTTGCCCTTAGTCTCTCGCTTACTTGCTCGCTTCATTATTGGTGCTTCACCATCCACACAGCTAGAGTGCGTTAGACACATGCATGACAGCCGCAGCAAAACCCTGAGCTGGGAGCTAGCAACAGCAGTGCAGCAACTCAGCCCCAGCGCCCAGCTCCTGGCCTACGGCCACCGGGGCCCTGCACAGGAGAGGCCGGTCCGGGAGAGGAAGCTCGCCGACCAGAGCCCCACCACACAGTCGGCCCCTCTCACGCACACCCACCCCACACGGCGGACAGGCTACCAGTCTACCTAGCAGACGAGCGGCGGCTCTGAGGAGTACAAACCACAAATGCCTGCGTCTATGTGCAGTTTGACTCCTTCAGAGTCCCTCCCTTCCAGTCAAAAGGGTGTCTCAAGAGCTTGCCGAAGGCCGGCAGCAAACAGGCTGACTGCGAACAAACACGGCGACAGGTACCCAGACCCCGGGCAGAAGGCTGCCTGGAGACCCTACTCTCCTGCACGACTCCCACATTTGAGGCTTTGTCGCTCCACACTTGAAAAAGCAAATGTGTGAGATCCTGCATCCAAATCCTCTCACAACCTGATCTCGTATGTTCACGCTCACACTCCCAAGCCTTCTACACTCAACACCTAGGGCGCTGCTCAACCAGGAAAGATTCTGCAAACCAGTTTAGCCTGCTTCAAAATTTTTTTCACTTTACTTCTCATTTTTCACTTTAACCATGGTCCAAGAAGGCCCGTCCCACTGTCAGCAAGACCCTTACAGCACAACCCCGCCTCAGTTCACTCTCCTGGCCAGGGAGCTGAGAAGCACAGTCTCGGGGAAGAGACACGTTTGAGACATCCCCTGCCCATGGGGAACCCACTGAGTGTAGATTCCTGCAAAGACAATGCGGCCCCTTCAGATGGGGATATGGTGATGCCTGCTTGCCCCCAGCTGATTCAGGGAGAAGAAAGTTCAATTTAGCACAAAAGGGGCCATTGTGATGATGTGCTGTGGTGATGACTTTGTCTTGCGGGCCCTTCTGGGGCACGGCGGGTTACAGCACAGCACAGCACAGGACTAAGAGGCTAAAGCCACCTCAGCATGAGTTCGATTCCCGCCTGCCCCGGAGGTGACCCACCAGGCGCGGCAGACCTCCCCCGACCCGCCCGCTGCTCCCCTCAGCAGTGTGCTTCGTCACTCTGCCTGTTCTGCTCCCCGCTCTGTCTCTGGGGAATCCTCTCACCACCTCTGTGCCTCTGGCCTGTACCCCAGTTCTGCATGCAAAAATAATTTTTTTAGAAAAAGTGTCTTGCAAAGCCACTCAATTATAGAAGTGGTGGGATAAAATACTTTTTTGTCTTTTACTTAAGAATATTATTTTTAAATGTGGGTGGAAATGGGAGGGCAGGGTGTGGAAGGTTCTCAGCTCAAGGACAGGGCCAGCTCTGCATCTGACATTGAAACTATCAGACAAAACAGTCACAAATTCTCCAGCTGATACTGTGATCTAATTTCACCCCGAAAACTACTTGCGATGGGACAATCCATCCTTGTGTCTGCATCGTAACTTTGTGTTCTTTTCATTTGGCTGATAATGCATGATAATTCTAGAAGTTACCACCTTGGTCAGCCTCAAAAACCTCACCACTGGTGACAATAAACCATTTGAGTGAGAAAAAGTCAGGGCAGAAAAAATCTGCCCACAGCAAAAAAGAAAACTGTACAATCTTGTAACATCTGAGGCGTGTGTCCGTGTGTCCGTAATTTTGGACTGCAAATCAGTCTGTAGAGAAAGATAGGAAATGGCACCCAGAGTCGAACATAATTCTCTGAGGCTCTTGCGTCAGTCCCCCGGGCGGAAGGCAAGACAGCCTTACAGTCAAGACAGGAATAAGAACTATTGACACAAAACCGATGTATTCATTGAGTATACAAAATGACTGATACTAGGGAGAGTAGTTTCACAGGGTTCATCTCAGCTGTTTGTAAATCTTCTGGAGAATTCCACCCAGGTTGGTGAGCACCCATGGTGGGCAGTGCAGGGCAGAAAGGGGCACTGTGGGGCCAGCGGCGGCGGTGAGACAGTCTACGCAAGGCCGACGAGGCTAGAAGTACTGTATGAGGAGGAAGTGGGGACCAGGAAGCAGGCCCACCTGCCCAGTGTTTATGCCTGGAGATGGAGGAGGCAGCTGTGAGGGGAGTACGGTTGCTTGTAGCTTGGGTGAGTGAGGAGATGGTGTGCTGCAAGCCAACATGGGAGCCAAAGTACGGAGAGGGTGGGCAGGAGAGGGGCCGCTGGGTTCCCGTGCTAAGCAGCCCACAGTGGGCCAGCAGGCACCTGGGAGCACCGTGCCAAAGGAGAGGGCTGACCGGAAGCAAGGACATGGGAGTCTGAGGTAAGCCTGACAGAGAACTCTGCTCAAACGCCCCCTGCCCCTCTCAGGGGACCTTCCTCGCTAGTCGAAAATGGCAGCCCTGGCATGCCCAGGCCCTCCCTGGGTGGGGTGCTTGTTATTGTGGAAGCCATGACCCAGCACTGATCTAGTTACTTCTTTACCGCTCCTCTTTCCCCCTAAAATATATGCCCTTTTTTCTTTTCTAAAGGTTTATTTATTTATGCACACAAGAACTGGGGTACAGGCCAGAGGTGCAAGACAGTGAGAGGACTCACCAGAGGCAGAGTGGGGAGCAGAACCGGCAGATGGACTGAAACACACTGCTGAGGGGAGCAGCGGGAGACAGGAGAGGCCTGCTGTGCCGCGCCCTGTGGGTCACTCCCTGGCTGGGGGCTTCATAGTGCTGTGCTTAACCCCCTTGGGCCACCAGGGAGGCCCGATACACACTGTTTCAAGAACAGACTTCCTTTGGTCTATTCTTGTTCTCTGCTGTATCACCCACTTCTAGAATCATCCCTGGCACACAGTAAATCCTCAACAGCAGAGTCAGTAAGGCTGTCAGGTGCAGCTAGGATGAAATTTTAAGTTTCTTCTGGCCCCAGAAGGGCCCCTCAGTGTGCAGTCAGGAATCGCCAAGACGCCGTTCCCACATTCCTTCAAATGCAAATTTCTTAGAAACTTGCACACTCATGGAGGGTTCTCCCCAATCTGGCCTTTTACCAGTACCCCAGTTCAGGGCTTCCAGGGTCATGCAGCTGAGGGGACAGCGCTTAGACATCCCCTTTCCGTGCACCACCATTTCCTGTAATTGGCTCGGCTTCCTTTCTGGAGTATTATTCCATCCTGGTGAAGGATGCTCCCTCCTTTCCAAGGAGCCCCCTTCATCCCGCAAGCTCCTTCACCTGGGTCCTGAGGAGACGTCACGAGGCCCACCTCTGACAAAGAAAGACATCTCACGGCGAAGGCCGAGGGCTCACCTGCCCATGCTTATGCTGGGGCCTAGAAGGCGTTCTCATTGCCAGCGTGTCCCTGCCCCTGCACCCCTCACAGGAAACCAAGCCCCAGAGCAACAACCCCAGCACCAAAGGCCACCTCCCTGCACACCCCTTGTGGAAACCCCTAACCGGCCTGGGTGGATGAACTGAACCTAATTTGTGGTGTAAAATAAAGTTTTGGTGGCATGACCCTCTTCACATCACACCTCATGATAAAGCGAAGATGTGTTCTAGTGCAAACACCCGAGCCTCTGGAGAACACAATTACAGAGAGCTGAGGAGTCTCAAATACTACCTGTGAGACAGAAAGACTCTCATATACAGTAGCCATTGTATCTACAACTTTACTACTTCTGGGGGAAAAACACAGGAACTAGAACAACTGGGCAGAGCCGCAAAGTTAGGGCAAGGTGGTTTAGCTCTGAGTCCTTTCCATAATTTAACACCTTCCTGAAGCTTCATCATCTTGGCGAAGCTTCTGGCCCCCCTTTCCTGCAGTAAATTTCTAATTGTACATCTAATGTGGGTTTTCATACCTCTGACTCCCTCCTCTTGATCTCCTTAGAGATCTATTTCCCTAGGGCCTCCACAGCCTCATTAGACTTTACTGAACAGGCCACCAGGCCACCTCACACTGCGCAGGAGCGCCGGACCAGGACCAGGAAGGTTTAGTCAAGGTTCCGGGCATTTCATCTTGGAAGAGGCAGGGTAGTGGGCAAGCCGTCCAGGCTGAGAGCACGCCATTTGTCACTCGATTCAGTCCCCGTGACGGGACAGCATGGCAGCTAGGCCCACCGGCCTGCCAGGAGTCCACAGCTCCAGGGCCCTCGCTGGGGTGTCACCAAGGCAGAGGGGGCGCGCAAACAGCGCCCTCGCTGCCCCCAAAGCGAGGGAGCCACATGTCGGCCAAGGAAGAAACACAGACCAGATGATGGGCTTTTAAACTCATGGTTTTGATTATAAAGGCGAGTTGCGGCTCCTTCCTGTGCGTACAGGGCACACGCTGGAGGAACAGCTGAGGCGCTGGCAGCGGGCTTCGGGACTAATTATTGCTGCCCACGGGGAGCTGGCGCCTTGCTCCGCCCCAGCCTGCCCCCGCTGCGAGGGCTCCCCATGCCCTGTTTGCCACAAGGCCAGGCCTGGGCCCCTCCCCGCCCCTAGCTGGTGGGGAGCCACAGCCTGTTTGGGCAGGCGGGAAAGAGGATTCTCTCCCGCAAAGAGAAGGTGGCTTGACCTCAAAGCTGGGCCGCCCGGCCTGGCCTCTCCTCTCCTGCATCATCTGCCAAAGCCCAGCCCACACGATTCCCCCAGCTCCTTTTCCCTTTCTGGAAGCATTGGCAAAGCCTGCCTCCCTCTGGAAGCCTCCTGGCCGACTCCTATACAGGTGGAGGGAAAGCCTGTGCCGGCGTGGAGCAACAGTTCGATGCTGCCCTCCCGAGCGTGAGAAGTCTCTGCCTGGGGCCAGTTTTGCCAGAAGTTGTAAAACTCCAAGTTAAATCGGAGACATCCGGCGTGAGAAGCGCTGACTGGCCCCGTGGCAAAGATGAGGGCCCAAACCAAACGGCACTTCGGTCTATGGATTCGAGAAAGGGACAGGAAGGGCGGGCCCTGTGAGTTCTTCATGCTCCCATTGCCATCGCCTGGGCCAAGGGAGAGCAAGGAAAGGTAGTAGCTGCTATTTCATTCCTCCCAGCTGTTCCCTTCCCTGGGGCGTTCACGTCAGTGCCCTTGCCTAGCCGACTGCACACTCCCCACTCTGACCCTTCCCCAGAGCTCCCGGCGGTGGGCTAAGTTACAGCGAAATACACAGAAGTGAGGTGACATGGAGTCAAGAAAGGTCTGCCTCCAAGGGCATTCTCGAGCAGTCAAAACTGATGTCTAGGTCCTCAATTAGAATTGCCACTGATTTTTATTAAAACAAAAGAAAGCACGGCGCGCCCGGCCCTCGAGGGGTGTCCAGCTCGGCTCAGTGCTCTGCTACTGCCGTCCCGAAATGCTCCATCATTTCCTCTCTGAACCACGCGGGCCACGCGCGCACGGCCAAGGTGCACATGTGGCCGGCGTGGGAGCACGCCCGCTGCACGCTGTGAGCAGACTCCTGCGGACCGAGGCCTGCGAAGTTCCGTGCTCCGTGCACCACTGAGGAGCCACGGGCTCTGCCACTTGCCACGCCTTAAGTGACCGGTATGCGGAGCCGAAGGACATCGGGGAAGGAGCCCCGCAAGCCCGCCGCCACCACCGCGCCGAGGACCTGCTCTCCCTGTCACCGGCTGCATCGCAGCAGTCTTCACCTGCTCTGCCAGCCGCACACTCTGGGCGCACCCCGCAGGGCCCAGAGCTGCTCTGGGGCACAGGCCAGAAAGCCTTGCCTGGCAGTGTGCAACCCAAGGGTTTCTCGGCCTTGACCTCACTAATCTGGGTGCTCTGGCGGCTCAAAGCCACCCCACTGAACCCACATTCGCCCTCTGAGCACAAAGAAGTAGAAGGGCTAAAGCCAACAGAGATTTTATGGCAAAACCCAAACCCTGTGACCCACTTGGAAATAATATTTAGAAACAAAAGGGATACAACTTATTAGTCTTCCATGAGAGAAACAAAAGTTGAACTTCACTTCCCAGTGTTTGCTTTCGCTTTGTCCCCCAATAGCAATCTGGTCCACAGCGTTACAATTTCAGATTGGTTACTATAACTTCATGGGGTGGGGGGGTATTTTTTAGTAAATTGAAACAATCTGTTCATACATTCTTTACCATAAAGTAGAGGCTGCTGACAGGCTCCGCCGGGCTAGGGCTGCTCATCGTCGGCCGGGAGACTGCATGGAGCAGCTCTGGGTGACCCTTCCTCTCCGGCTGCTCCCGCTCCCACGCCCAGCGCCCAGACCAGCGCTCTCAGCAAGCCACTCTGAGACCCCGGGGAGTCTGCCAGCCAGCGCTCGAGAGAAGGGGTGATTCTCCCACTTGTCCTTGAAAGAACAGTTGAGATTTACCAATACAAAGCTTGACAGAATGTTTAAAATTTACTTCTGACATTAGAATACCTGCTCTCACTACTTCAGGAAAACACCCAGGACTTTAGCTACATAATCCAAAAGCTCCCAGAAGAAAGTCCCGAGGAAACTGGCGTCGGGGAGGCCACTGCACAAGAATATCAACTCTCATTTCTTTAGTCCACTGCAGACGAGAATCCAAGAAAAAAGCACCCCTTTCAATTATTTTCATACTCAAATGCATTATTAAATCGCCACTTCTGTTTACTTTCTGGGTTAGGAATGAGGAAAAGCAAGAGGAAGTCATTCAGATCCTTCACACCACTAAAATATCAGTGGGTGAAGTCTGGCCATTTGCCAAGAACATGGAGGGAGCTGGGAGCGGTGACGCTCAGCGAAATAAGGAGAAAGCAGTTCCGGTGATCTCATTCGTGTGCGGGACAAAGACAGAAACAGACCAGAAACTAAGGAACTGACGAAACTGAACCCAAATGCACCCAAGAAGTCACGCTGCAGATCGAGGCCAGTAGAGGGGGAGGTGGGGGGGACCAGGGCGGGAGGGGCCCAGTGGCCCAGGGAAGGACACTGGCGGGTGGGGGTGGGGTAGTGACAGACATCTGAGGTGCGACCCTGAACCCCTCAATCGTGTACTGTTGTAAACCAACATGATCTCAGTTTAAAAAAAGGAAGCCAAATTTAAAAAATAAAAAGTAATACTAACATGAGACTCGCGGTGCGGTAGGAAGGGAGAAAAATGCTTCCTTAGAACAGAAATTCTCTTGCGGTTAATGTAAATAAGAGCAACATTTTTAAGAGAGAAAAATAAAGCATCCGTTGGACTCTGCCTTCAGAGCCCTACCGGGCCAACCACTGAAATAACCACCCCTGCCCGGGTCATTCGCAAGATACCTTCGCGTGCAGCGAAGACAAGCTCAGGGGCCGGATGGTGCCCACCTCACCGGGATCTACCAGTAACGCTTTGTTTCTGTCATCCCATCCAAGTAATGTCTTCGTACTGCAGACGCGACAGGTTCAGAGCATCTCGGAGGAAGCGGACATGAGAGATGATGCCAACCGCGTGCTGGGTACACACAACCAGGTCTGTGACTTAACATGTGCTTGCCATGGCTCGGTGTGAACATTTATGGTCCGCCAGAAACATGAAAGTGCGCCTACAGACCTGGCTGATGTACCACAGGCGCCCAGGAGAACGCCTGCGTGTGACCACACCGTTGTGCTGCTCAGCACCAAGCAAGAGACGCCGGGAACTACGTCCATAACGGAGTAAATTTCTAAAGCAGAGAGGACAGAACACTCTGATCACTGACACGAATCTAGACGCTCTTTTTAAGATATATATTTACGCTTACAAGAGCTGGAGTACAGGCCAGAGGTGCAGGGGTGCTGAGAGGGTACCGAGAGGATTCCCCAGGGACAGAGTGGGGAGCAGAACAGGCGGATCGACCAAAACACACTGCTGAGGGGAGCAGCGGGAGACAGGCGAGGTCTGCTGCGCCCTGTGGGTCCCTCCCTGGCGGGATCGAACTCGTGCTGCGGTGGCTGGTAAGAGCTTCATGGTGTGCCCTTTAACCCTTTGTGCCACATGGGAAGCCCTTGAAGAAGTTGTTTGGAAAATGACTCGTGACACGCCTAAGAGGCGTGTGGCTCCTAGAAGTCACCACAGCAGCCAGCAGGGCACAGTCACACCCAGGCGTTCTCCTGGGCTCAGTTAGGCAACCCGGCCTGGAGGCGCAGATAGGTTCTTGAGGACAAACACCAAGCTAACCTACTTCCTTCTTCTATTTAAATTTTTCTTTGTGACGGTCACATATTCGCATACCTGTAAATTAGAGAAACTTCTTTTCTCACACACTATGTACTCTAACTCTTTTCCTGCATCTTCAAATTGGTTTGACCCACCAACATCTCTGCTGCGGCTGGGGCGCCATTTGGGGTCACCAGACCACAGCCCCGACCCCATTATCTTTGTTTCATGTGTAGCCGACACCCAGCACTTAACCACAAAACCCAGGAGATGAATGCAGCCGCCTGGAGCTCAGCGCTTAGCTGGTTAGCTTGCAGGGCGTGCAGCTCCTCGTCTGTATGCAGCCACAGCTCCTCCCTGGCATCCTGTAGCTCCGTATTGCTAAAGCGAAGACTTCTTTTTCCTGAAGACAGGATAACTAAGTGAGGCAAAGTCCATCTTCCAGGCAGACCTCACAACTTGATAAAAACCCTTTCCCCGACAATCGCGGGAGTGAGCTAACGTGATGTCGGCCACAGGCCTGTTGCTGCAAAATCTTGGGTTTGCCCTGTGCTTTCACTCAGCAAACAATTTAAGGCCGCGGATTCATACACTCGAGTGAAGTCGGAATGGCAAATGTGCCTTCAAATTGGTTACCAAATGCGGGGTATCCATTTGGACAGGAAGGCGTCTACTGCTGTGGCCTTGACGTCCTCAGGCTGTGCTACGGAGGCGCCCTGTCACAGGCAGTCCCTGGCTTATGGTCAGGTGACCGCCTCGCCATTTACGAAGTCACCGGAGTCAGCCTTGAACGTCTCCTACCAACTACCATGAGAAGAATCGTATTTGATTCGTCGCTGATGGTCCGCTCCTGCTTGAATACAACACACGCAGGAATCCTACAACAGGAAGCAGATTTAAGACTGTCTAGCCCTTCTTGTTTCCCAGCGCATAATCGACAAAGACAGGACTAAAGACTCAGGTCTCTTAACTTACAGCCAAACATGCTCTGGCCTTTGCTGGACACATAGTTATCAGAGCAAATACTTTGTTAGGGTGAGGTCCAAATGCCAGTCTGTAATGCATACACTAGACAGATAATTCTTCCTAAAGTACACCTGACACCTTTGCAAAAACACTGTCGTGTATTTCATACAGTACCCTTTAAAAGGAAAATCGGATTGGGTCAAGACAGAGTATAACAGAGAAGACAACATAAATCTTTGGGAATCAATGCTGAACGTCAATTCATCTTTTTAATGAAAAGCCACTGATAAACCGCACATGGCCTGAGCGAGTTAATGCATGCCATGGGCTTCGCATAAGAGCAGGGACACTCGATAAAAAGTAGTGGTTATGATTGATGGCTGAGACCAGAGAGGCTTGAAATGCTTTTCACGGAGGCAATAACGCTCCAGGATGGAGCTTGTCAACTGGCCTCAGCCGGAGCAAAACGAATGGCCAGTGGTCAGCTGCTCCGCTGCTTCTGGGGGCCAGGCGAGGAGCGGGGCGGCTCCCATGCTCAGACCACACGCAGGGAACTGGGTCCAAGTGTCGGGTAGCAACCGCGGTGTGTGGCAGGAAGAGATGTTGAGTGCTCATAAAAATGAAGTCCATGCACATCTCTGACTGGGAGCAGCAGCGAAATTCTCACCACTAAGGTGCACATAAGGGTGGCACCGTCCGCTCACTGGCTCATCACGGGCTCTGGGGCAGACGGGAAGATGACAGAGCAGTGAAAGAAGCTGAGCCGCTGCCGTCGCTGCCCTGCTCGCTGTTACTGACAGGACACAGGAAAATGAGGACGCTCCCAATCTGGGCGAATTCCTTAACCCCCGAAGCTGAATGTGAGTGTGTACCTGTGTTTTAAGTCCGCTCCCAGAGGTTGGCACCTACAGACTCAACAAGGCACGGTCATGTACCGTGAAATTCAAATGTACTTAGAAAATTTAACCATTTGTACTTCTAATTGGCCATCCCGATAATTAGCTTGTTTGAGATGCCAGAAATCTTGTTTGAGGGATTTGCTGTGTGACCTTTCCTGCTGCTGCTTTGTCGCTTTCATGGGTGACAGTGACCAGTCATTTGTCATGTTCACACCAAAGAGATGATCCGCCAATATGTCAATTATCCAGTATATTTACTCCTTTTAAAAAGTAATTTATTTTTCACTAATTATAGCAGCAGCTACATCCCAGTGGATGCATTCAAAAGAATGAGAGATGACTCTCAAACCTGTTAGCCCCAATGTGTTTTAATGTGTTTGGTGGGGACAAAGGTCAAAATGATATCACAGGTTAAGCTCATATCATTAAAAATAATCATTTTTATCATTGTGAGTAAAAAGCAGTCAGTGTATTTGCTTTAATGGATCTCAGTCAGGGAGACTAGCTGTTCTTAATGTACAGCTTCTGCCTACAATTTTAACTTCTGAATGTCCAGTCAGAACAATTCCACTCCTTTCTCTTTGTCCTCCTCTTCCTCACTCACCACAAATCCAGATCACTGATTGTTTCTCAATTAAAATATAAAGACTTATCGTCAGAAATGGAAAGTGACAAGGCCGGGCCCTCCCTGCTGGCTCAGAGACCTCAGCACTATGAAGCTGGCCGCAGCCATGCAGCAGGACTCCGATCCCTGGCCAGGAGTGACCCACAGGGCGCAGCAGACCGCTCCTGTCTCGCCTGCTGCTCCCCTCAGCAGTGGGTTTCAGTTAATGCAGCTGCTCTGCACCCCACTCTGATTCTGGTGAATCCGCTCACCCCCGCACCTCTGGCCTACACTCCAGTTCTTATATGCATTAATAAATAAAATCTTTAAAAAAGTGATGAAGGCCGGTTCTTTCCTTGTTAAATACCTATGATTCACTGCTACAGCACCAAAACCCAGCTCTCAACACACTGGAACGCTGCAAAACTTGTCTGTTTACCAAACACGAGCTCATCAAGCACAGCCACACGCCGGGAGAGCGCCAGGTAGCTGTGGCTCAAAGAGAAAGTGGAGGTCACTTCTCATGTGAGGCGCTGTGGGATTCCAGGGGAGCAGAGGGAGACTCACATTCTCTTGTTCAGTCTGCTCTTATGGCGCCTGGAACCACAGAGCATCTCACCAAAGCAGACAGTCACAGCCCACAAACTCCATGTCCCATTCACCCTCCAGCAAGGCCCACAGCTGACCCTGGCCAACAAGACGGATCTGATCCTCCGCCAGCCGCAGGGGTACGGATGGATCCACAGGGTAAGGACAGAGCAACAGTGACCTGACAGGGAGAACATCTGGGGGGCATGGGTGGCGGTCTTCCTAGGCTTTTTAGAAACTGGGGTCCTAAGGCATAAGGATCCTATGATACTGCCGGGAGTTCTACAGTTTCTTCGTGAGTACTAGACATGCTGTAACAGCTAGGAATTGAAGATTTTCCCGAACAGACACAAGGAAAGATGTTCTACATCACTTATTGTTAGGGAAATGCAAATCCAAACCACGAGAGCTGACCTCACACTGGTTAGAATGTATTATCGAAAAATCCAGAAATAACAAAAGTTGGCAAGGTTGTAGAAAAAAAGAATCTCTTGGACCACTGGTGGGAATATAAGTTGATGCAGCCTCAAAAAACTAAAAACTGGAACTACCATATGAGCTACAAATCCACTTCTGGTTGTTTACCCAAAGAATATGCAAACAGTAATTTGAAGGGATCTATACACCCATGTTCACGGCAGCACTCTCCACAATAGCTACCGTATGGAAAAAACCAAGTACCTGACAATGGACTAAAGGATGAAGATGAGGTGGTATATCTATGCTATGGAATACTACTCAGCCCTCAAAAATGAAAGCTGCCACCTGCGACAACATGGATGGACCTTAATGGATGATGCTCGGTGAAGTAAGTCAGAAGGAGAAAGACAAATACCTTATGATTACACTCATTTGCGGACTACAAAGAAAGAAAATGAACAAATAGAACATCAACAAAAAGAAGCCCTTACATAACAGAATGGGGTCAACAGATGGGAAGGATGAGGGAGGGGAAGAGTTGAGGGAACCCATTAGTGGTGGTAGGGTGACTAGACATTGGGTGGTGGGCATAGAGGCATAGTTGTGAGGTGAGAAATTATACTATAAACTGCAATTAAAAAATAAAAAATTTTCCCAAATTTACCCAGGAAGGAAACTACTCCTCTGTGCCAAGTGTCTCACTGTGCTGTCGGACAATATTAGATGAAATGAGTGTGTGGCTAAGTGGTGAGCGCAGTTCCCACCTCTGCTGGATCAAAGTGTGGATCAAAGCCAGCCCTTGGCATGGGCCTCTGGGAAACTGCTGCGACACAAGACACTATAGGGTGCTGCGGGTAAGTGCACTATGGCTGCCAGGTGGGGACAGCGCCGGGCTGCCAGGCCTGCTAAGGTGACTCCACAGGTGCGAGATGTGCCCCTGAATAATGCGGCGCCTATGGCCCTTCTGCCACCTGTGAGGTTAACAGGAGGGACCAACAGAATGTGCTCGAAGCTAAGGCACTGTAAGGAGCTCCAGTGAGCTGGGAGCTCCAGTGAGCTCCAGGGACCTGCCACCGGGCACGGCTGGCACGAAGTCGCTACAAGAGGTGGGTGACGTGCTTCTTCATTCTCTCCTTGACCGCTGTGATTTTAATTAGAGAAAGAGGTGAACGGTAGCTGTTTCCAGGCTGTGGCTTAAGTGCTAAACTGTGCTCAGCACACCCGTGAAGAGAAACCCTAGCTCGATTTAAGGAAGGAGCTGATTTACAGGCATTGAGGTGGAAGAATGAGCTCGAGCCCTGGGTTACTCCTCCCCAGTTGAGTTCCACCGGTGCAAGGGCATCCCCTTTGGTGGGCAAAGCTGGAGGGTGCTTCGCGTTTCGGGGGGGACGGGAGGCGCAGGTGCGGTGCTCAGTTTTCTACAAAGCAGGCTGGCGGCCACCGCGGCGCTGGTTGCCAGAGTCTCATGAGCCCACCGCACGCCACCGTCGGGGTGTACAAATACGCCCCACCACCCTGGGACTGAAGCAGCTTTCGCTCTCTAGTGTCACACGGGGTCCAGAAGGGCAGTCACCGACCGCCTGGCCCAGCCGCCTCCCGCCAGCCCTGGTCAGTTTCAAACCCGAAGCGCTTTCTCAGGTCTCCGAGGCCGCTGGGTCATGCTCGCGTGCAGCCCAGTTATACATGTGCCCATGCTGGGAAACTCAGCTGAGTTCCATGAGCTCCCCCGGAAGGACACCGACGCACTGCCCTCGGCGACGGCAGCCAGCCTGAGGGAAAGCGTCCTCGCTAATGGCGGCCGGACACTGCACTCCACTGCACCTCCCCCTGCACTGAGATCCTGGCTCCACTCGCCACGTCGCCATCAAAGTTTCCTGCATACCAGTGTAGCACGCGACCAGGTGCCGAGCGAAGGCCTGACAAAAACAATCGCAGCCAACCGTGTTGAGCTGTGATCAGAGGGCTCCGCAGCGGCGCGCCGACGCCTGCGTCAGGCCCGCGGTCAGGCTGGGCCGCGGCTGCCAAGCTCAGGTTTCTTCTTTCTCCGCAGCGACGACTACGGTGTGTCTAGGAGGCGACCCCCACCCCCACCCCGCAGTGCTTCCCCGCCCTGGCGCTCTGAACAACTTTCCATCCACCTCCTTCCAGCTAACAGGACGCCTGTAGCCCTCTGAAGGGGCTGTGTAGCAGAGATGACAAGAGGCGGCGCCGGGGAGGCAGAGCAAGCCCGTGAGAACCCAGTCAACTCAGGCGGCCCCCAGGCCCAGGGGCTTCACGGGTGACTGGAGCCGCCACCCCATTCAGCCTTCCTCCCCCACACAATGCCAAGCCCGAGCCCTCTGGCCCGCTGCCCTCTTTATCATCATTCATATCTCAGCTATGACAGTCCCAGAAAGCCCGAGGGGCGAAATGTGCCTCCGATTAGCATAAGTCTCCCCTAGGCACAATGGAGGCTTTTAAGCTTCTGCTTTTTAAAAGCAGCAGCAAGAGGAGGAGGAGAGAGCAAGGCAGCTCTTAGCAACAGTGTGGAGATTTCATGATTTCCCTCCTCCCCAGCCCAAGCCTGATTTTCAATCCCTTTCCAGCCGGCCTCCTCTCAACTGGCCTAAAAACGTGTTCGAAGGCATTTACTGGACCACGGTGTAATGAACACCCTCCCCTCTTGTCACGAAGTCGGAATTAAACGCTTTGATTAAAAAAATATACTTGTGAACCCTTAACTCTTCCTCCAGACCTGTATGCAGCGTGAGGTCGCCCTTCTGTGGGGGAGTTAACTGCCCAAGTGCAGAAATGCAGTTCCACACCACTGGAACCCTCGAGGGGACCCTCCTGTGGTTTTGTGCAAGTTTCCATCGCTGGAAATGAAAAGACGACAGGGTGCCCTGGTCCCTGAGACTTGACGTGGGCTCGTGCAATTGTGTCAGGCCCCCTCGCCCCAGAGGCTGTCCTGTCACCTTTGACTCTACTGAAAGACAGCCCTGTAGCTGCCACAGGCACGGGCTGCACACCAATCTGGAACATAAGAACGGTCATCAAAACAACACCCACCTCTGAGAGGCCACACAAAGAAATAATTTGTGTTCTGTGGCAATAAATATTAATTCTCTGAAAGATCATGTCTCCCTTCAAGGGGGAGAAGTGAATTCCTTCAGCTCAGGGACACTTCAGTGACGCCCCTTTTCCCAGGAGCACCAGGTCCCCCACTGGGGCCAGTCACAAAGGTTTTCAGGTGCCCAAGAACAGTGGGAAGATTCCAAGAGTTAGGGTTCTCTGAAGCTAGGCTTTGGACGATGGCCCAAGCGCTCCTGCCTCTCTCCTGCCCCAGGGAGGGGAAATGATGAAAAATGATGCCAGGCCCACCTACTTGGCTTCTCCACCCTGCTCTTGTGCCCTCTGCCTTCATTCGCTGCCTTGATAGCACCCCTCCCCCAGCCCAGGTTCCCACACCAGGACCAAGGCCCATGTTCCCAGGTGCCACCGCCCTCCAGGCCCCACCCTGGCCTGGCTTCCATCTCCCACCCCTCATTCAGCCCCAAACCTCAGGCTCCGCCTTCTTGCTCCCACCTACGGCACACGCCCCGCCCCTTCCCTCTGTTAACTGACGTGTCACTGGCCGGGACTGTCTAGGCTTGGCCTCTCCTGATTCTTGGCCTTCCAGAGAGCATTAAGCCAATGCTCTAAACCATAGGTGAATTCTCTGATTTGATCTATAGCCTGATCAATCAAGTCAACACCCTGGCAAGCCTTTTGTAAATATCAACAGTTCTAACTGGGAAGTTCTCCCGGAAGAGGCAAAGGAACCAGAAGGCCAAGATCATTGTGCAAAGGAGCAGAGTTGGAGGACTTAACACCCTACAACTGTGAAGCTACATGAACTGAGGCAGTGAGGCTTTGAGGAAAGGACAGACGGAGAGGCTGGGTGAATGCAAGAGACAGCCCAGAAACAGGCCCAAGCAAGCTCAGTCAACTTACTTTGGACAAAGGTAACGTGACGGCAAGTGGGTTTTCTGCTCAACAACTGCAGCTGGAAGCTCGGGTGTCTGTAATATACCCTGAGCTGTGATACTTCACATGAGAGTTAACTCAAACAGCCACAGACCGCAATGTCAAATGTCAAACTACAAAACTTGAGGAAAATACAGGAGGGAACACTGGCGTCATCGTGGGTTTGCAATGGGTGCTAGACGCGCGCTGAAAGCACGAGCCACCAATGAAACGAGGGCTGAGGCGGCCCTCACCAAAGCCGCAGCCTGACTTACTTGGCTCGGAAGACTCAGAGACCGGAGTGCTGCCTCTGACGCCCTGGCACCCGGTAGCCCACCACACACCACGGTGTGTGATGCCAGTGGCCTGGCACCTGGGCTGAGGTTCCTGGGTGTTCCATGTCCTCGCTCAGGGCCCGGTGCATCACAGGTGCACGATGAACACCAAACGAACACACGGACCAACGAGCAGGCGACACGTGTCGGGCCCCTCCTGCAGCCGAGCTCGCCGAGCCCTCGCCCATGAAAGCAGCGAGCCCCTCCCTGCCTGGCTGCCGTTCTGGCCCCTTCCTGTTCTGCTGACCCATCTGCAGCTGCATGGGGGCCCGCCCCCGTCCTAACGATCAAAAGCATCCTGCAGGCAGAAACCCCTCAATTCTAAATTTTAGGTCACAATTCTTGTCAAAGCCCCAGTGGCCTGTTTACAAAACACACACGCACACATGTGCACGAGGGATGTGTCATGAATGGGGAGGTCCTGATGGGGCGGGAAAGAGGAACTCAGCTCAGGGAATTCTGAATCGAGAAGGCTGTGCCACACTGAGGTGAAGGTATGTGGCCGTGTATACACAAGTGTGTGCCATCCACGTGCACAACACCTCACCCACGTACCCACACGCACAGGTGCGTGTACACATACGTGCATAAACCAACGTCCACACGTGCGTGCACACTCCATGCACGCAGACACGTTCATGCGGACACACATTTCTAAATGTCTCACACCCTTCTCACCTCAAAGTGTGCTGACGTTGAGTTCGCTTGCTCCACCCCTCTGGCGCCTCCCTCTTCCGCCCCAGTGCTCTCCTCTCACCGAGGCACCGCCATCACCCACTGTATTTCGCAGGACTCAGGCCCGGCTCCCCCACTTCCCAGCTCAGGCAGTGGGAGACGTCAGCTCACTTCTCCCTGCCCAGCCATCCACGCCACTCCATGTGACAGTCACAGTGCGTTTCCGCGTCACCACACTGCTGGGGACAGGCATTCTTGTGCTAGGAAATCCTTCGAGCGCACACACTGAGACACGTGCTTGCAGACTGACCTCTCCAGTTGTGGTGTGTGTGTGAGGTCCATCCTGGCTCCTTGGCCATCTAGCTGGCTACCAAGCTCCACCATGTCCCATCTCAGTCCCAGAAGAGGCTCTTCTGTCCAAAAGTCACTCCCACTGACTTGCCTCCCCAACCGACAGCGGAACCCCAGCCTTCTAAGTCAGACGAGCTCTCGTGAGTCCCCCGGGGCGGCATTCATGTGGCCACCCATGCTGACCTGCCCGCTCCTCCCGTTACCCACGGGCACCCTGGCGCCTCTGCTCCGCTCCCCCCCCCCCCCCCCCCCCCCCCATTCTGATTCTTCAGCGCGAGGGCTGCAGCCTGATTCGGTTCTCAGCACGCTTAGCTGTGTCCCTCCAGCTCGCTACAGTGGCCCATTCTATCCTTCTCTCCTGGTGTGTAAGTCTTGGAGTGTGCTGTGTGCTGCCATGCCAAGCTCCTAGCTGGACTTTTCAAAGAACTACCGGAATATCTGCAACATTTACGCCTGTTTGTTTTTTGTTTGTTTTAATGACAGCATACTTTTTCTATTGGAAAGAAAGAAAAAAGGACCCCTCAGTACCATCTCTTTTAAGAAACTGGTCAGTAAGTAGCACTTCATTACCAGAGAGCAGACGCTGGCATGGTGCATCGTAAAGTCTAAAGTTGCATATTTAGTACAACCAATTGGCAGAGCTCAACTGAGAGAAACACCAAGTGGTTTTAATTTCCCACCTACAGTTTGCGAAGCCCAGGGGGTCGAAATGACCTCAGTGCTGAAGAGGCGGCACATCCATCTGTCAGCAGGAGCTGCCGTATTGACCCGATTAAGGAGCAGCTATTTCTATGCTCGCCGAGACCTAGCCAGACCCTGCAGCCTTGGGCACACGATGGCAGTGATCAGAGATGTATATTTCCCTAATTAAAATATGACTCAATGGACAGAGCATAAAACCATGCGTTATTAACATTCATTCCACTAGCCCCCACCCCCACCCCCAGCCCCGGTTATGACGCAGAATTAAGCCACATCCCAGTAACAACCCAGCTCTCCTGAGACACCCTGACCATGGCCCTGCAGCTCACTGTTTAGAGGGAACTCGGATTCACGCGTGCTTGGTGTGTTCTTCCTGTCTGCTTGTTCTGATTCTATGGGGCCCCCACTGCATGTAACTGCAAACTCATCGGTGGCCCCAAAAAGAAACGGGCCCCTCCCCTTCTCACCCATCTCGAGCTCTCAGCAAACTCTGAGTGAGCCTATGTCAGGATCTGCCCGGGCTCCCCGTGGTAGGTGGTCCTTTGTGACTGGCTTCTTTCCAGCAATATCCCTGAGGACCATGCTGTCACAGCATGGATCGGCAGCTCCCTGGTTTACTCTGAGGAATGCTATTCCACGGCCTGACAACGCCTATTGTGTCTATGCCTTCATAGGCTTGTGAACATTTGGGGTGCTTCCATTTTGGGGCTATTGTGACTGTGTGAAATCCGTGCCCAGCTTTTTACACAGAACCTCAGTTTTCATTTCTCTTGGGTCTGTACCTAGGAGCTGCTAGACTCTTTCCCAAAGCAGCTGCGCCATCTTCCATTCTCCCCAGCAGTGCGTGAGGGTTCCAGTGTCTCCACACTCTCATCGACACTTGCTGCTGTCTGTTTGTTTTATTTTAGCTATGCTAGTGGGTGTGAGGTGCCCTCTGGCTGTGGTTTTGATATGCATTTCCCTAACGTTGGATGATGCTCAACATCTTTTGAGGTGCTCATTGCCCATCTGCATAGCTGTTGTTTGAGAAACATCTACTGAATCCTTGGGTAACATCAAATCATTGCAGCTGGATCACATAAGGTCATTTCCCAGCCTTAAGCACAGAAACCCAGAACCATAAGAACTGAAGAATGTCATTCTGTAGGTCAATGCTGGGATCTAGAAGGAATTGCAAGCATCAGAAAATACAAAATAGCTTGTGTTATGATCTCGAGTGATGGCCAGTCATCACCAGCTAAGGGAGGTTTTCCCTTAACACTTACCAACACTCGTCCATGGGACTGAGTCCTCTGTGCCTCAACCACTCACCACTGGCCACCTGAGGCCATCCATCATCTTTAATATGAGGTCTGAAAAGAAAGCTGGGAGATACTCTGTCCCTTTGTTGGATACCTTCTAATATTTGCAGAATGTGTCCTTCCCTACAGTGGAAATTTAAGCGCATGAAAGGCTTTTAGCAATTTCAGTATTTATTTAGACTAGGCTTCCATTTTCCATCTCACAGAATGTGTGTTCATTTGTGTGAAATAACCTTCCAGCCAACCTATTCCAAAAACCTACTCCAAAAACAAAAGCTTTCTGACATACACTGAAGATAGATTTTATTCTTCCACAAAGAATAAGATGAGTAAAAAACCCTCCTTCAGAATTTTTTTGGCATTTATGTTCAACTGAAATTTACCTGGGTAAGATGCTACTCGTATATTTATACATCAACTCTTAGAACTTGCTGAAAACTTTTAACTTTCCATCACTTTCATGACATGCTTTATTTAGCATTCAAGACAGAGGATAGACAGTGTCTTTGCAAGGAAACATTTCACTAGCAAGGCTGAACTTCCAGCCACATGTTCAGGAAGGGTACACGCCCTCCTGAACCCGGTGCCATGTGCAAAGCACTGGCCCTCGGCGTGCATTTCCCCTGAAATGTCCCTCTCCCTAGGCAGCAGGCTGAGCCTGTCAAATATCCTGGCTAGGCCATGAAGGGGCCCTGTGACCAAGGGGTGGGTTCTTTGTCTCGGGGAGAACAGACAGGGTGTCTGTCCCACGGGAAAGCAAGCCACTCCTGCCCCTTCCTCATTCCCCACCTTCCCCCTCTTCTGACATTTGGCAGTCTCCCTAACCCCTGGTTTTCCCATCTGAATGCTGTTCCTTTTCCACACTCTAATGTCCTTTACAGATTTGGAATTGCCACGCACCCCAGCACCTCCCAGGGACCCCCAGAGTCCTTGGACCTGTGTGTGTAACTCTGATCCGAGTTCCCGGGCACGGGCTGCCTGGGGCGCATCACAGGCTCAGGGTCTTCCACACGCGAAGGAGCTGCCTCACGCCCACCGTCGTGCAAACTGGTTTTCTCCTTCACCTAGGAAAGTGTCTAGAAACCTGCTCCAGATCACCAGGGCAGGCATGGACTTCTCCTCTTGGCCCGGCCTCCCCGGCTCTTGTCTTTCTTGACTAACTCTCTCCTCTGCCTAACCATTATTCTCAGACTCACGCTGTCAGCAAATACCAGCGTCGGGGCGGGACGCGGGCACGCACAGCGCTGTCTCCTCTCAGGCCCACCTGAAGCCCGAGTGGAGATAGGTGTGACGCCCCAGGGCTGGCTGTGTGGTCCACACGTGCGCTTGCATCGCGCAGCCCGCAGCACTTACTCTGCTTCCGTCTGTGAAATGTGTAAACACGCACCATGAATCCCACAGCGGCAGATGGGGACGATACACAGATCGAGCTTCCTGAAGCCCTTCGAGAGGAGGGAAACACCACCCCCATGTCCGCTAGCATCACACTTGCGCTGCTGATTCAGTCCTGAAGGTTGGACACAGAAACTGGCAGGAAGTCAATGATGAGCACAATATTGCATTTTGTCGCTCAAATTCTAAATGACTTTTAATATGATTAAATATTCCGAGACCAATTTTGGTCTTGGACTTTGGACAATCTCAAAGTCTAAACAAATAAGGATTCTTATTCTTTATGGATTTCAACATACTATTTCTAAATGCAAAACATACTACCCCGTCTAAAGTCAAATGCAACATCAGCCCGTACTTCTGCATGGTCTCGATGCACGAGTTATGGTTCTATTCAGGCTCCTGCTTACTGTCACTCAGGCCCTCGCCATCTCTATTTCTTCGCAGGAGATGGGACGGTTTGCTAATCTGTTAGCCACTCAGCGCTAAGGGGATTAATGCTTACACACTGGAACCGGTGGCGGTAAATCACATCCAACGTGGACTTGCAAGCAAAGCCCAGAGCCCCTCCAGGTACAGGTTTCGCAGCAGCTCACCAGCAGGCTTCTCTTACCTGCAGCTGTATGAGCACTGCGATTTTCATACGAATTAACTTAGAGAAGTGTGTTATTTTCTAACTAGATTTAAGACATGGGAGGTGAAGTACAGAACAAACGCCGACATTCCCCCTCTGTGGTCTAAGCCTGGAACTTTGACCAGGGCCAGTATCACAGTATCAGGTTGCTGCTGAAGTGTGAATGAAGACTTTGACACACTTTCCCAGCTCGCCCGGGCCACCGGCCTGCAGCCCACATGCTCTTCATCTGGCAAAACTAAGTGTGACCACAAGATGGCACGTCACCCAACCTGGAATGGCCGTCGCAGACATGACAGGAGCAAGGGCCGGTGAGGAGATGGAGCCACCAGATGCCCCCCACATTCACCTGCTAGCGGGGGTGCATGAGCAGCAGCCACTGTGGGAACCAACACAGGTGCTCCAAGACCCACACACGCGACAGCATGACTGTTCGCCCCTCCGTAGACACCCAAGGGCAACGAGGACCTAGGTCCACAAAGCACCTTCTACATGAATGCACCTAGCAGCATTCACCAAACAGCCAAAACGTGGAAACCACTCGAGTATCCATCGGCTGGAAAATGGCTAGACACAATGTGGCTGAGCCGCACAGGGGCAGGCAATGAAAACAAAGCACTGGCCCGCTGCCACACACGGAGGGGCTCAGCGAGGAAGAGTCTGAGACAAACACTTGGGACAAACACTTGGGAGTCCATTTACAGATGTTCAGAAAAGGTGAGTGGTAGAGACAGAATATTGATTAGCAGCCTCCAGGGACTAACAGTACGTGCGCTCAGGGGTGCTCGCTGGGAGACAGAAATGTTGTAAAACTGGATGGTGGTAATAGCGACCGCACTCCCGAACTTCACGAAAAAAAGTCAATTGTCTTAAAACTGGTGAATTTGATGGTGTGTATATTATGACTCCAAACAGCTGTTCAAAGAGAAGGAGGTGGGAGAGACCGTCAGGAAGCAGACACAGTAATCCAGGAGGGAGATGGTGGTAGCTGGCCCAGGTGAGCATGCCATCAGGGACAGGCCCTGGTGGATTTGGAAGAAGCTGAGAAGACGGAACTGCTGGCCTCCCTTCCCACCGGGCATTGCGGGGCTCCTCCAGCAGCAGCGCTCTGGACACGGTCACACCGGACTCAACAATACCAGCTCGGAATCGCACACGATCCTGGCCCGGAAGCCAGATGTGCACACGAGTGTGTCATAAATACAAACAAGCGAGTGGCGGAACGGCCCAACATCATCTGCCCCAGGAGGAAGAGCATGGATTATTTCGCATTATATTAACTGTCATTAGAATGCTCAGACAATAAAACTAGCAATTACCTTCACATAGGAGTTTGCTAAGTTTCTCCACATCATGGTGGAGTAAAAATCAATTTGTGAGAAAACCACCACCATAACTGATAGCGAAAGGGAGCAGAAAACAGAATCAGAATCAGCGCAAAGCAACATTTGGCGTATGTGTACATGGGAAACAAAACAGAGAAACACTCTGAAGAACACGTGTCTTCGTAATTCAGTCTGTGCATTTACTAACTCAAGTCTGAGTCCTGTAGCGCAGCGGACAGGAGGGAGCCCCAGAGCTGGGCCTCTGGCCCAGGGCTGAGCCACTCAGGTGAACATGAGCCACGACACGGGCTCAGCAGCGTCTGGCGCCCTTGAGAACAGTGAGAAAACTCTGTCTCTTCCACGAAGCCGCCAAGACGTCAGTGAAAGTGTTTGCAGCCCTAGGACTTGCCGTCGGAGAGGGCGGGACTGCTACGAGCCGCAGAGCCTCGCTGAAATATTTGTAGCTAGGCAAAGCTGTGCACTACTGGTGGGAACATAAACTTGGTGCAGCCATTATGGAAAACAGCCGAAGATTCCTCAAAAAATTAGAAACAGAGCTACCACATGACCCAACAATGACACTTCTGGGTATTTACCCAAAGGAAACCAACTGTGACTTGAAAGATCACTGCGCCCCCATGTTGTCCGCAGCGCTACCAACCAGGGCCGAGGCCAAGAAGCCACCTCAGTGCCCCCTGCTGCACGACTGGATCAGGAAGTTGTGGCACGGGCGTGTGCGAGCACGCACACAGACACACCACTCAGCCGTAAGAAAAGGAATCTTTCCTCATGCAACAACATGGACGGGCCTGAGGACATTAAGCACAATGAAATAAGCCTGACAGCGAGACAAACAACATTTGTTCTCACTTGTATGTGGGATCTGGAAAAAAAAAGCACTCCCAGATACACATACCGGTGGCTGGAGGGGCCTCAAGAGGTGAAGGAAGTAATGGATACTAAATGAACAAAACACCAAAACAAAAGCCCTTGGATGCTGACCCACACCTGAAGGGCGGTTATCGGGGTGGGCAGTGGCTGGGGCGAGGCCCTGCACCCCCCAAACCTCTACAGCGCCGGAGACTAACGCAGCCTTGTGGAAAGATTCCAGGTAAGCTTAGAGCTGCGGGAAGGCGCAGCGCGGCTGGGCTCGGCTGGCCGCGGGCGCGGGCGCGGGCTGGGTGGCGCCGGCTCTGAGGGCGGCGCCCCGTCGGCCACTGCCGGCCTCCCACCCCTGTGCAGCACCCGAAGCCCACTGTCAACTGCAGGAGAGTGTGCCCCGCATGACAACATCATCTCCTCACAATTGCTATTTATTTGAAGCTGCTGCTTTTTGAAAAATGACCCCGTTCTTTCTTTCTGCAGAATGCCAGAGCGCCAAGAGGGAGCTGAGGGCTGGTGCTGGCTTCCCAGGTTTTCACGAATGTACTAGCTAGGGTGCAAGCAGATGACAGGACGGGCTTCTTTTGGTGAACTACTGCGGTGCCAATAGACACATTCCCGCACAGGAGACTTCTCGGTGTAGCAGCTTATTTTCTAGCACGTCTATGAAAGCCAGCTGTTTTCCAAAGCAGTCTAACTGCGTGTCTTTCCAGTCAGCCAGACGACTTCCGCGCTTCCCCAGAGAGGTGTGTGAGGCGTTCCTTTCTCGACGGTTAATGGAAATACAGACACAAATAAAATGCACCAAGTGCCACACACCTCACCTCGTTTTCACAAAGCGGATATACCTGTGTATCCAGATACCAGGTTAAAATAATACATCACTGGCCTCCTCTTAGCTCTCTCGCAGCTAGCTACGCGGCTTTTAGCACTGCCAACGCACTCGCTCAGCCTTGACTTTTGTATAAATGGAATCATGTAGAATGTTCTTTTTTGGATCTGGCTCCTTTCGTTCTACGCTCTGTATATTAAGATTGCTGGTTTCCTCTCCGGGCCACATAGAAGCCCACTGCATGAACAGGCCACTTTGTTTACCCAAGCCTTCTGCTGAAGGACATTTGGAGTGCTTCCAACTTGGGGCTATTATGAGGGTTCGGCATGTTCTTTCTGAAATGCCGGTAGAAAAGAATTCTGAGTTGATGAATAATGGGCATACAGTCAAGGGTACACACATCGAAAGCACACAGCCCAGTGGCTTCCACACGTGCACATGTGCCTGCACACACACGTGTGGGCAGCCAGACGCCGGGGCAAGGCAGAGATCTCCGTTTCCCAGAGGCATCCTGAGACTACCTCGGCTGTGAGCCTCTCCAAAGAGATGCCCCACTGCAGATACTGGAGCCCACAAGTGCCCCCATGGAGGGGTACAGGGAGCGTGCAGGCCTGGCTTCTCCTCGGGGCTCTGCCACTCGCTTGTGCCATTAGGAAAGGCCACTCCAGCCTGTCTCCTCAGGGGCGAGTTTGCTACTCGAGTCCACAGCCCATCACTGCTGCAAAATTCCACAACCTTCCCTGCCCAGTGCTCATTCCAAAACCCAAATTCTTTCTGCTGCTATTTTATTCTAGGGTTGGCTAAGAGGAGTCCATCACCATTTCCTACTTATGAGCTTTCCTGGTCCTTACATATCAGGCTGAAACCACTTCCTGCCTGCCCTCAATCAGGATGAGTAATTGTATTCTTGTCTTCCCGTGTTGGCTCCTCTCCAATTCGTTGCGGCTGGCCTGGGAACGTCCTCTAATTCCCTGCTTGCCTACAGAAACCAAGGGCCCCAGTAGGATATAATATTCCAGCTGCATTGACCAGCGGTGATGAAGAGAGACACTGGACAACGGGTGCCTCCCTCCAGAGACTTCCTGGCTTGGCAGCGACACCCGGGATCTTGTTATGTGCGAATGTTCATGTCCCCACAAGCAGGTTTTTAATGAGCTTCCCAGGTGACCTCACATATGCTGGAAAGCAAAGGATGCTGTATTTAAAAGTGAGAAGAGAAGAGATGGTTTCCAGTCTCTATCACTCCTGTAGCATGAACAAAGACTAAATGCTAAAAGCAACACAAATGTAACTCTAAGTACTCCTGAGACCCAAAGTCCAAACACAGTGTTAGTGGCCTCATGAAGGGGGGTCTCCCGACCTCCTCAGCTTCTAGTGGCTGTCTCTACACTTTGCACTGTGCTCGCTCCCTCCCGCCTCCCACCTGTCCCTGCCATCTGCTTCTTGTTCTCCTGCCCCCTTTGGACAAGGACCACTGCCTGTACTGGGCCCTGCTAGGTCATCTCCCCATCTCAAGAGCCCTCATGATGTCTGCCAAGTCTCTCCTGACCAGTAAAGTAACATTCGCGAGTTCTGGGGGAGTAGGACCTGGACACCCGGTGGGCAGGCATTTTCAAGCCTACCGCAGATGAGGAGGGAGGGGAGCGAGGCAGGAGGCGGCGGTCACTATCAGCCGGCCTTGCGTCCAGGTAGTAGAGTCTAGCACACAGAAGTCAAACACAAACCCCTATTTCTATTGCGGATGAAGTAGCAGAAAATCAGTCAGCTTGGCCACAAAGGTAGCTATGATGGCTGAATTAGCCATGACAAAGCAATGGACTGTGAGACGCCCTGCAGGAGGCACATCCCTCAACACCCAGCACCCCATTATTTCGAACCACAATATGCTGCCCCCACCTGTGAGACAAACAACGGAATACTTCTCCAGACCCACACATCCGTGGGAGACATCCTTTAAGATGGAGATTGCATGAAAGCGTGCTTGCACTTCTCACACAGGTTGTATGTGACACAGAGCAGCACCGTCTGAACGTATGACACGCTCCTCTGCCTTACCTTCACCCAAGGTTATAAAATCACCAAGCAGTCTGCTTCTAACAAATACATTGCTAGAGAATAGTTTCTCCATCATTCTCAGCCCACGTTTCACAAACAGCGGAAACGCTTAAGTGACCTCGGCCGGGCGAGCACAGTGGGCTCCGACGCCCGGGCCCTGCGCCTTAGGCCAGTCCTCACTTTTGGCTTGGCTTGGAAACGAAGTTCCTTATCCACCTTTCCCCAGCACAGTGGTGGCAATGGTGTCAGTTAATACTACTCAGTAGGAAACTCTGCACCGTACGGTGCAGCAATAAAGAACCCTGGTCTGAATCTCACAAAAGCAGGGCTTTCCTTCCTCTTAGAACCATAGCATCTTAGACCTGGAAGAAACCCATCCATGGCACTGGAGCGGCAGAATCTGGTCAGTTGCTGCAATGTCCCTATCATGCGAAGACACAGATGATGGCAGACTAGAGGCCTCAGCAACAGAGACCCGGGGCTCAGCCCAGGCTTTACGCAACCCAATGTTTCTCTTGAACAGAATGCTACTGAGCTGGTGACTGCGTGCTATCTAACACTGAAATCACTGGATCTCACTCATGCTTTCAATGAGCTTTTCTCGAGTTACCTAGAGCGAGGCAGTAGGCACTGAAATATAGAAAGATGCAAACCCCTCGGCTCTTTGGGAGTTTGCACAACCAGGTCTGGTATTGTGCCATATTGTGATAAGTACTAGTGCATTCATTCACTAACTCTAAGACCCATAACTCTAAGACCGTCTAGGTGGAAAACCCTAGTGTGCCAGGCTCAGAGAGGGAGGAGCTGATTTGACACTGCGTGCAGTGACAATTCCAGAGCTGCATACATCTCAAAGAAGTTGAGATAAGAGGGCTCACCCCCCCATATGGCAGGTCTGAAAAGACCCCATCTTGTATACCAGGTGCTTATTACCTAAGATCTTATTATAAGCTCTACTGTTCCAGCTCTCTAGGAAACTACAAAACCATCCCACTTCTCTGTCAGCATTAGTTTTGTGCTTTCTCATCCTCCTTCAGAGTAGTTTTTTTTCTTGTTCTCACCTCTCTGCAGCCACCTCTAGAACATTCTGTCTGCTCTTCTCTTTCAAGCTCAAAATTTTGTAGGATTACTACCTATGGTGCACTGGTAAATGGTTAACGACCAGCTCTTTGGTAGAGGGGATGGGTGGGACCTGAACCTGTAGCGTTTGTCCTTTTCCAGGGTTTAATTACTCTCACCATGGCCATCCTTAAGCTGCCAATGTGATGTTACTGAATTTGGAGTTGCGAGGAGTAGGTTCCAAAGCTAACCCTCACCCACTTTAAGTGGGCAGCTCGATGAAACGTAGCTGAGCAATGTGTGGTCACAGCAACACACACAGCAGCTTATCTACTTCACAAGCTTTCCTGGTCCCTCCAGCAGCTGGCCTCATTCCTGACCCCCGCAGCCTCGCAGCTTGTCGCTGCTGCACTTCGGTTTTCCCGCGGTGGCACAAAAATGAACACTACAGGATGTTTGCTTTTGTCTTTTCACTTAGCATAACATTTGCAAGCCTTCCATAATGTTGTGGGTAACCATACTCCTTCTCTGTTCGTGGCTGGGTAGTATTCCACATGTGGATATAGCACAGTTTTTAAAATCCAGTTGAGGCCCTCCCTGGGGGCGCAACAGGTCAGGACGCAGCACTACAAGCTAGATTCAGTGCAAGTTCAATCCCCAGCCCCGGAGGTGACCCACATGGCGCGGCAGACCTCTCCTGACCTGCCCGCTGCTCCCCTCAGCAGTGTACTTTGTCGATCTGCCTGTTCTGCTCCCCACTCTGTCTCTGGTGAAGCCTCTCACCACCCCTGCACCTCTGGCTTGTACCTGCCAGTTCTGTATGTAGAAATAAATAAATCTTTTTTAAAAAATCCAGTTGAAGGACACAAATTCTCGCCAGTTTGGGAATAATACCACTATGACTATTCACTCAGAAGTCTTATTGTGAACAGATCTGACTTCTACTGCTGATTTTTAACACCTTCATTGAGTTCTTTGTTGTATCAGGCACAATGATAAACCTATCATCTCATTTACCACTAACACCAACGCCAAGAGGTGAGTAGTTTTAGTTTAGCAACCGACATCATGCAGTAACCCACAAATGGGGCACTCCATGCTCACGGGTCATCAGGCAGACGCTTCACCCCAAGTTGGAAGAAAAGTTGTATTAACTGACCAGGTGGATGTCATGCAGGGGAATACGAGAGCATTCTTGCTAGAGTTGATTTTTTTCTTTTCGGCATCAACCTCTTTATTCTGCTGCTAGTTATTTCAGTTGTATAGATCTGAAGAACAGAGCGCAAATGTGTCACACAGGCCTTGTTGGGAAGGGTAAAATATGCCTGTCATTAAAATACACAGGAATCTTACAACACTCTGGTAGTGAAAGATTTAGAATGAATGATGGCTCCTAAGTGGAGCCTAACCAAGGCATAATGCTCACTGCAATTCTAGAAGAGTCTTTTTTCCCCCCAATAAAGAACACAGTCACCTAAGATAAGCTCTGGTGAACCCCTGTAGGGAGATGTCTGAGTACCTTGGCCCACTGAGGTAATTATCCACTCTTACCTTTTGCTGCCATCAAGTCACTGGTTTGGGCAGATACAAAGACATTTTTTTGGCCACATGAGTAAGAGGCCATTAGCACGGGCAAAAGCCCTCAACATATGCATACATGTTTTGAAATGAATGTTGTTCACATTCTGTATTCAAAATCGTTCACATAAAAATTCAAGTTTTGCACATTTTTTCCTAACACCATTTTGGAAGATTTGGCTCCTGACACTGTTGGCAGTCGCAGGCACTGCTTTCCAGGGGCGTTCGGGACTCCATGGAGCACTTAATCAAACAAGGAAAATCTGTTTTAGGATCTTGGTGATCTAATTAATTTGTTAATTGAAAAAAATCCCCTCCACAGATTCAATTAACAAAAAGAATATATGCGGATGGTAACACAAAGCTCAAAACAGACATAAAGGCCATATAGTAAAAGGAAATCCTCAGCCTAGGCTTCCTGGAAGCCAAGAATCCTTATGAAAGTATAGGCCCAAATCTGCACTCGCTTGTATAATCACATTTAAGGGTAGGCGGTCTCTTAAGCTTTCCACAGATTCTTCAGGGGTCCTTTGACCCAGGAATGATGAAAACCAACAGTCTGGCTCGCCTGGCCTAATAAAGCTCTGTGAGGCCAATCTTAGCATCAAGCTGCGTGGGTGTGGGGTGGGAGAACAGCAGTCAGGGAGTCTCCAAGCATCGAGAAGGTAAAAGTGCCGCAAATTCAATCCACAAAGGCTCTCAGTGGGCCCTGGGCCCTGGTGACTAAAACACCTGAAAGGAAACTTCCGTCAGTTTCAGCTGTGGTGTCCTTCCACTGCCTGGGGCCACGTGGTCAGGACCCAGGCTGGAAGGGGGGAAAGATGATGGGGAACACACTGGTGGACTCCCTTCCACAGAGGTTCATGGCTTGCTAGTTTGCTAAAGTTTGAGAGCTTCGCTGTATGCGACAGGCTGCACTGGCTTCATCAACTCTTTCCTCTGATGAAGGCAGCAGAGGCCTCAGCAGCTGCTTCAAACCCATCCCCAGGCCTTAACTTGAACTGCAAATGCGGGTTCATAGCAGCACATGACACAGGTGGTGCAGTAGTGAGGGCGAGTGCACTGTTGAGCTTTGCTTTGGAGCAAAGTATCACAAATATTAACCCCCAAAGAGCACTTTCATTTCTGACTTTGTTTCTGGAACAAAATTTAAAAACCATGTTCCCCACCCTCCACCCATTGATAATTTGCCTCTTGACTAAGCAGCAAGTAGAACCCTAGCGATACTCTGCTCTGCTTGGCTGAGAAGGCTCTTGCCCATGTGTACCGCTCACATAAATAATTTCACAAAAACCATCCTCCGAGGCAATCTTCAAAAAATGAGCAGAAAAGCGCCAGCTCCTTCCAGACAGTCTAAACACAGCATGTGTCTGGAGAAGAACCAACGTCGCGTCCACAAGCCACATCCATTTCCGCGGCCCCCCGTTTTGCTCACTCTTGCAAGTGGCCATTTCCATCGCCTGCGGCACTGGCCGAGCACGAGTCCATGGTGCAGGGTAGTTAGTGCATGGGAGCCCGAGTCGGCGGCAACTTTCAAGACCCCGGGACCCAGCCTCAGAGAAAACCACAAACACTGTCACGCCACAAGGCAAAAGAAGCTAGCAGTGGTTACTCAGATGCCCAGTGGCCCACTGGGTGACCGCCTTCCCTGCTGGCCCCTTCCCAGGGCTCATTACGAGCAAGGTTGTTCTTTCCCTCTCCCGCATGAATGCAGCCTTTGAACACGCTCTTCCAGCCACACATGCCCAGCGCCGGTGGCTTATTGTAACCGAGCTCTCCTGGTGGGAAGCTCACTCACTTTCATCCCAGAGAAAAGAGCTGCCTCGTGGTAATTCTAGTGGTTTTCAAAACTCCAGGATGTGTGGCGCTCTGGAAGGAGAGAGAGGAAGTCTTTGGCCAAACAACAGAGAAATCATTTCCCTTTGGTCCATCCTCGTCCTTGTTAAGTTTGCGGCGACGTGAAAGAAACCGGGGAGAAGTCCTCATGCTGCATTCTCGTGTTTGCTTAGCATGTGGGGTGAACCAAGGCACATTTGCCCTAAGTGAGTCTTTGTGGTGTCTCATTGTGTCCTATCCAGAATTGGTAACAAAGGACTACAGGAAGTGGTTCACTTATTTTCTGGAAAGCAGGGAGAGATTAGTGAAGGCAAGAGAAAAAGTTGCTGTCAGCTGTAGCAACAGAGTCACATTAAAAAGTTTATCTGTTGCTTCATTCATCACCGTAGAGTGCAAAGGAACATGGGAAGTCAGCAAGACTCTCGACCACTCAGAGAACTGATGCTGACCCTTCACCTCTGCCCAGCTCTCTGAGGACAGTGTGAATAAATTACTGCAGCAAACCAACAGAGTGCTGTGCTCAGCAAAAGGCAGCAGAGCAGCTAAAGCCCTCTGAATCTCCTGGCACTGCCGCCAGTTGCTTATAGCACACCAATGACTGGGGCGGCTGGTACCAACCTGAACGCTGAGCCCTTTGGAAACTTGGCAAAGGGAATCTGGAGAGGACGTGGCTAAGTTTGCTTACAGGGGGTGGCTGGCCAGGGCCGGCGGGGGAGGTTCGGGCTTTCCAAAGGTTTGGGAAGTGGTAGCTTAGATTCAGGGTCAGCGATTTTAAGGGAAGACAGCTTTGAAGGACTGGGATGGTCTCAGCAATGATATTCTGGAATGTACTCATCAACACGCCCCAGAAGAAGAGAAAGAGAAGCGGCAAGGTCGGGATGGCTCGTGGGCACGCCCCACACGCGGCGCACACCACAGGCACCCGAGGACAAACAGGCTTTGGATAACAAAGTGGAAGGGTGGGCTTCCCGGCTGCCTTGACACTGCAGGTTAGAGCAGTGAAGGGGCGCAGCGTGAGCACTGACAGGCTTCTCGGAGACTCGGGAAGTCTCTCAACCCTGCAAGCTGCTAAAGCTCAGTTCAATGCCGTTTCCTCGTTTCCAATGCACAGGGAGAAAAGTCACCGGCTCACAGACCGGCTGCAAAGATCAGATGCACGCGGGAGCACTCTAAACTGTGGAGCGGTGCAGGACTTCAGCTCCAAGGGCCCAAAGATGCCACGTGATAAAGTTTCATTTCCAACAGGTAAGAGCAACGCTGATTATCCCCTCAACTTCCTTGTTGTGGACTTCTTGGACAAGAACAATGGCCTTCAGCAAGGAAAGAGTCGAAGAAACAGTAGTAAGAGAAAATTAAGGGCTCAAGTTGACCAGAAGATAGTCTAAAGGCATTTGAACAATTTGGGGAAGGCAAACTGTACCCCCAGGTACTTGAAGGATGCAGCGGTGAGATATATAAATCCTCTCTTGAAATTCAAATGGAGTCAGGGAAACACATTTGTAATTTTCAGAAGAGAAAAGGAAGGAAGCTATACACCTCAAAAACTACTACAGCTCAGTGCGCTGGAGCCACATTCTGGACAAGACTCTGGAACCAAGACGGTCTTATGCACACTTTGGAGATTCCAGGGTGATGGCTAGGCATAAGACAGCTACTTTTTCTCCCCGAAAAGGCCATTTGATTGTTAGGGTGAGGGAACTCTCCAGACAGGAACTACCTGGATGTGGCAAGGCAGTCATAAAGTTCTCTCAGGCTACCGTTGCCCACGAGGGAGTGTGGCCGCGCGTCCAGTAAGATGCTGAGTCCTGGCAGGACTCAGGCTTAGCCAGGATGATGATAAAGTTTGAAGCTGTGGGTGGTCGCCAGTGAGGCGGTGCTGAGGAGAGACCCTCCCCAGGAAGCAGGCTGCCGGCTGCCTGCACCTCAGTGATTGACATCTTGATTAAGTCTACAGGTGATGGGAAACTCGGAAGCGAGACATCTGATAAAACCATCAGATGTCAAGAAGGAAGTTGACAAACCAGAAAACTGAGAATATGAAAAGGTTAGATGCCATGGGAACAAATGGATACATCCTAAATTAAGTCTTAGGAAGCAAGCGCAGGATTTCAAGATTGGGGTAAGGGGGGGTGGTGGTGGTGCTGGCTCACGAGACCACCAAGGGTAACATTGAGGGGCTTCGTTGACATAAACATTGATTTGGGTCCAATAACATGTACACCCAAAAGGACAAATTAGAGCTGATAGAGAAGGACCAAGAACATGGCGCCACGATGCATTTGTTAATTGGCCTCCTGTCTGGATGCCGCTTCAGAACAACCCTAAGGAGCCCAGTAACTGGGTAGAAGGATGTTATGCCACAGAAAGACCTAGCACAACCTCTTTTTCTAGAGGAAGCCTTAGATTCAGTCACACATCTCCACTTCACAGCCAAGTATGACATCATACTACTGAGGAGAATTCAAGTTGGGCAAAGAATTTTCCAGAAAATGCCAAGTTCTCTGTAGCCATTTAAATAGTTATGTGTGTGTTTAAGGGTACTCTTTAAATGAAGAGAGGAAATGCTTTGTATTAAAAATAGCTTGTAGGCCCTCCCTGGTGGCACAGTGGGTTAAAGCACTGCACTAAGAAGCTTAAGCCACTTCCGTATCAGTTCGATCCCGCCTGCCCTGGAGGAGACCACATGGTGTGGGCAGACCTCTCCTGACCCGCCCGCTGCTCCCCTCAGTAGTGTACTTCGTCGATCTGCCTGTTCTGCTCCCCACTCTGTCCCTGGTGAATTCTCTCACCCTTCGCATCTCTGGTCTGTACCCCAGTTCTGTATGAATAAATAAATTCTTAAAAAAAATTGCTTGTAGAGAGCAATCACTGACAACTGCTAGATTTAAAAAATAAAAGGTCAATGCCTCAGCAAAGAGTTAAGTGGGCAGTTTACTGGGTTTCCAAGTTTTACAGGCAACCTTCACAACTGAACATAATGACAGGCTTTTAAAAAATCACATCCCAAACCAGTCTTGGGCTTTTCTTGCATTTTCTAGTTCTCATAACTTTTTTGCTAATTGAACATGACTTAGATATGCAAATCATCTCTAAAAGTGAAATACAGGATCTTAGTCATCCTTTCTTAGATAAAATTGTCTATTGTTGGTAATTAACCAGCCTACTTATAAAAAAGAATAACTTTTAAAATGTGATGGTTGCATAAGAGTATTCCTTTACCACTTAGGTCAAATGAGGGGAAATTCCAGGGCACAGAATAAAATGTATGCTGTTTCACAGAGAAGATTCTGTCTCCACAAAATTTGGCAATAGCATTCTTGGACAGCTATCTTTCCCTGCTCATGCTTACTCAATAAAGTGATTCACTGCACCCTGAAATGGTGGCTTATTGATTTGGACCTAGGACAACCCACATTTTTCTCTCTTACTGGGACCCTAGGGACATTTCTTGCCTTGATTCTAAAGACATTCCAGGGTAGTTAATCGTGTGTGCAAGTCAACGATGCTGTTCGGGGTGCCCGGGGATGGCCCACGCACTTGACCCCAAAAGCCTGTCTTCTGGAGCAACAGATGCATGGAAAGTGGAAGCTGGAGGAATCTTCTACTGGAGGATTTGACCAAAAGTCATCAGAAAAATAGCCAAGGATAGAGCTGATCAGCGGATAGGCTGTGTGAGGCACAGGTCCATGTGGTAGGGTACCGAGGAGGAAAGAGGTGTTAATACCAGCCCCGAGGGAACGAGCATCGGAAACAGGGTGTTCAGCGGAAGGAGCCGGACCTAAAATACAGCACGATTCAGTCTAAAATAGGTGTCCAGAAGAGGACGTGAGCAGAGTCCTGCTTAGAGGCTTGCTGGAGTGGGGAGTGGGGTGGGGATGTCGGGTGTTGGGGGAACGGCAGCTGACGGCTAGTGAACACAGGCTCTTCTAGGGAGGTGAGATGATCTCCATTCAGGTTGTGGTGATGACTGCAACCCCTGCCAATACTCTAAAACAGTGACAGGTGTTTACAGTGGATCAACTGTACGGTCTAGGAATTATGCATGAATAAAGCTGTTGCGGCAACGCTAGGGCGTCATGACGCAAACACAAGCCATCACCTGGCAGTCTCTGCACATCCAGACTGGTTCCCCTGTTGAGCCAATCGTTCCCCTGGGAATTCTTTCCCCTCCTCTGGAACACCTCACTTCAGTGACCTATTGATTATTTCCATCCCTTTATTATTTATTTTGAACCACTCTTGGGGAAGAGGGTTGAGGTGACTTTAAACTTTCCGAAGTGTCGAAAGCATCAGTTTCCATCCATCCTAGCCAGCTCCTTCCAGTGAACATCTTAGGGAACCAGGGAGCATTTATCAAAACTAAACAGTTGAGATCCTGGATACAATGTTATATGAAGCTCACTTGCAATTTTTTTTTTTAAAGAATGACTATCCCTTCAGAGTCACAGGTCTTGGAAATAAGACCAATTAAATAATGAAAACGAAGCCACCCCCAATTAAGCAAACAGAACAAACTGAGCCCCGAAGCCCTCCAGTGACAAGGTGGAGTGTTTCAGTCCGGATGCTTCGGCCTCCTAAGTGCTGCGAGGTGTGATGGGGGACGCGAGCACTCACCCCAGCGCCCCGGGTTTTGCCTGCTCAGTTATTAAAAATGAAACATTTCGATTTAAAAATGCATTTCCTTTCAGAACTATCCGAGGCGTGCGCTCCCCCACATTTCCCATCAATGAACTCCAAGTTCCCATTGCAGTGAATAGTACTTGTCCTTGAAAAATTAAACAAAGCCTTTAAAAAAGCAACAAAAAGGGACTGGACTTCTTTAAATGACAAAAGAACCCCGCTGTGTCATATTTCTAACCCAAGCAACAACACAGAACATTTAATAGTACATATTGTGCAAAAAGACACATTTCAAATTGAGCTGCCAGCCACTTACAATGGCTATATTAACACTACTTTTATGCAAAAGAATAGGACTGAGAAAGACATTCCCAGGCAGTCAGAAGCTTTGTTTTAACAGTTTGTAAACAGATGCAAATAAGACTGGAGCTCCCATCTAGGAATCAATGGGAACAATTTCATAAAGAAAAGCGTGAAGGAGAAACATTTTCCAAAGAATGCCTGCTGGGAAAATTAAGGCCAGCGATGGCACATTCCTTGGAAGTCAGCTCTGCACATGTTCACTGGGCGTAGAGTAAACTGAACCCGTCCTGGAAGATGCGGGGTGGGTGGGGGAACACAAGGCCCGCACCTTGAAGCTGCGGCTCATGGAATAGCCGCTACGCCAGCACAGGAAGGACGCGTCCATCCTGAGGTGACGAAGAGCAGCCGACTCGTGCAGCGAGCGCTTCAGACCTCTTGGCTCTGGAGCAGACTTTGCCAACAAAAACAGGCGTTTGGGGCCTAACCTCCAGCCCTCGTGCACCTGACCTTATTTGTGAAGAGGGTCTTTGGCAGGTGAAGGAACTTGAGCCAAGATGAGGTCCTGCTCCCTCTGAGCGGGCCCTAGTCCATCGACTGGTGTCTTTAAAAGAAGAGGAATCTGGACACAGAGGAAAGGCACAGGGAAGGTGCAAAGGTGGAGGCAAATGGAGTGAGGCGCCCACGAGCCCACAA
Source organism: Condylura cristata (assembly GCF_000260355.1). NCBI lineage: Eukaryota > Metazoa > Chordata > Mammalia > Eulipotyphla > Talpidae > Condylura > Condylura cristata. Next base: position 3,906,751 of record NW_004567128.1, read on the forward strand.
GGCCAAGGATGGCTGGCAACGTCAGAAGTGTGGGGGTGCACGGACTGCAGTGATCCCTCAGAGGTTTTCGAAGGAACCAGCTCTCCTCATGACCTTGGTGCTGTACTTCTGGCCTCTGGAATCGTGAGGGAAAGCATTTCTGTTGTGGGCTTGGCCACAGCAGCCCGACGGAATGAACACACAGGGCAGGTGGACAAACCTTCTTCGAGGACACAGGAGACTGCGTAGAAGCGGGCACAGGGTTGAGGATCAGGTGTTTTGACCTCACTGTGAAGAGCTGTGTGACCTCAAGCCAGGTACAAAAACCTCGCTGTGCCTCAGTTTCTTTGCTATTCACTTTGTCACACTGAAATTTGACATTTTTACCCTAAATGACAATCCCTCACCTTCAACCTCCTTCCCTCTCTTTGACCTGCTTTTTCATTCTGTGCCATTTTAGTATTTGAAACGTGGTAGAATCCATGACACCTGTAGCTCAAAGAAAACCTGAGCTGCAGGAGCAAATAGCATCAAAGCCTGGTTTGGAACCTCAGTGCGCCCAGAAGAGCTCAACAACAGAAAGGCCAAAATAGGCCCAAGTGCCTCTGCGCTGGGGCCACGTGTCAGCTCCAGGCTCTCAAGGCTGGAGCTCGGCACAGATAGCGGGTCGCATCCGCCAAGCCAAAAAAAAAATAACAAAGTCAATCAGGGCAAACACAAAAGAAGCTATGAAAAGGGAAAGAAATGTTTCTCTTGGCAGAGCAGAGTGAGAGGCTATTATTACAGGGCTGTCAAGGACACACGAGTCGTCGAAGCTGCCAGGAGCCACCCGGGAAAAGGAATCACAGTGCCGGTGAGTACTGTGTGGCTTCGAAAGAGAACAGGTAGAACGTGGCAGGCAGGACTGGCGTGGCCAGAGCCACCGGCAGTTCCTCTAGTGAGGCATCCCCCCGGGACCAAGCAACCTCGCCCCCAGGTTTAGTCCCCAAAGGATTCCAAACAGGTGAGACTGGGACACATGTATTCACGACGGTGCTCTTCACCTATCCAAAAGGTGTAAATGCACCCAGATGGCCATCGGCCAATGACTGGATGAACAAAAGGTGGTCTCTTCATAAACGGACAGCACTGACATCGCCTCGGAGCAGAGGAGCCTGGGAAACAGGATGCTCGGCCAAAGCAGCCTAACATGCACCTCGCGTGTTGGGATTCTGTGACAGGAAGTTTCCAGCACAGGCAAAGTCATAGAGACAGCAATCAGACTAATGGCTGCCGGGGGTGAGGGGAGGGAGCGCACGGGGATGGTGTCCATGCGCTGGAATTAGATAATAATGATGTTCGTACAATGTCACAAATGTACTTGATGTATTTTACCATAAAATAAAAATAATCTACAGAAATATAAGCAAGGGAAACATCCACGAGAACCACCACCCAGAGGACTATGGTCAGTGAGATGGGTCACGTGGAGAGGACAGACAGAATGGCGAGTCAACTGGCACAGACAGTAACCTGATCGAGCCCCAAAGGTAACCTCCTCTGAATCAGCCATCAAGGGCAAAATCATAAGCAACAGCTATGGCCATGCTCAAGGAGCTGCACCACCTGGCACCACCGGGTCCCAGCGATCTTGGCATCACCCATAAGCGTACTGTTGTGTCTTTGGGAGCTCACCAATCACTGATTGGCGATTCATCAAAGGAACACAGAGGTGAACACACACACCACATGCCTATCTCCATCTTCAAAATTTAAGTCTCATGTGTTACAAGTGTCTGTGTGCAATATTCTCCGACTTATGTGATAGGTGCTGCCTGCCCAGCATCGGGTCACCCTGAGAGAGAATGTCACAGGGCACTTGAGCTTTTATCAGTAACTTGAGGAAATGAGATGTTGACATGCAGGGCAGATGGTGGGATGGGGCCTGCCAGATGGTCAAGTGTGGTCTAGAACAATCTGCTGTTTGTGAAGATGGCCGGCCGCTGACTCAGAAGGCCCAGAACCTTCTGTAAGGCTGTGCGGGTTTGAGCACAGCCCATTCACCTATAATCACTGGGGCCAGTGGACAAGAGAATGGCTGTTTCCCAACGGAACCCAGCCCCTTCCCAGAGAGCCATATGTCCAACTTGAGTGGGCCTGTTGTCTGACAATGTCAGAGGTGACATCATGCACATACCATGATGCTGTGTCACTCCCAGTCTACTTCTGGAATAATGGACAAGCCACTGGCCTAATCAGGGAGCACCATCTCTCTCTCTCCCAAGCTGAGGAAGTGAGTCTGGGGTTCAGATGAGTATACAGGCAAGAGCAATTTCCAGCTGTGAACTTCAGCGTCGTTTCGAGGCCTGGGTCATGGGGCAAGAGAGGACACTTTCCAGACCAGACTCTCCCACAAAACAGCCCCTGGCTGTGCCCACACAGCTGAAGATGGACCGGTGAGGGCGTCCCAGCTACAACTGTGCATGACTAAATCGGCTTTTGGCACAACTAAGGATCACAAGAAGCAGGTGCTCTCTGGAAGCTGACCAGTGCCTGGTCACATGGGACAGAAATGTACTAAAGACTCCACATTTTCTGAAGTATGCCTTATGCTCCACCGGGAGGTGCAGGGGACAGGGACACTGGACAGGAGGTTGCTGGCGAAGCCAGGGTCACAGAAACCAGTATTTGGGAGTGGCTGCACTAAGAGCCACCCTGCGGGGACAGCAAGAGCAAGGTGTCAGCAACTGACACCTGGCCACTGGGTTCCCCACTGGGTTCCTTTGACTGGATGTACTATTTTTAATGGTTTTTTAAAAAAGATTTATTTATGCATACAGAACTGGGGTACAAGCCAGGTGGCAGGAGGATTTACCAGAGACAGAGTGGGGAGCCGAACAGGCAGATGGACGAAGTACACTGCTGAGGGGAGCAGCGGGCGGGTCAGGAGAGGTCTGCCACGCCCTGTGGGTCACCTCCGGGGCAGGGATGGAACTCATGCTGAAGTGGCTGCAACCAGCTTGCAGTGCTGCGTCCTAACACGCTGTGCCACCAGGGAGGGCTGGATGTAATATTTAGAGAATCATTTCGCTCTATTGATTCATGCCTTTTTGTAAAGACATCTCACAACTCAGTATCCAAAAAAACCAGCACATGTTTCTACATAACCACAAGACTATTATTGCCGCTACCAAGACATGTCCATATGCAAATGGTGTTAATTCCACCCCCCCAATTCCAGTCATTGATGGTTTGACTAAACCAGGAGTTGACAAAGTTCTAGATGAGACAATGAGAAACAAAGTTGATTAAAAAACAATAATAATAACCAAATTCCACCTTTTGTCTTTTTCTGGCTAGTTAGGGTTTAAAGTGGGGCAGCGGGGAAATGCCAACAGGTTACTCGGGGAAGGTTTTTCCCTCCCCCACTTCCCCTAACAAATGCGCTCTTCATTCAAACTCCCAGTGGGCCAAGGGCAGGAGGAGGAGTCAGGGTGTGAGAGGGAAGCATCCAAGTTACCTTTTCAGAGAACACGCCCAGAGCCTTGGAAGGGCGAGAGAAGGGCTGGGGGGCACAGCACTTACTGCAGAGCAAGTTAGACTCGGGTGGGTATTTTCAGACGTATGTGAGGTGACAGGGCCAGGCGCCCACTGTAAACTCTGCCATGGGCCTCACGAGATGCCAAGTCTGCCAGGACTTGACCTTGGATTTTCAGCCTCCAGAACCCCGAGCGATCCATGCGTCATCCGCAGGACCCAGCCTGTGGCACTCTGTTCCAGCGGTGAGGGAGGACCACGCAGGCCGGTCGTCATGAGTAAGCAACAAGGTCACCCTACAGACAGGGTGGCTGGGTCCACTGGATTAAAGACAAATGATGAATTCACTGTCCTTCCTGTGCTTCCCACTGACTGTAATAGCCTCCTTAAAATTACCTATGTGGCCCACGAATTTCCAGTGCCAGTTTGGAAAATTCTACAATAGTTAGTTTTGTATAAAATGTCTAGAAGAGTTTTCCATGCTGGAAACGGACATTTCCTCAATCAGGTTCTTATCTAGAAACAAAGATCAGAGTCCTCTAGATTCTGAATGTTAAATGAAGTCGCCAGACCTGCTTCAACTGAGTTGCATGTACCAGATGTCCATATGTTATCTCTCTAGTTCTAGGATAGCGCAGCTAGTGGCCATAAAGCAACCCTGCACTGTTTCGAAATGGAAGGAAATCGTTTTTAAGAACCCGTCAACCGCTAATGCCAACTCCCTAAAGATTCGGCAGATTTTACCTCATCTTTATTTGCCACCATTAAAAGGTTCTGGAACCACGGTGTAAGAAGAAATAACAAGCAATCTCCATTTTTCTGGCCGCATCGTTCCCCAGAGAGCCACAGCGTCATTGGCATGTCATTAAGGGGCTGAGTTTTCCCAGAGACGTTAGATAATTGAGTCTGGGTTCCTGACCCAGGACTCCAGATCAAAGAGACAAAGACATAAATAAATGTGACGAACGGACTATCCAACCGCCAGCCTGGCTCATACTCAAAATACTGAGAGGACGATCCATGGAGTGGATGGACCCAGAGAATGTGACCGTGCAGGACATTTGACTGAAATTTATGAGTGGAAACTGAAACCCAGAGAAGAGGAGACAGGAAAATACCATTTGTTGAGCAACTATGTATATTTTGCAGCAGTCACTTTATTTAGGGGCCAATCCAGCAACTCTTTGGGTCAGGAGTGACTCTCCCCCACAACCCCAACTCTGCATTCCCAGAACAGGGCATGTTTAAAAAATCTATTCTGTATCATTTGTCTTGCCAAGTCAATACACTGAGCACAGGAACCTATAATTAGTAAGTTTACATAGATGAACTGGTTTGTTAGAAAGAATACAGCCAACAATTTCCCTGTGATTTTTATTTCATCCTCAACGAACACACTAGCTACCATAAACAGTAAATATTTCATTCATTATCTTGCCTGCCACCTTAGGAAGAGGAGTTTTTTAGCTGTTCACGAGCTGTCCCAGTAGTATATACTAAATAACACCCTTTTTTCCTCCAGAAAGCTCCCCCCTGGCAAATACAGGGGTAAGATGTACAAATATCCCCAGCACTGCTAATACCGAGGCGCCAGGAAGGTCTGGTTGGGAAGTTCACAGAAAAGGGGCCTTAAAAAAAGAACAAGCCCCCTCATGCTATTCTTTGCTATTTCTGACCTCTCCACAGTGGGAAAATCGTCAGAGGCAGGATGCAGGTGTTGGGGGAGGAGAGTCCACCCTCCTCAGGAGGCCCAAGGTGTTTATGACACTAATATGTGTTCAGCGCCCCGCCCCTCCAAGGACCACCTCTCACAGTGCACCTGCTCTGTTTTAGGTCACTGCTGCAGGCAGGACTGACGGACGGACGGACAGAAGGACAGACGGGATGGATGGGATAGACGGGCGGAGCACGTGTTTGACTTCTGAGAATTTGGTTCACAACCAACCGTCTGACACCATCAGGGCCACCAGTGAAACACTGACATCTCTCTTCTGGAGCGAAAACACACTGGGCAAGAAGAACAAGCATCTGAAAAGTGCAGATACTTACACGGTGTGTTCCTAAGATGCACCTGTCATGGGTTAAATTAGCAATGGGAAGGGGATTCTGACCTTGCTATCTTCCCCCCTTTCTCCAGCTTCTAAACTCATATGCATAAAATGCTTATTAGATTGCTTTAAAGTTTTGGGTTGGGTGCAGCAAAGATGTCTCCAAATTAGTATTCTACATATGCATGCATGCAGATGTATTCACATTTCTAAGCTAATGAACTAGAAAGCAAAATCTCATCCTCAAGTTTCAGGTTTAATCAAGGATTAATGTAACCCGATGCCTGGAGGAACTCAACTGATAGCTTTGTAGGCAACTGCATTTTTCTCCAGTGAAATCTTAAAGCCGCATTCCTTCATCTTTATGTTTACAGGACTGTATGTATCAGGATGTAGTTGCTTTACTTGGGTCTGTGAGAAGCGCTTCCACACCCACACAGTATTTATAAGTTCCCACCACTGTTGACATTACCGGGCCTGGAAGGGGCTCCCTATACAGTCCAACCCTCCAGCCTCTAGCTGAAGACCCCCCCCTCTTGCCTATGTGCAGCGGGCCAGAAGCCCTACACAGTGGGAGCCATGCCATCCTCACTTCCCCAGCTCTCTGTGAGTGACCACCGACATCTGGCTAGAGAAAGGACCCCCTGGGTGCGCCACTCTGTACCTTCAGTCACTGAAGCCTTAGAGGTAATGAGAGCAGGGCATAGAAACGCCTCTTCTCAAGGGCCGATGTGTGAAGGCGGGTACCAAGCTACCGACGCCTCTCCTCACACAGGCCTTCCTACCCCACGACATGAACTGCAGTGCGCCTGCGCGCTGTACCCCGGTAAAAGGCCAAGCTCAGCCACATGAAAGCAGGAGTAATAATGCAGCTCGTAGCTCTGGGGTGCGCCTTCAGGGGGGCTTTGGGGCCGCCTGGGGGCAGAGGTGGACGAGGTGCCGGAGCGAGTTGAGTGGTGCTCAACTCCCTAACAGCAGCCCCCCACTCACTTTCTTCTACGGCTCTACCGTCCACATGCCCTTCTAATTACTTCCCCCATTCTTGAAGCCTGGGGTGCAAATGGCTTTCGGAACTGGGCAGAGAGGGTCTGAGGAGAAGCAGGTGGGTTTGCGGGCTGACTGCACATGAGACTCTCCTGGAAGGCTTCCACCTCACCCCACTTGGCAGACTGCACTCCGGAACAACTGGATCTGAACCCCCAGGGGTGGAGGTCAACAGGTACTGGTACGCACGGCTGCCCAGCTGACCCCAAAGGTTGGGAATCGAGGGTCATGGGCCATACTCAAGCCGGCCAGGATTTGGAGGCTCTAAAGGGAGCACTTCTGGGGCACAGATGATGGGCAAGAGACATTCATGAGGGTTAACCCTATAGCCCCCGGCGCAGATGCAGGAAGTAAGCCCTTCACCTACCTGCTCTCAATAAACAGCGTTAGAAAAAAATTCAAACATGAAGAGGCCACCTCCGCTCCCTCGGAGCCCAGGCCCCGTGCGGCCCCGGTTCCCTGCTGCAGCGCTGTATCTTCCAGGGGAGGGGCAAAAACTGAGAACCACTGAATCAGAGATCCCCGGGGCCCCTTTCACGCCCACGGTCTTCTGCAATCCCAGTGTCACGCTGCAAGTGGAACGCCACCAGCACTTGTGGACAGTGGCGTGGCTTGGAAACATTTCTCCACGCAGCCCAGACAGCAGCAAGCCCTGCCTGCCTGCAGAAGGTGTCTGGTGATGAGGTTGGCATGGAACCTGCACAGCCCTGCACGTGCACGCGGGCCTCTGCCAGGTGGAACTGAGGGCCTCTCCTTGGCCTTGTTGCGAAGCCTGGGGGGAGAGAAGCCCCCCGCGCCCCAGTAAAGGAAGTCAGGAGTTGCACTTGTCACGTGGTTTCTAACCGAGCCAGCTTTTGGCAGCTTAGACTGCTCTCAGCCTTTTCGCTATTCTTCCCTCAGCAGCCTTCACACGGGGAGCTGAGGCTGGGCCTCTCAGCTGGCGCAAACAGGAAACGCGCTCTTTTCTCTGGGAGGGAAAGACAACTTTCTGCCCTTCCTTTTTCTCTCTACAGAGCAAGATTATTTGCTTCCATCCACTTGGTTCCTGTACCCGCCCCCCTCTCTTGCTTGACGGTGATTTTAAAAACCGAGACTAGAAGAGAAGTTGACCTTGGCCTTTTGTCCGTCCAGCCAACTATCTAAAATGGAGTCACAGCCGATGTCGACGGTAACAATACCTCTTTCTCTGTCAAATATTTCGGCATGGCAGACCTCTCTCCAGCTTCCAGAAACACACAACGCCTTCCTTCAGAGCGAAGTCAACACTGGTGCAGGCCAACTGGAGTCAAGGGGCGTAGGAAGGAGGTGCGACTCTGCAAATGAACAACCTGGGGCTTCCCGAGAAGGCAGATTCTGGCCGCGGCTTGGATTCTAGATGCCCAGCAAGCCCCCGGCTAATGCCAACGTGCACGCTGCTGTCCCCGCCGCCCTTCTGGAGATGCAGCGGGCAGACGCGGTCCTCAGCCTTGGGGCCATGGGCACTGCCTAGAGAGCTTTCAAAACTGCTGAGGCCGACGCCACCACGCTGGCTACTCGGGGTCGTCCTGTGGAACAGTGAGCTGCGCCAGGGCTCTCGGCCCTCCAGGCGGCCCAGTGCCAGCCATCAGCATCAGATTAACGCTGCCACTCGCTCTCCGCCCTGACCCTGAGGTAGCTGAGGACTACAAGGCAGAGGGATCAGGGCTGAGCGCTGGGCAAGAACCAGCTCCCTTGGCGAGGGAGGTTAACAGATGCAGCAGCAGGGTCAGGCAACCAGTGAGCGTGCAGGGTGCCCACGACACCCGGGCGGCGGGCTAGCGTGGCAAGCACAGCCTGCGCTCCAGACTGGGTAAGGCTGTCGAGTAGGCAAAGACGCTCATTCTTGGGACCCCAAGCACAGTCAGTGCCAGGAAAAAGCCCCAGTGTGGGGAGGACGTGGCGGGCTGGCCTGAGGACCGGGCGAGCGTGTCATTTGCTTACTGTGCAACCCGGGTCACCGGCTCCCAGTTCACGTTGCCCTGTGGGTTAGACGCGCCCCGCTCGTGCCAACTCAGAGGCGATACATGCACCAGCCGCCTGCATCCATCACCCCCACCCTCGCCTACGACTTCTTCAGCAGCAGAAGCAGTAACTCCCTACCCTCCCTCCCAATCGTGGAATTCTGCAACTGGAAGGGACGTCGGGAGCTTGTGGTTCCACAGGCAATTCTACAGACAGACAAGAAGCGACTTCAGCGCCGACGCCTCCCACGGCAGCTAGCTGTCCGCACAGAGTGAAAGCGCTCAGTGTGCTATCAGTGCCTCTCAGGCGCCAGCGAAGCACGGAAAGTGTCCAAGTCCCAGCCCCGCCGGGGAGGAGCGCAGTGACACCAGGTTTCTCTCCCGGGGCTCCACGGGTACTTGGGCCGGGGTCATTCTTTGCTAAGGGGGCTGTCCAGTGCGCTGCAGGGTGTGTAGCAGTGAGCGGCCCCCTCTCTCCCCGCCTGCATGCCAGTAGCGCCCTCTTCAGTTGTGACAAGCAACGTGTCTTGCAGACATTTCCAGATGTCCTGGGAGTCACACTGGCCTGGTCAAGAACCAGGGAGTTAAAGGGGAGCCTTCCTTCAATGCCACCTCTTCAAGGGCTCCAGAACGTGGTTCAGTCTGACTCTGGACCCCAAAGAAAGACAGCTCTGCCCCTCCCAGAGGACAGATCCACTTTCGGCGGACACCGGCACCAGCTCCGCCCCACTGTGAGCTGGGCCACCGAGGCGATTCGGATCCCAAGGCCCAGGCCGCAGCGCAGGCAGTTAAAGCAGAGTCTCTGGGGCAGGGCTTGGTCAACAGGGCTTTGTAAAGCCCTCCAGGTGAGCTAGCGCAGCCCAGCTGAGGAGCCACCAAATGGGCACAGCTGTCCCAGCGTGGGCCAGCAGCAACACTGGCCGCACCAGAAGGTCGTGAGCAAGGCAGATGCCAGGCCCCACCCTGACGCAGTGAATCAGAAGCTGCATTTTGCCCCCAGCCCCAGGTGACCCAAATGCCCGCTATGGCTTGAGAAACACTGCTCAGGAAGGCAGAAAAGTCTGCCCTGCAAGCAGCCGCCTAACTTACCCCAGCTGCACGAGCAGCTTGTTACCCAAACCCTGCCAAAACCTGGCACTGTGTTTTGAAAGAGCTGCTTCTCAGTTTCCCTCCTCGAAAGCCCAGGAGGCCACATTTGGGGGGCTGGGACTCCACAGGGGAGGCAGGGGGACGGGCCTGTTTTCCCTGTGGACATTTGCCTGAGCTTGCGCTCCCCGAAGGGGGGCCGGACGCACTGCAGTGCGCCCGGTGGGTGCTTCATAAATATTGGTTGGCCGGCTGAGCAGGCCAGAGGCAGAGAACAGTGTTTCTCGGAGTGGGGGAACCCACCCGCCTGACCATTTCCTACTTCTCGGGCGAGCTGTCACAAGCCTGCCCATCCAGGTTGTGGAAAGCAGTGGGCCTGGGCGGAAGGCGGGCCGGGGGAAGGCTGGGCAGCTAGAGGCGGCTGCAGAGAGCCACAAAGCTCCACTGTACCCCAGGCATGAAATAAACAGAAGAAAAGGATGCCAATCACTGCATAATGAATGCACTCCTGGCTGCCAAAGCAGGAGCCACAGAACAAGGAACGAGTTGAGCGGCTTCTGTTTCCACAATGCGACCTTGTGAGTGTCCACAGGCTGCAATTTGTGCCTGCCGTGCACTGTGCTCTGGACCTGGGCAGCGAATTGTGGGCCCAAGAAACATTCCACGCCAGGGCCAGGAAAAGGAAGACACGCACTCCCACCCTGCATTGTCCTTGGGCGGGTCAGGATTCTGCTCTCTGGAAGCCATTTTGTTAAGGAACAGCAGTGCTCCTTAGATCAGGGCTGTCTGGTGAACTGAGCGCTGACATGCCAAACGGCTTTCAACAATCTCCTGGCCAACGAAGCCTGGGCACAGCCTGGGCAGAATCTTGCTGCCTTCGGAGTGTTCAGCTCACCACTGTCAAGTGACCCCTGCCTAAATGACTTTTGACAGGAACTGAAGTGTTAACACAGTCCACACCATCATGTACCAAGTGGTCTGCACCAATGGCCCCTCAACTAGAGTTTTGAGCATTCCGGGAAGATTCCAGACAAAATGGGGCCTGTATTAATGCTGACCAAGTCAACAGAGCTGGCCTTCATTTTAGTCCCTTGTCGGGGCAGCTCTTTCCAAACAACAAAACCTTTACTTCTTCCATCACTGGTTCACGCCAGCCCGCGTCCAAGACTCGGCATGCAGTGTGCCCTCAGTGTATGATTTGTGACACAACATGCCCCAAAGAGGGCTATGAGGCTGCAGCTGTGATGAGACAAGTCCTCCTGGGAACACACGAGGCCCCATCCAACACGGTTTACCAGTTCAGCTCACAAAGAACTGTGGGGCCACTCCAGTTTCCTGGGAGCCAAGAGCCATCTGTGGCCACCACGCCCCCCCCCCCGCCCCCTCTGCAGTTCTCAGATACACCTCAGGTTCCCATCTTGTCTGCCACATACCAACAGAGTCCACAAAGAACCTGAGATGTTTTTCTTGAGGCTTCCATCCACAAGTAAAGGTCTTGTGTGTATATACAACACATGGGATGTACAGCCTTCCACTTCTTAATTCCCCCCAACAGTCTCCAAAATATTTTTATTGCTATACTGCTAGTTAAGAAGACTTCACATGTTCCCCTCACAATGAACCAGCCACTTTGGTGAACACAAATCTCTTTTCTCTCACATTCTACCCTGTATGTCCCACAGGGTAAAGATGATTTCAGGCAATGAAAGAGAAAATATGACTGTTCTTTTCTGATTTGTGTCATGATTTGGTTTGAACCTCAAATGCATTTTTGAGGGACTTTTGGTCCTTTACAGAATGTTCTGGAATTCCAGTTCCAATTTTCTCATAAGACCTTGTTATGTAACATAGCTTATTATCAACAAGAGGGTGAGAGGCTCACACCGCCAACACTCATCACTCCAACGTTTGGTCTCTCCACTTTCCAGCAGAAAGCCAAGGACAGGCTTAAGGATGAAGTTTTTATAAACTCAAAATTATAGACTAACTTTCTTAATTATGCAGAAGGGTATTTCAAGAATCTTTTACAAATAGGAAATGTATTTAGTCTTCCATCCTAAGTTCAGAGCAAAATAATAAGTGGATGCATCCTTGACCAAGGTTAGAGACCTCATCATGGATCAGTCTTGGTGTCAGACTTAACAAGCACAATCTTTGACCTCCAAGTACTTGTAGGCGCATGAAAGAAAGACACAGAATCAAACAATTGTAACCCATGTGATGTAATGCATAAGAAAGGGGCATGCTAGGCTTGGCATGACAGAGGATAGATAATGAAATCACCTATCTAAGGGGACGAGAAGGTTCTGAGAGGAACAGTGAAGAGCGGACCTTAACTGGGCAGATAAGGTAAGGAAGGGAACTGGAACAGAACAGGCAAAAGCATAGCATTATGAAAGATCACAGTAAACTTGGGGAAGCTGACAGGTTGGTAGATGGAAGCAAAGGTGTAAGTGGGGATACATTAGGAGATGGTGCCAGAAAAATAGGTCTCAGCCAAGAATGACTCTAGATATCTTGACAATCAAATGCATTGAGATCTCTGTAGCGAAATACATGCTTTGGGAGTTCATGATATTCAGCTGTATGTTTCTGGCAATGCTTGCTTGCACTCCCAAGGTGTAGGGTTAGACAGAGAGCTGAGGAGTAAGAAGGATGGACCAAAGCAACGACTGCAATGCTTCGTTTGAGATTTTCTCTTGAGAGGCTGGCATGGCTGAGCAGACTCCAAGGGGTCCTCAGGAGCGTCACACTCAAAGAAGCACTTCCTCTAAAGCCCACCTTCTACTTTTTAACCAGCAAGTAGCTCCCCCATTGTAGCATCAGAAGGACTAGCTAGTTTGATCCAAGTATGTTGGAATAGAATGATCACTTCTCTTCCCTTCAGAGGCCAGAACTGGAACTCTATCTCAGTCTTCTCTTTGAGGTACCTGTTACATCCCACATCCAAACATCCGACAGACACTTGGGTACAGAGAGGTCTGGCCTACAGTCTGTCAAAATCAGAGGTACAGGGGACCTCCCTGGTGGTGCAAAGGGTTAAGTCTCAGCACTATGAAGCTCTCACCAGCCACTGCACCACAAGTTCCATCTCCTGCCAGGAAGTGACCCACAGGGCACAGCAGACCTCTCCTGACCTCCTCGCTGCTCCCCTCAGCAGTGTATCTCAGTAGATCTGCCTGTTCTGCTCCCCGCTCTGTCTCTGGCAAATCCTCTCACCCCCGCACTGCTAGCCTGTACCCCAGTGCTGTATGCATAAACAAATCTTTAAAAAAAAGTAACAGGAACAAATAGTAATAGTAATAATAATAAAAGAAAGAGCAAGGTTATATGACAATACAACTTAATTGCAGGTGACTGAGTGTGAATTTCATATAATTTGCACTTGTCATGAAATACTGTTCTTGTTATAACGTTATGAGGAAAGAAGAGCACTGGCCTGAGGTGAAGGAAATAATGTGATCGTGGACCTGGTTTCGTCCCTGTTCTGCTTTATGTCCCTGCCTCCAAGAACCTGTGGACAATGTTAAGGGAGCACACTTCCTATCAATATCTTAGCTTCTCAGATGGCCAGATTTTTCTCCTCGCTTACACTTGCCAGAGTGAGGCAGTGTGGCGGCCACACCGAATCTATATCAAAACAACATTCTGTCAAGCACTGGCTTCTACCATCTCTCTGGTAGACCTTTCTGGGGTCACAACAGTGTGTATGCATGGGAGGCGCAGACTGATGAAATATGGTGCTCAGCCACACCTGGCTGAGGGTGGAGGCGGGAGAAGGGAGGCAGAGGTCACGAAGTCATCCTGGGTGCCTGGCCCCGGTTGGCCAAAGGAGGGCTCGTATGCCAGAGGCCAGCTACTCAGTGACATCGGAGAAGGGAAGCTTTTGCAGAGCTGATGGTGACTGAGCAGGTGGACGTGGGCCTGGTCACCAGGGTGCCTTGCGCAAGGAGCAGCTGATCCGTGCTGGGAAGGCTGAAGGAGTTCCCTCTCCCCTGTTCCCTGAGGGTCTCACAGATGGCTGGAGGTTCAGTGTCATAGCTGCCACTCTCCCGTCCTCAGGACACCTCAAGGGGACCTTGCTGGCACGAGGCCTACTTCTTCCTGGGTTGAGCAATGCTGGTTCTGAGACTCCTGCTTGGGGGAGGGTGGTCTTTCTTCAGGAAACACTTTCCACAGAGCACAAGGGAGACAAGGAAGCCATGTTTGGGTTCCCTGCCCCCCCCAATTTGAGTCAGAGGACCCCAAAATTATGTTGGCCCACTGAACCTTTAAGTAAGGCCACAGATCCAATGGCTGTGCACCCCGCCACCACAGGAATGGCGCAGAACCTTCCTCTCCGTGCCGAACCCTACTCTTAGAGTGAGAATTGGAAAACACTCTGAGCTGTGAAACCCAGCTCTCAGACAAGCCAGACACAAAGGGTTGATCACAGAATTGCCACCCACATTTGATCTGTGTCTCCATGAACCTCACAGTGCATTTCATTTCTCCTATGGTTAGAAATTAATAATCTTATTTAGCAGACTCATCCTGAAATAGCTGAATCATCACAGGCTGCATATTTTGTCCTTTTTGTTACTAATTAAATTCACTTGCCGCCTTGATTTATGTGGAGTAACAGCTCATAAAACCACATGAGAAGAAATAGTACAGCAGACCAGACAGTGGGTTCCAAACACAAACTTGGCACGGACGCCGTAGAGCGCTGCAGACGAAGGCCACCTCACTTGAGAACACTGAGAATAGGTATTTTAAAAGGCTGCACAATGGGTTCTTTCTGGACAGTGACTGGCCAGATCCACTTTACATGCTACATCTGGCATCTACAACAAAAGGGTCTGTTGCTTGGAACCTATTTTTTAAAACCCAACTTCAATTTGCAAAAAAAAATGCAGAGGTTTCTAGAAGCAGCGAAGGCAAGCGGGGCACTCCTGAACTCCGTCTCTCTGCTTTCTGACCATGGCTCAGTGTAGGAGAGAAAGATGACAAGACAAGCAAGTCCCAGTCACTGTTTTCCCCGAAATGTCACAACGTCCTGTCGGTGAGAAGAGAATCTTTGGTACTTGCCATGCAAATAATTTTTTGGGGGGGTGGGGAGCTTTTTCAAAATGGGACAGATCTTATTTTTAGAGTGTCGGCTGGAGCACCCTGGCACTCGGCCTTCATTACAGCTTCTAAATATCCCCTGCAGTCACAACCACCCGGAGGGTCAACAGCCCGGGCAGCTCCCTGGCCCAGCCAGGCTGTGAGAACGGCCGCAGTAAAAACTGCAAATCGAGTGTTCGCAGCACATAATAACAATCCAGGGCTACCCCCACCCCCACCCCCTTATGCTCGTTTTAAGATTTCTCAATTCGTGTGGAAACATGCTGCTTTCATTTCCCTAGAGGGGGATTATATTCCTTGAGAAGTCTTAGGTCAAGTTTGTGTGTATTTTGGAATGAACCAAAAGCTGGGAAAAAAATAACAGTAGTGGGGGGAGCAAAAATCATAACCAATTAGTAGCCAACCTTTCTGGAAAGTGGCTAGCAGGAAACAGGAGTTCCCAAACTGAGTACTGAGGACGCTAGTGCCAGGATGCACCACCAGTCAGCTGTCTTGAAAAGAGATGCAAGTTTTATTCCCAGCTGGGCAAGTCAGGCGCAGCAGCAAAGCAACTTTTTATATTTTAAACATCTCAGTGTTGCAGACATTTTTATGACCTCAAAACCCCCCTCTCCCCCAAGGAATATCTGTCAATAGCTTGAAATAATGGTGTCCAGCTGGCGAGAGAGTAATGGTGGGACACAATCAGGTGTTAAACAAAACCTCAAATAATAACCTCAAACAGCAGTGACATACACACATGGGCTCGACAGCCAGAAGCCGGCTGTAAGAATGAAGAACCACCCAGGTAAGGAATGCGACCTCTGGTGAGCTGGGACATGACACCTGCATCGGGAAGTTTGGGGACACCCTCCTCCCCTGCCGTGTGAAACCAGATTCCATGCAGGCACAAAAAAATATGGACAGAGCCGGCGATTCCACAAACACGCATATCTCGATGTAACGCCTTGTGCGTATGAACGCTATCCTCCAACTTGAGACATCGAGAGCGATACCAAGAGTTCCCATCACAGGGCCCTCCCTGGTGGCGCAGCGGGTCAAAGCACTGCACTAAGAAGCTGAAGCCACTTCCGCATGAGTTCGATCCCCGCCTGCCCCAGAGGTGACCACAGGGCGTGGCAGACGTCTCCTGACCCGCCCGCTGCTCCCCTCAGCAGTGTACTTCGTCGATCTGCCTGTTCTGCTCCCTGCTCTGTCTCTGGTGAATCCTCTCACCCTCTGCATCTCTGCTCTGGCCTGTACCCCAGTTCTGTATGAATAAATAAAATCTTTAAAAAAAAAAAAGTTCACATCATAGGAGAAAAAGTAATTTTTTTCTTTTCCTTCTCTATGTAAGAAATAATGATAACTAAACTTACTGCAGTCACTCCCTCATACACACTTCCTCAAATCTCTACCATGCTTGACGTCGATTGTGTCTCAACACTGGGGAGAAACTTAGTCACGTTAGACTGAAAGCACATGAAAATGCCAGTTTTGACCATGAAAGATGCTCATCAATTGGCAACTTCATACGGGCCACTCTGTCAGCGGAATCGCCAGAGACGGGGCAGATCAAGGCAGCCCAGCAGTTCACAAGGTTAGAGGGAAAGTGTGACGGTGCAGCTAACACATTTGGTTTTGCTAGCAGAAGAGCAAACGCGGCCCTGTGCCAGATGTGCGCCTGTGCAGCAGGCATGTGACTGCTGGAAGGAGAAGCCCAGCTTCCGTGTCCTGTGTGTGCTCAACACATGGGCTCGACAGCTGGACCTGTCTACAAGGCCCCCGGCCGAGCATTTGCTAGACTATAATCTTAGACACTTCTTTCCTGGGGAGTCTGCGCTTTTAGATCTCCTTAAAAGACCCAGCCTCTCCTTTCCCCCCTTCTGTGAATGTGTATCCACACGACTCAGGTGACTGGCACTGCATTTTCAAGGAAGAGCATAGTTCAACTTCCAGAAAGCTCTGAGGAGCTAGTGGCACAATCAGACAATTCCTTTAACCCCATGGGGCGCTACCTGACAGCACAGTGTTTGAGCTGCCTCTCCTCAGCTGGGCTCTTTCATCTCTTGCTGCTGCTGCTTTAAATGATCCCAATAGAAACTGACTATATGAATACATGGAAAACTCTAGATGCGCCCGCATGCACCACCCAGGAAACAAGAGCGGTCTGTAGGGGGAGCAGACTTGACCTATGCATCACTCTGCCAGCGTCTCTCTCGAGGGGAAAACCACCCACAGTGAATGATTTCCACTGTTACGAAGAATCTTCAACCAGTGGGCCAGAACACTGCACCACTTTCCCGACCCAGCTGCAAGTCATACTCAAGAATCCAAAGGAATGTCCCAAGTTTGTTCCAAGGATGTCCAGATGGGCGCCCCTGCACCCCACGCCAATGAACACGGGGCCAGATGTGCGCAGCCCCATCCACCCCCGCCGTTCACACTCGACCAGGGGCAGGCAGGCTGGCCTCTGCCCCAACGGGGTCTCCTGCCCCCTGTCCGTCCCCCAGAGCTCAGGGCGCCAGAAATGTTTTCCTTCTAGTCTACTGCCCGCCATCATACCGCCGTTAATTTACCTTCCTGCTTAAAGAATCAGCTGCAGAACTTGCCCACCTCCATGTGGTGCCACCCTGCGGGTGAGTACCGCTCAGTGCAGAAAGCAAAGGGATCTGCGCCAGGCTGGGCTCCCTGCTGGCGGAAGTGTGTGATTTCCCTGTGACAAGGGCTTCTGTTTTCCATACAAGCGACATCTGGGGCCACATAATTCTTTGGGGTGGGGGCAGGATGTTTGGCAATACCCCTGGGCTCTACCCAGTAGATGCCAGTACTGCTCCCCAGATGTGACCCCCCACAATGTCTCAGGAATTGCCAGGTGGCCCCTGGGGAACACATGGTCCCCAGCTGAGAGCTATTGCTTCAGACTTTCTGAAATCTTGAAGGACGCCTTCGAGTGGAGGTAGGGCCCCTGGGGCAGGCAGCCTCTGCAGACCCCAGCCCAGACCCCCTGAAGCAGAGTCTGTGTTGAACGAAATCCCTGGCAGATTCTGCACGCCTTAAACTTTGAGATCCACTAACCGATCAGCCCCTACATCGAAATCTCAGTCTTATCTTCCACAGAAGATGATTCATAACTAAGGGGCCTGAGTATGGGGTGGTCAGCCAGAATCACGAGTTACTCAACAGTTGATCTCGCCCATGTGTTTCTAGCTAGGTGTGTACTCACTGTTTGGTTTTGAATTAGAGAAACTTGGGGGTGGGAGTCACGCCCTGGCTCTGGTGCCCCCTCACTGTGCTTCCCTGACAGGTTCACCCAGAAGATCACACACACGCCGCCTCTCAAATATAAAGCTCATCTGGTGCTAATGTGACAGCCAGATCTATTGACAGTATCTGAAGGTAAAGGTGTGCATTTACAACTGGGGAAACGCCACCTCCCATGGATGAAAATGAGTCTGGGGGCCAGAAGGCCTCCTTCCTCCTTTTCGCCATAGAGCGCAAATACGCTATGGAAACAGGGCAACCCGGGAGAAGGGGGTGACTTGGCACGTCAGGCGTAAGAAGTGGGGTGGTAAGCGTAAACTTAGGTGGGGAAACACGCATCAAGCAACTGCTCTCGTGGAAGACAGACTCTTCTATGACCCAAAGTCATCTTGGATCCGTGGAGCATGGGAACAACACAGAAGTCACTGCCATGAGGCACGGCAGATGGACACACAGACAGCAGACAGACACGCGACTGAATGACAGGCAGAGAAGGGCCTGGGAGCGAGCTGCCATGAGGTGGGGGCTGCTCCCCACTGCAAGCCCAGCTCGGCCACCTCCATTCTGTGGGCTTGGTGTCAAGCCCCCGCCACGGGAACAGGCTGTCGCCAGGATGACGCGAACGGCAGGACCTGACAGCTTACATTTCCGGGACC
The DNA here is from genome assembly GCF_000260355.1 of Condylura cristata. Taxonomy (NCBI): domain Eukaryota; kingdom Metazoa; phylum Chordata; class Mammalia; order Eulipotyphla; family Talpidae; genus Condylura; species Condylura cristata. Next base: position 3,925,411 of record NW_004567128.1, read on the forward strand.
TGCGAGCTTTCTCTTTCCCTAATAATCTTCCTCTCCAAGTGCAAGATGTATACCTGTCATTAATGTGAGTGTGTTTTTTTTTTTGGGGGGGGAGGAAATAAATCTATTCCTCCTCCTTTGGATTCTGAATAGATCATCAATAGAACTGTAGTCCCATTGTCTTCTGAAGTATCTGTAAACAGATGAGTTTCTTTTCTCATTGTGAAAACAACTTATTCCACAGGGTGAAGTCAGAGGGGAAGGTTCAAGAGAAAGGCTGGGACAGCATGGAGCCACAATACCCTCCAGGTGGGACTGCCAAGTGGGGTGATCACACTTTGCAAAAACATGTAATTAAAAAGAAAAAACAGGGCCATGGGAAAAGTGGGGTGAGAAGCCCCATCCTTCATCAGGGCCATTAAAAAAAAAAAGAAAACAGGGGGTCCCTCCCTATGCACAACAGGTTAAAGGGCAGCACTGTGAAGCAATCCACAGCCACTGCAGCACAAGTTCGATCCCCAGCTAGGGTGCTGACCCACATGGCGCGGCAGACCTCTCCTGACCCACCCGCTGCTCCCCTCAGCCGTGTACTTCGACTATCTGCCTGTTCTGCTCCCCGCTCTGTCTCTGGTGAATCCTCTCACC
>NW_004567128.1:3927170-3937281 GCF_000260355.1 Condylura cristata
ACCCTCGGCCCCAGGACGACCCTCGGCCCCTGGACGACCCTCTCCCCTGGACGAACCTCGGCCCCTGGACGACCCTCGGCCCCTGGAGGACGCTCGGCCCCAGGACGACTCTCCCCGCCACCACATCGCACACCATGCCTGTTTCCACAGCATGCAGAAGCTCCCCAGAGGAGCACAATGCAGGGCACATGGGAGGCAGCGTGAGGGGTTTCGAGACATTCACAGAGAGTTTACCTGTAAACCCCTGTATGGCTGGCCAGGTCCCTTCAGCTCCCTGAGCCCCGTGACCAAATCCCTAAACTACGGCTGCTGGCAACACACAGCGGATCTTGGCCAGCGCATGGAAAATATCAGCTGACGGTGAATCTGACACAGATCCACGCAGCCCTTGAGAGGGCCCAGCCTCATCCTGCCAAGAGGTGAGGAGCACCGTAGCCGACCGCCGTTCACTTTACTGCCGTGATAAAGTGATGCTGAGGAGGCTATAAAAATACAAAGGAAGTAGAAAAGAAGTGTCGCAAACACTGAGGTCATTGACAGACACAGGAAGAGGTAGGGGCAGCCCAGGGAGAACTTCGTTTCCTTCCTCAAGGTTTTTTGTCTCCCTGGTGTCTTGGGTTACGGTCTGGAATGTCCCACTTCCTTGTCTGTTTTAAAAGGAAGATTCAAGCGCCTGAGTCGACAGAAATGATTCCTGCTCAGTGCAGCCCCCCGCCGCGGCATTCTGGGCGCTAGGCGGCAGCTGGCGCGCGTCCCTCTTCCCCTGAGCCTGCCGGCACTGAGGGCCTCTTGTTCCCAGAGTCCAGCCAGATGAGGTCCCGCTACACAGCCCAAAGGGGGTTGCTCATTTGTTTCAGGGACTCCACAGTCAAATCCACTTGTAGAGCAGAGAATGTGCACTTGAACTTGAAGACGGACCAGATCACAAGAATTGGGCTGTGAACCCAGTCAGCCGCCACAGCAGGAGACTCTGCTCAACCCGACACCCAGTCAGACACCCAGGAGCTGCTCCCAACTGAAGTCTGCTTGCCAGTATCTCTGCCCGTTAGGAAGTAACCACCTGAGCTCCAGTTTCCAGTTGCAGTTTTAGAAAGGAAGGGCCAAGAGTCACGAGTGGCAAGGAAGGCGCACTGCACTGGCAGCTTGTCTCATGTGAAAAACGTCATTCGCTGCCTCAGTTCTGAAGCCAGACGCGACGACTAGCTACACGCGGATGGGTCACGGGAGCCCCAGGTGTGCTCCCCCGTAGGCCCAGGCAGAACCTTTCACGCACAGCCTTTGCCGTGGAGGCACAGAGAGTCCCACGGGTGCGGCTTGTATTCCTTTGTGGCAATGGGAGCCTTCAAAGACGGGCAGGAGAAACCCAGCCTGAACACGTGTTCACTGTCTCCTAATGCGTCGCTAAAAGTGACTGCCTCCATGCCCACTGAATGTTACAGCATGGACGCCGACGCTCTCACCCAACCTTTAGTGTCACTCAGAGCAAGAGGTGGCAAGCTCCCCCCATCGAACTGACGAACAAGGCTGGCCCACTGGCCCATAAAATGATGTCTCCACAGGCTGATTCCCTCCCCAGGGGAGGGAACTGCCCCACCTTCCAAGAGGCCACTTAGCACACAGAGGTCAAGTGACTAGTCCAAGATCAACAGCTCGTGGAAGTCGCAGGGTTCAACCCTGGCCTCTGACCCTTGCTCCAGCACCCCTTCTACATAGCCACAGCAGTGCCCACCACTGCCCAAAGGGCAAAGAAAGCCAGTAAGGAAACCAGGAGAAGAGCTAAGGCTTCTGCTGCCCACTCTTGGGACTCATGCTCGCAAATGCCAAATGTTAAGCTGGCCACAGAGAAACCCTTCTCTTTCTGTCCCAGCAGTCTCGGCCATGCCAGTGACACTTACTGGAGCTTGAGCTACAGGAGGCCCAGGGACCCAGCCCCAGGGAAGGCCCTAGGCTCCGCTCCGTCAGGCTGGAAAGGGGCTCACGTGAGGGGGCCGGCTGGCCATTGGAGGGCCCCTAGAAGAGTCCCGGGGCTCTCTGGAACTGGCCACTGAGTCTTCTAAGTGACCACAACCTGATAAGGGTGTCAGGGCCAGAGCTTCACCCAACGGTGAAGCGAGAGCTGGGTGGGACACACTTGCTCCCCTGCTCTGTCCAGGGCTCCTCTCCTGACCCATCACTGGCCGTGGTGATTGTAGAGTGAAACCCCCTGCCACCACGCCCTGGGCATCCGCACCCCTTTGTCTCCCACCTGGAATTTGAAGGCCTCTGTGGGGCTCACAGAGGCAGCCTCAGAATCTGGGTTCAGAGCAGGCTAAACCCAAGGGCCCAGCTGTCAACCAGGCCCCTGTCACCAAACATTCACCAGGCAGCAGGAAGCACACCAAGCTGCCTTCCTCAAAAGGAAGTGACTTCTGCTCAACATCCTGCCAGGTAAGCCCAATCCCGCATGGTGGAAGGAGGGGAGACTCAGAAGCAACCCCCAAGCAGGCAGTGGGCAGAGCAGAGGTGACCACCTACCCATGCCTCGCATTCCTTATCCTCTTGCCTCGAGGCTCTTGGATCATTCCTCCAGGCAGTCACTCATGTGGTCAGGGTGGCAGGTCACCACTGGCCGCACTAATGCTCAGGGGGGTCCCAAGGCCCAGGAAAAGAGGCTGCTTCCCTGGGGGAATCACAGACTCATTGGAGTTCACGGTGGTCTGTATCCCCAGGGCCATGACGGGACATGAGTGTGCGGCATGACTGTAGCACCAGAGCGAGGAGGAGCCAGAGGTAGCCAGAGAGGGCTCTCAGGGCCAGCCCGGGAGAGAAGGGGGCACCCCATGCAGAGCTGGGCGAGAAAAGAGCACCTCTCAGAGGTTGGGAGGAGACATGCGGGCTCATCGGAGGAGTCTGGCTCTCCCTAAAACATGAACTGAAGCGCAAAGGCTTTGGAAAAAAATGAATGAAACTGACTGAAACATAAAGATTCAGGTCAGCAAATTCGAAATACCTCTAACAAATACAGGTAATCACAGAACGTGCAATTGCATATGAATACGTAATATGTACGTTCCTTACTAATGCCGGCGAGAGGGTAACACACGCTGACGCTTTCAAAGTAGAGATGAGTATGCATTTGGAGAGAACTGACCTACGACAGGAAGATGCCTGTCATTTCTGTTAATGATGTAGGTATTGTACCCTTAAGTTACATTAAACACAACTATCTGACATTTTGAGATTTTAATTCCAATTTAATAAATCAGCAATTCAAATTACAAAGTTTAAATGAAAGCCTCGGGCACTGCTGAAGAGACTGGTTTGCTGTCCACATTCTTTAGTGAACAAACACCAAGTTCCTGGTAGAGGTCAGTGAAAATGCAGCTGCATCATTTCCCATCCCAATGCCTCCGAGCCCAACCCACACGGACCCTGGACGTGTGTGGACCTTTTAGGTGCCCGCAACGAGGGGTCAGCAAGCCAAGGCCTGAGGCCAAGTCTGGCCTGCGGCCTGTTCTTGCCACCCCCATATGCCGACATACTGTCTTGCGCTGCTTTTATAACGGCTCGTTGACTTGTTGAATAGTTGTGACAGACACCATCTGACTCTTCACAGAAGCTGACCCTGCATGAGCCGGGAATTCTCTAAACCCACGGAGCCAGCTGGGGCTCAGGCCTGACACTGGAGAAGGGAAGGGGCCAAAGAATCCCAGCAGCTCCTTTACAGCGCCTCCAGGCTCAAGCAGGCCCACACCGAAAGCTTCATCTCTACTCACAGCCTCCCCAACTCGCACACAGAAGAGGGTAGGCACTCGCTGCCCATGGATTTTGTATCTGGGCCTGAGGTAGAGTGAGGCCACAACAGGCTTTCTGCAGTTCAAGCCTGCCTCCGCCTTCAAGAAAGATCAAGTGAAGGCTCAAAGGATGCGCCGGGGCCTTATCCCAGCCCAGAGACAGCTCTACCACGGGCTTGAGTCCTCTGTGGTTTCTGAGACTCGGGGCTGACGAGCCCACTTTCCACATAGCACAATAAAATGACCTTTCATAGTGGATTGCTGAAGGGGAAGATGTAAACATTGCCCAGGTATAAACCGGTATAAACCGTACGCACGTACGGCAGGGCAATGAGCCGCTCCTAGAAAGATTTTCAGTCCAGCCAGCCACTCCGCCTCCTCCAAGTGACCTGGGTAATGGTGATTTTTCAGAGCAGCCCGCTGTAACTACGCCACTTGCCTGTGTTAGCTGCAGTCACAACTGTGTCCTGCACTACATTCTACCCCGCTGCCAGGCTTCTCAGTCGGCCCAGCTTTAGACATGTGTACTGGTTATTGTGCTGTTAGGAACTTGACAGCCTCCACTTGACCTTGGGTGCCAGATTTGGTCTTTCAACAGCACCGTCCCTCCTTTTCACAGATGAGCTGTGCCACACTACACAACCTCTGAATCACCTGGGGGCCCAATGCAAAACAATAGTCCAGACTTCTCTAAGGAAGCTGGGGCTGCAGGCCTACCCCACAGCTTTCCCAAGCGGTTGTCTGTGCTCCCACCTCCCAGGCTCGCACACACGCTCCATGGCTCCGCAAATAAAGAACATCTAAGAAACTCCAACAACTTCAAGGTGATGGAATGTAGAGGGAGGCTTCCTCTTTCCATAATTTGAGCAGCTGCTGCCACAGAGTTGTTTTTCTTCACCCCCTTCGCTGGGTTCTCTCTGCAGCAGCTGCCTTTGTTTTTTGTTCCGGCCCCTCCTCCCACTTCCCCTCCCCTAACCAGTCACAAAGCTGGGGGCTGGGGGATGCTGAAATACAAAGCTGTACTTGTTAAAATTTTGAGTAAATCTGGGCTAATAGCCAAATTTAATTCTAAAGAGCCATTTTGGAGGCTCAGGACTGAAATGGAAGTTAGCATAGGTCGGGCTGTTTCTGGGACACCATGTTCCTGTTGGGGGAGGGTGGGGGAGGAGGCAAGCACTTAGGTTGATTCCTCTGGCCACCATGTTTTAGAGATTGGATCCTTATTCAAAATAAACCACTTCTCAGAGCGCCAACCTAGAGTGGTTTTCAGTCTGAAATAACAAGTTTGGATTGGATGAGAGTTTAAACTCTGCTTGCACTGCAATCCATCCCACAATTCTTAAACTTTCCAAACCACAAACTAGTAGATTTTATCTTCCTGGAAAAAGAGCAAATCTAGCATTTTCCCACTTTCTGTTTGTTTTTATGAAAGGTCCAATCTTCCCATTTTGGGGATTAAATACATTAGAAATCTCTACCACGTCGAAGAACAGAGTGGCTGTGAGAAAGAGTATCACCAGCCAGGCTCACCCACTCTTAAGACCGATTCCAGAGAACAACTTTAATAATCTAATTGCAACAAAGAATTTTTATTAGCAACTTACGTGGTAGCTATGGGGAAAAAAATACAGTTTTGGGGGTTCCGTAGTCATCCCCGCGAAGATTCTGGAATGATGGGCATAAAAGACCACTAACCTGAGGAGGACCTGACTGCACTTAAATATGAGGGAATAAATGCACAAAAGACTGTAGCTTTTTCTGAGCTGCCTATTAGTTCTATTATAAGCCAGTTACAGGTTAATTAGAACATCAAGCTGTTTACCCTTTCATGCTGTCAGGATCCACGCTACATGCCCTGTATGGGATGGCATCAAAGATGGCAGCTGATGTTTATTGGGGACCACCATGTACACACACAGTGCCTGGCACATCCCTTTTACCTCAGTTACGTACATGACCATCAAGATTTCATAGGTTGTGTAACAGGGGGGTCCCTAGGAAAAGGGGAAGTTCCAGGTTCCCTGCCCCACCCAGAAGGAGGGTGGAGCTGAGCAGAGAAAAAGGAGAGAGAAGAGAAGGAAGCAGGATGAAGGAGGAGGAGACCTAAAGAAGCCACATGGAGCAGCAAGCCTGTGAGGAAGAAACCGGGCTTGTTTCCTGACCCTGGACTGGTGAAGGCAGATGCGGGTGAGGTACCTGTAGGGAGGTGACTATGGCAGTGTTCGTATTGATTTTGATTGTGCTCTTTCCTCCCAGCCTTGTGTGGCCATTTCTGAACCTTTTCCATGGGTCCCGGCCAGAAGGTGCTTTAGTCTAGTGGCAGCTTTCAGGCCTTGCTTTGGGCCAGTCCCTTTTGGGTTGACTTTTGCCCACAAGGGGATGGGTCACTTCAGGTGTCTGATTTAGAAGTTATATTCTTTGTGTTCCGTATTGTATATTTACTGTATTAAAGTCCCTTTTCATTGAAGTTTTATATGTTTTGTCTTGTTGCAGTGGATGGCAGACCCACTTAGAGCAGGCAGGTTTTGGGGTTTGGGGTGCCCCTCCCCCCGTCCTCTTAACATATTTGGGGTGCCCTATAACAGTTGGAGAAACTGAAGAATGTGGTACCAAGATACAATGCCAGGATTTAAATCCAGATCTATCTGTATTTTAAAATGACTCTTACCCACTTAGAGTGAAACCCAGATTTGTCTGGCTCTGAATGAACTATTAAGCAATACACTTCATCTTTAAAGGTAGCAGAAACAATTGCCTCAAAGAACACCTCAGAAAGTCCACGTACATCATTCCAGGGAGCCACTCCAGTCCTAACTTGCAGCCCATTCACTTTTCCCTTACACACAATTATAACAGCCGCTATCAGTGGCAGCCCTCTGGAAATGATGGGAAGGCGTAATTGCAAGAACAAATGAGATTAAGGAGAAAATTATGACAATCACACTTAAGACATCAAAAAGCACAGCTATTTGGAAGCAGTCAGTGCTCGCCAATTGCTCCCGTCTCTTTCCCGGGGCCTCACACAGCCCGAGAGCAGTGTTCATCAGCCAAGAACCTGACAAAGATGGCTCGCGACTCTCGACCAAATGATCAAGGTACAGATGGGCATCACGTGCCCGCTGGGACGGCACTGCGACAGGCACAACAGCAGACACCCCGCGGCATTCTCGCCCCAAAGGCAAGCCCCACCTCATGACGAGGAAGCAGCGAGACAGACCCAAGAGGAGACACACCGCAGGGTAGAGAAGCAGAGCACTGGGGACAGCGCCGACCACGCGAGGCCAGCGAGGCGCCAACGGCCGCGGATTCGAAGATGGAGACGCGCCCCGAAATGCTCCTGGGTCCTGAACTAGATTCTGCGACCGAAAAATGACGTTAGAGGAGAAACCGGCGGGCGCAGAATGCATGCTGTGGCTTAGCGGGCAGGGTTATGCCGCCCTGGGCTGTTCCCTGCTTGATCGTCATGTGACGCCTCTCGGGGAAGGGCACAGATGAAGCTTGCGTTATTTTTTCAACTTAATCTAAAACTATTTCAAAATAAACATTTTATTTTTATTTTTTAAGCAAACATTTTAAATGGATCCAATTTGTTCTGCACCTCTGTGAAAATAAGTATTTTCGAAAGCTCTGCCCTGGAAATAGTTCAGACAAAAACATTCCAGTTCTTTACAGAAAGGGAAATGTCCTGTTTACGGACCACAGAATTGGCACAAAAATGTTTGTGGAAAAGTGAGTGAAGGTGCCATTCCCACTTCACAGGGCAGCGCTACCTTTTAAAAACCAGCTTTTTGTTTTAGAACAGATGTAGATTTACAGAAAGACTGCAAAGGTAGTGGAGTCCCCCAGCCCCTCATTCTATCAGTAGCTTCTCGAAGATGTGAGTCTCTGGACAGGCCGTCGCACCCAAGATGCTTCTGTCCATGCAGCCACTGACCCTGAGGGCTCGGTACCAGGATGGCAATGAAGATAGACTTGACTCTAATCCATGATCGCTGGGCAGCTGCTAGGGGCCCATCACTGTACTTGCAGTGGGCATAAATCGGTACATTTGATTCTTGCAAAAAAAAAAAAAAGTGAGTGAGGTAGGTGCTTTTTATTGTGCCCATTAAATGCAGGGGGAGACAGAGGCCCAGAAAAGTTAAGGAACGCCCTGCAGATCACCCAGGGGGGAGCAGGGCACCCGGGATTCAAACTGGTTCCTCGAGTATGCTACTAGCCAGCCGCTACAGTTCTCTGTCAACCACAGCCTCTTCACAGCCGCACCTCTAGGCTCCCCTCCTCTGCGCCTGTTCTCTTTGTGTTATTAAGAGTAACGTCACCTTCGATTCCCCCATCTTTTCTCTAAACTGTCAATAATGCCTCTGGTAGCTGTCATCTAGCTTCTAATGTCTCCTTCCAGCTTAACTTCAGCTGCATCTGGCGCTGTCTGCTCTAGACTTTCTTGGCTTTGGCACCAGCCGCCTTCATTTCCTCTGGGAAGAGCCTATTATACAACCAAAATTTCAAGGAACAAACCTGGAGTGTGCCGTTCAAAGGTCCAAATCATTTCCTCTCCAAAGTGGCTTCCTTTGTGCAAGACAACAGGAGTATTAAGAAGAGTATTTCCAACTTAAACAGGAGAGGCCTTCTTCACCCCTCATAAAACCTTACCAGAATGAGAACATGGGTTTTCGTGTTTTTAAGAAAACAGCAGCCACTAGAGTGGGCGCATTTATGTTTACATATGACCAGAGGTTGCAATACACAATGAAATACTACTCAGCAATCAAAGAGCTAAGCCACACGGAAGGAGCTGGAAGGGATCGTGCTCAGTGAAATAAGCCAGGGGCGAATGATAAATACCAGATGGTGCCACTTACACGTGAGACAGAGAGAAATCAAACAGAGTGAGACGAAGACAAACTTTACAAGCAAACTTGAAAAGGGACGATTGAACCTTTGGCTTTCGAAGGGGGAGGGGAGGGAGAAGGGTACAAACGTGGGTGAAGGCGAACACAATGGACTATGGGTGCTTTGTAGTAGGAGCGCTCCAGTGCCACACCCAGATGGGAGGAGGGCCACACTGTGAAAACACTAGCAGGGATGTGTAATGATGCTACTGCAATAACAATTTGAATACATTTTCAATTAAACATAAATCTGAGGGAAAAAAAACCCAGAAAACACCAAGCATCATTTGTGACAAAAACTTGTGCTGATATTAAGCATAAGTACCCTCCAATAAGTGAAATCAGCTAATAATAGCTGAAACACTATTTCCCATGGGCCAGGAGTAAATAAAATCATCATATTACAATAGCTGAAATGCTGAGCATTCCCTACGGGCCAGGTGGTAATAATGCACCTTAAACTCTGAGTGTCTCCCAAGGGCCGGGAGGCGCTGCCCTGTGCCCTTTGCACGCATGCACTCGTTTACCACTCTGTCACACCGAGCAGACACGTCACTGGCCATCTTCAGCTAAGAAGAGCAAGGCCCAGAGAAGGGTGCTTACCGGTAACTGGTATTTCAATCCAGCAGTCCGGCTCCCAAGTCCACTGTCCAAAGTATAAAATCAGGCTACTGCGTCTGATCCTGGCCTTGGCCTTCTATCACGCAGTAGCAGACAGACAGACACAATGCAGAGGCAGCTGCGAGTGACACGGGCTAAGTACTGAGACCCAGAATGATGCAGAGATAAGATGACAGAGCCTCGAAGGGCCCAAATGAGACCCGAGTCATTTGACTTCCACACCAAGCCTTCTCCCTGCTCCACTGCTCTGAAGGCCATCTCTGTGGACTAACGGGGTGCAACAGTGTGTGCCGGGATGTCCCTCATAGCGGGCTCAAGTGTCCTGACTGCTGAGCCTTCTAAATGGGGCTAATGGGTTGAAAGAACTGAACTGCATTTAAATGAATTCGACTTGAAACAGTGATTACTGTGCTGGAAACACAGCTAGAGGGGCAGGAAAGGTCTATCACCTTCACCTTTTACAAGTCCTTCTCAACCAAATTCTCTTCCCCGTTTAACAGCTCCTCAGTGCCTCCCCGACAGACCACCAAGGGGGTTGGAGAGGGCAGCTGTGTGTGCCCAGCAGGTATTTTCCAGGTAAAATCACCACAGCAGGCTCAGCTATAAATGGGAAACTGTGACTCAAAAATGGAGGGAAAGCAAGGCAGGTTTTGCCTGCAGAAAAGCCATTTTTACACATTTCCTTGCAAGGAGAGGCTGCAGTGTGTTTCTCAAGAGCTTGAAAAGGTTTCAGGATAAAGCAAATGAAAGCCCGCTCACCTGGTCAGCGCCCGCTCACCTGGTCAGCGCCCGCTCACCTGGTCAGCGCCCGCTCACCTGGTCAGCGCC
>NW_004567128.1:3937381-3957060 GCF_000260355.1 Condylura cristata
CTGGTCAGCGCCCGCTCACCTGGTCAGCGCCCGCTCACCTGGTCAGCGCCTGCTCACCTGGTCAGCGCCCGCTCACCTGGTCAGCGCCCGCTCACGGGGCCTACCTGAAATGTTGCTGCAGAATGAAGCTTCTGCCATCCCCCCACGCCCTCTAGATGCCCACCCCGTCGCGTGTTCATTATCCATATTCCTCTCCCCTTTCAATTTTTCTTTTCACAGCTAGAAAACCAAGGCCAACATGAAGGAAGCCATCCAACCCAATAGTCAGAGGTGTGGTCAGTAGCAAGCCCAAGATTAAATCCAAAATAGCGGCTTCCTGTTTCTCAGATTGAATTCTGGAAAGTCCTGCTTTCCATCAAAGAAAAGACACCCTTTTCCCTGCAATTTCTATACTGATTTATCTTCCCTGGAAAATAATTCTATCATTCAGACAGCAGAGCATTGCTGGAACAATGGTTTCATTGTTGTCATTGTTAAAACTTTTAAAATTCAGTTGGAGAAACCCACTTCAGTCCCCCAAATCATCTGGCCTCCATTATTTTTGTTCCTTGTGATGCTGATCTTTACATGAAGTTTGTGGATAGAGCAATGAAGTAAGACTAAGGAGTAAGATGCTTCTGAAGCAGTCCTGTTGCTAGACACAGCAGGAAGGTCAGTATTTTACTGAATTAAAAAAAAATTAGGCTGATGGTCTACACAAAGGGAGCAAATAACGCGAAAGCAAGAGAGAAAACTGAAGGTGTGTGGTGAAAGAGTTGGGGTATTTCACTTAAGGAACCGTGGCGAGAGTTCCTGTTTCTACCAGTGGCGGTACCATCGACCGACCCGGCTGGATCACACTTGTGCTCCACTCTGGACCCCGAGGGCCCTTCCACGAAGGAAGTGTTTTATTTGCCAAGTGGTGAGGCCAGCAGAGGCCTCTTCAAAAGGCTGCCTCTTCGAGCCACCAGTGAAGGAAGATTCGCTAGGAAAGAAAGGAATGTGGGGACACATAGGCGTGGGGGGAGAGTTTCTCCATTCTCAGGGGGGCATTGGGTGGGCTAGGGGTAGTCAATCAAAAGACTGCTGGTGGCATTTCTGGAGAAGTTGTTCTCCTCTGTGTTATCAGTTAGAATGACCCTCGAGTATTCCTGAGGAGCTGATAACATCAGCATCTCCAGAAGGAAAAGAGCAGTAAGCAAGGAATTGGGTTTCTAAGATGGAGTCAAAGACCCAGTACAGGCACAAACCCAACAGGATGGGACACTAAGAAACAGCCACGTCAGCTCCTATGAGCCGCGGAAATACCCATTACACTGTATCCTTGATCCCGTGCAAACTATTTAGTTTCTGTAAAAGGAAGATTTTAAATTTCCAGCTTAATCTATTTTGTTTTCACATCTTGACCTGAAAAAAATTCCATATGGAATCAGCAAACTTACTAAATATATCTTAAGCCATTAGGGTGTGCAAAGTGCAGTAAATATTTTACTTACTTATTTAAATGAAATGTATTAAGTATTTACAACCAAATGTCTAGGGGCTGAACACCATATGCCGATAATGTGGAGAGACGGTAAATATTGCCTGAAATAAAAATTACACGACAATCTCAGCAGTGTATAATCTCTCTGTTCCTTCTAGACAACTACATCTGGATGTTGAATGCAACCTCAAACTGCCATCACTTTACATTATAAAAGGTGTCCTTCCTCATTTTACACCAGCCAAATGTGAATCAAAAAAATAATAATAAAACAGGGTGAGCCGATCCTCCAACATATTGTTCAAATGTCAATAAGCACTTTGGTATCTTCTTGTTTTATCTTGTTTACAATCCTAATTTTGAAGCATTTCACAAAGCAAGTGGATTTGTATTCAAAATGTGTTACCACTCAACTCTTAACTGCTTGAAAAACACTCCCTTTTCTCCTGCATGGATTTGGGGGTAATGATTTTTTTTTTTTTTAAGTTTTACATGTGTGATGTTAACAGGGAACAAAGATTGTAAGCATATCATTATTCTGAAAATCAAAAATTTTCAAGCTTTTGAGTTGTTTTAAAATATGATGGTTCAGGCCTTCTCTGGTGGCGCAGTAGGTTAAAGTACAGCACTAAGAAGCTAAAGCCACTTCCGCATGAGTTCGATCCTCGCCTGCCCCGGAGGTGACCACATGGCGCAGCAGACCTCTCCTGACCTGCCCGCTGCTCCCCTCAGCAGTAGACTTTGTCGATCTGCCTGTTCTGCTCCCCACTCTGTCTCTGGTGAATCCTCTCACTGCCCCTGTATCTCTGGCTTGTACCCCAGTTGTGTATGCATAAATATTTTTTAAAATATGAAAGTTTATATTTGAAATTTCCACCATTTTCATTTCCCTTTTTAATATGTTACTATAGCAGATGCTGCTTTCTTCTTTCTAGTACCTATTCCCACCTCTTTTACAGTTACAGTATCTTTAGCTGCCCAGCTAACGATCACATGCCCCAGAATCACTTGCAGTTAGGACCAGGTTCTGGTCTTTGGGATAGAAGCAGAAGTGATACATATAACTTCCACACACTAACTCTTCTTAAAGAGAAGGGCTTCCCCAACCTTTTCTTCTTCCCATTAATAGGAATGTGGAAATGATGGCAGCAGCTACAGCAACCACCTTAGATCATGAATGGAAGCCTAGTCTTGAGCATGGCAGAACAAGACGGACACAGAGCCTGGGCCTCTTACTTCCTGTGAAGGTGAGTCACCATACCAACTGGAATTTTAATGAAAACTTCTGGCATGCTAAAGTTACCACTAATATTTAGAGGCTGGGGGAGGAGTTCCATTCTAGTATAGACACTTATAACCTAATTCGTATGAAAATAAAATAAAGTTGTTTTCTACAACTGTACAAAGAACTCCTCTTCTTCCAAGCTGCCTTACAACCCACTGGCACCAGCAAAGTATTTCCAGAAAAGAGGAACAACTCCCATTACTCCCAGGGCCCAAACGGCAGGTCTCAGATTGGTTCCTCACCTATTCATTGGCTCTGACCCCAACGATTATGAAAAATCCCAAAGGTGGGAATAATTTGATTTTTTCTTTCAGAGTGATGCACTTACAATCCATGCTCTGTATTTAGTATAGCCAGTGTAAAACTTTGAGGACTCCAGGTAACTTCTGTTATCAAATCCATGACACCATTGCGACCATTTAAAAAAAAAAAATAGGGAGCCACGGGTCTCCCTATTCCCTTGCCTTTACTGGCAAAAAGCAAACAGCATTCCATCCCTCGCTCCCTCTCTCTAGCTGAAGGTCCCTGTCGTTATAAGCACCAACACTCAACAAATAACCGCAGTGCTGACTACTACTGCCCACGCTCCCTCCATCGAGATGTGCAGAGCCCAGAGATGGAGTGGCAGTGCTCGCTCCGAGACCCACCGCCCTGCTTCCTGGCGTGCTGACCTCAGGAGTTACATCTGAGATATGAGGGCCCTACGGACCCGATTCTGGCGAAACACTGAGACTGGGGCCCACACACTGTAAGCAAGGACTCAGTAATATGTGTCTGTGCACGTGTGCATTATTCGTTCGTACACCGCTTATTTGTGTCTATAATGTGTGTATGTGCGCAAGGGAGGTGTGTATGTTCTCTATACACCTCAGTGAAACATGCATATTTGTGTGCGTCCAGGTATCCCACACATAACACACACAATCGCATTCTATACACATAGCATGTATAATCACATTGTACACAATGGGTACGTGTTTATGTATTGTGCGTACCTCTATTTCCTGACTGATATTCACATCTATTCCGACTTCTGTGAAAACCAGGCTGATTCATTCAATCAAAGTGCCTTTCAGTCCCAAGCTCAAACCCTTATGAAAGCTTGTTCTCCTGCATTTGTAATCTACTAATCATTAAGTGTGTCTGCCCGACACATCCCCTGTGGGGTTCTGAGCAGCCCAGCGGGATTTCCAGCTGCTCTGGCCTGACACCTCCGGATGGGGCTGTGCCCAGGGCCCGGAGCAGGAAGGGTGCCCAAGGCAATAGGCTCAGGCAGGCCTCAGTAGCTTTAACCTGTAATTTCATTTTCTCAGTGACGCAGGGAGCCTATTTGAGCCATCAAAAAAAAAAAAAAAGTGCTAACACAGAAATAGAAGCACTCTGCCAATGGACGATCCCCGTCATAGCAGAAATGGATCAAAGAAAAGCTCATGACAGAAGCTGCCCTCTTCCCTACGTGCCCCACCCCCAAGGTTTTTGGAGTGGGAGTTAAAAAAAAATATAAGCACAGATGTCACTGCCTAGGTCTCCAAAAGCAGACATACTTGTATCAGCAAGGTGGACACAGAATGTAATCTGCAAACATATTTACATAAATTTCCCACTTACGCAGTCAATGACTGAAAGACTCAGTCATTGGCAAAAGAGTCAAGGATAAAACGAGCTCAGTGGTTAGCAGCCACCATGACGTGCCCACGAAGGGCACTTGCTGACCTCTGCTTACCAAGTACGTGGGTTCTTTGCTCATTTGTGCGCGTTCTAAGGAGGCTCTGCCTTGAAAAAACAAGGCAAGGCAGAGTCGCTGGACAGGAACCCCCATGAGTGAGGTGAGAGACAGAAATAGGTTGAAACACTCAATGCCAGTGGGGTAGGGCTTTAGGTGGCCCCAAAGCACAGCTCCTCCCGAGTCCCACCGTGGCCAAGAATCCATCTATTTGGGCTGTTCTGGCTGACCCAACAAGCCGAGGCCAGCTGGCAATTCTTGTTGTAAGTATTCAGACTTCCCAGTGATGGCGAAATACCGTATCGCTAGTGCTCTGTGGTATTCACCTGTGCTATTCCACCCAACAACTCCTGCAATTGCCGCATTTGCTGAAATACCAGTAAAACAGAGTGACTCAGTGGACGTGAGCGAGTGGTGTGCAGAGATTTTTATAGCAATCAAAATGTAGATATTTTTAAACCAAGCCAGCACAGCCTGCCATTTTCAGAACAAAGTTACCAAGGCGACAATAAGACAGACCCTGTTTCCTCTCCCCTAAAGCTCAACTTTCATGGGAAATAAAATTGCAGAAACAATTAAATGAGGCATTCCATTCAACACTCGACTGTATGAGACTAGAACATGCAGGCATCGCCGCAACACCTTCATTCATTTTCAGGTTCCGGCGATGACATCATCAGGCTCCTAGAGGAGGTCGCATCACATGGTACTACGGTGTTTCACTCTGTTATTAGATGGACTGACATCATTTATTCTTTATTCTGTGACACAATTTATGGCTTTGATCTGTTTTATTACCAACCATTCCATTTCCCTAATTGCATTAAACTATCAATGATGATTTGCTAGCTTCACAAAATGCCCTCTCGCAAAGGTCTGCTTCTCCCAGAAATGAATAGTTCCAGCCAGATATTCACTTGCAAAAGCAGCACTATTCAGATGATATTAAATCTGAAACTTAATAGCATCATTAAAATGGCCAGTTGCTACATAAGAGATGAGAGAAACATCCAGGACACGGATCTGTGTGGCAGAAACCTAGACCGATCTCGTTATTGGTATTCTGTCAGCACAAGAAAGTGCTTTCCTGAACACATTCCTGTTGTTTTGCTTTTAATCCCTGTCAGAATTTCTCTGCTCACCGGTACTTGTCTCCCACCAGATGGAGGGCTCTTCCTCAAGGTCACGGACTCTTATTCATTGCCACAGTCCCTGCACATACACTGCAGGGATAATGACTATATCCACTGAAAACCAGGAAGCAGAATGGTAACACAGGCCACGTCTCAAATAACACCTTTGAGGATATCAACGAATCAGCTACCACACGGCAAACAACTTCTGGTGACATTCAGACTTGGGCTTGTCTCCCCAGGCATTGCTGCAGCTGAACGTGACCATGGGAATGAAAGCAGAGATGACGACATGCAGAGGGCCGACCTTCTCTCCTGAAATCTTGTCACTTATTTGGAGACGGCATCTAGCCTCTATTCAAACTCAGGCCTCAAGAAAGGCCAAACCTTTGATCACAGAGACTTCAAATCCAATAGCAAGCACCCAGGAACCACAGGGATCGCAAAGGAGCTTGAACCCAGTGGGCTGGGGGTACAAGTGGGGACTAGGAAGGAGAGGGTTTCCTGACTGGCCAATATGCGGCGCCATGACTCTTGTTTGCTAGTATTTGTGTGGACACCTGCCTTCAAATAGGAGTGTAGTAAACTGGGTTCTGAATACTTGCAAGTTCCCGTTATGGTAAGCCCTCACTTCTAGGAAACCAAGGTCTACGCTTCCACATTCTTCACTTGACCCTCCAAGAGCAACTCTCTATTCACTTCAGGTATCGCACATGCATGTTTAGCGCTTTTCCAGAAACAATACAAAAGAATGAGTCTTTCTCTAACAATCTGTATAGAAACCGCAGTATATGAACTTAGATTGGGTCCCCCCCCCCCCCGCCACAGATGCTAAAGTAAGTTGCACCAATTGGAAAATTCCTGTAAGTTAGAGACAGAAATGTTTAAGAGTAAACAAACTGTATGGCCATAAAAACTTCACATTATCTAGAAATAATCACATTTTGTACCAACATCAACTAAAACTATGGAGAAAGACTTTCCTGGAAATACCAACTAAGGAATTGTCTGTGCCAGTATTAAACCACCAGGAAGCATTCATGAGATAAACTGGACAGCCAGCCAGACTGGGACAGTCAGGAAGCAGGACCCCAAGAGCGGCCACCCGACTACTCACTAGCAGCTCTTACAAGGAAACAGGTTAAGCCTTGACATTAAATGGGGAATGAAAAGCAACCTGCTTCATGTCAACGTCCCACACTATCTTCTTCAGTCACATGAATATGTGAGTGTTCTAAAAAGAGGCAAAAATAAACAAATTTTTCAGGTAAAAAGAACTTTCTGAAGCAGACTATGATTCAGCTTTATGTCCTACATGCTGTCGGCATTATTTCACTAAGGCCTTGGTGACTTCGGCAACGGTGCCTATCGATTGCCTCCAACAAGCAGGTTCCCATCAGGTCAGCTGACACTTTTCTTTCCAGATTTATTTATCTATGCATAGAAGCACTGGAGTGTAGACCAGGGGTGTGTGTGGGGGTGTGTGTGTGAGAGGACTCCCCAGATACAGAGTGGGGAGCAGAGCAGACAGACCTACTGAAATGCACTGCTGAGGAGAGCAGCAGGGAGACCGGAGAGGGCTGCTGTGCCCTGTGGGTCACTCCCTGGCTGGGCATTGAACTCAGCCCACAGTGGGACTAGCGCTGAGCCTTAACCCACCAACAAGGCCCCAGCATCAGTTATAATCGACGGCCAGGATTAGGCTTGTCCCCATCAGGCAGAGGCCTCCCTTCAGCAGGCCCCTTCGAAGCTGGCACCCCTTCTGTGCTTGTGTTCCTTTGCTGGGTGTCGCCCATCTCTTGCCCTACCTCAATGCAGATCCCAAACCTTCCCCAGGGGCTATAGGTTGTGAAGATTGGCAAAAACTGCCTCTCGCAACTTCACAAGCTCATTCTAAGTCAGTGTTTCTCAACCTGTTGCCCTGCACGTTTGGGGAGAGCTGGGTCCTGTGTATTATGGGACCTCTAGCAGCATCTCTGGGCACTTCCCACCAGGTGCCAGCCAGGAGCACACTCCTTTGTTTACCCACTGCGGTTCCTCCACTCTAACAACTGAAAATGTGTCAAGGCCTTGCCAACCCTCCACAGAGGGGAAAAGCCAACCTCAGCAGAGAAGCACTCGAGTGATAAACTGGTTGTTAAAATAACTCACAGCTGCTTCTTAAGGCCTCCTTTCCTCACTAGCCCCTGACATGATGGGCAGCTGCCTTCACCTCTGAGCACTGAGGAAAAAGCCTGCAAACACGGTTAAGCCGCCAGCCAGGCAGAAGGTTCGAATCAACAGCCCACTTGATGTCAACCACTGGGGTCAATTTGCTTTTTTTTTATAATGCTATAGCACAGGCCACATTCAGCCGAATAAGCTGCAGTTCAGGTAATACCGCCATCTTTGTTCAAACCCTACTATGCTAAAGTAAGATGACAAGAAGCAAAAAGAATTTTCAGTCCGTAAGACCTCCATTTTAAAATCTAGTTTCTGCACTGAGGGACCACTCCAACACACACACACACACACACACACAGATGACAAAAGGAGCGGATTTTAAGAATGGAGCCTTATGACAAAGACCTTTCAGGATCACACAGATCTAAATGGAGTTGCGGATGGTGTCCGGGCACAGTTTGCTTCTGGCCCCCCTCAACAACTGCCCTTCCAAAGATTCTGTTTGAGAAGAATTTACATGTGCGGTTTTTACTGCCTCCAAATAAATAAAGAAATGCTGAAGGCCGTGTTGAGAAGTCAGAATATTCTGTGAAGTGATGGGTAACAGCCACAAACGTCATCTCATTTGACAGAGGGATAAGCTGCTTTCCGGAATCAGTCAGTGATGGTCTCCTCTTCGAGAGGCAAGCAGCCACATAAAATATTCCAGAAAATCTTGCCGTGACACTGTGAGGGGAAACCAGGGAATCTGGACCCAGCCACGACATGCTCATTTTCATGGGCAGCATCGTGGAATGCACAAGTAGCGCTCACTGAAACAGCTCTGCCTAGCCTCTGCGGCATGGCTCCAAGACGCTAGAATTGGCATCTTGAACATAAACTTGATCTTAGTAATGGAGCAAATTGGGTCCTAGTTTTCTTCTAAAAAGAAATCCACATTTAAGATACCAGGGGTTTTATTTTAACATGTCAAGGGTTGGTCTAAGTAAAAATTCCGCCTCCGCTCCAGTTCTTCCGACCAGGCTGGCATGTGATAATTCAGAACGGGCTTTGCCCTGTGTCTATGTGATCAGAATAACCTTCCAGGCTAATCAGAACAAGTTTGTCCATTTAGCGGCATGTTCAGAAGTCCTAGGTCAGTGGAAGGAAACCACGGCACTCTGTGGAATTTGATTTGACTCTGACTGGTTTCCCTTTTCTCTTTTAAAAAGACACAGGGTCCTCTGTGATGGCACAACAGGTTAAAGCACAGTACTAGGAAGCTATCACAGCCACTTCAGCATGAGTTCGATCCCCAGCCAGGGAGGTGATCCACATGGTGTGGCAGACCTCTCCTGTCTCCCCACTGCTTCCCTCAGCAGTGTACTTTGTCCATCTGCCTGTTCTGCTCCCCACTCTGTCTCTGGTGAATCCTCTCATCTCCCGCAACTCTGGCCTGTACCCCACTTCTATATGCATAAATAAAGAAATCTAAAAAAAAAAGCCACACAAACTGCGAGTAACTCTGATGGAGTTTTGAAAGGAATACAAAGACGTCCTTGGGGTGTGTAAAAGGAGATGCCAGTTAATGTACGAAGAGCCAGCCACATATACTTACGGATGGGAGAGGGTTCACTACAGTCACCACATGGACTGACATGGAAATCAGTCTTCCCCCTGGCAATCTACCAGGGAGGTCGTGGCACAGGTAAAACTGGATTCCACAAACAAATATAAATAAATGAAATTAAGACTATCTCACTTTTAAAGAAGGCCAAGGTTCTCCAAAGAGACAAACGTGTTACCAATCTAGAGGAAACAGGACAGTGTAGTATTAGCACAGCAATGGCAAAGGAGCTCAAAGAACAGGTTGGCACCCGGGGACACACGTACAACGGGGAAGCTGAATGCATCAGCTGGTACCATGGAAGAATCAAGGAGGACAGCAATACTAAGGACTCCCAGCAGACCCAAAGACTGGAGCTTTGTTCCAACCACTAGAGAGAATGACAATTATGCCACATCATAGTTACGATTGCTGGCAAAATTTTAAAAGCAAATGGGGACAGAATGAACTCTCAAGTAGACGGTGGGATCTGTATGGGATAGACAAAATCAAGAGGCCCACCTCACGTAATTCTGAAGAACTCAAACCCTGGCAGGACGAAAAACGAAAAGCAGGTTAAAAAGAAAACATAGAGGAATCCAAGAACATTTTTGTGACCTTGAAATTAGGACCAACTTGAAAACAAGATCAAAAGAGAAAGCGCAAGTAACAGAGAACGAAAGAACAAGATTGATAACTGGGGCTTTATTTCAGAAAGAGTAAAGTAACTGAGGCCAACAAAAGATGCGGTCCGCAAAGCTCAAGGAGATCTGCACAACAGCTGCACTCAAGCATCCAGAATGGGCACAGCAATGGCACGAGGGTCGCAGTGGAAGAGAAAATCCATTTGGCCAACAAGCTACCCAAGTTTTAACCTCAGGAAAGTCAACGTAAAGAACAACGGAACAGCGCCTCACACGGAGCACAGGCGGTCAGTCCCGAATGCTGGGGAAGAGGAGAAACTGGAACAGCCAGACACTGGGGGCTGGAGGGCGGGGTGTGCTGCCAGTGGTCTTGAGTGGGACCCCCAGCAGAGGCGACGCCCCCCGTGACCAAGCATCCGCCAGGACTTCGGTCAGCAAGGCCACAAAGCTCCTCATCGCAGGCAGGCAGGCAGGCAGGCAGGCAGGCAAGTCTCTATCAGCGATGTCCAAACGACACAATCAGTTTATTTGCAAAAAAAAAAAAAAAGAAAACACGCCGGCATCTCTTTCCAAAATGAAATGACTCCTTTCCCCAACGCTGCACTCCAGGGACCACTACTGTTCATGCAGACAGGCCACACCATCTTCTCCAGCAAACTGAAGTCTCTACAGCTGCTTTTTCTTTATAGCCTAAAGCCAAAAAATATTCATGGCAATCTTACCCTGAAGAAACGTGCCATCGGGACGACTCCCCTTTACTTCCAGTCCCAGAATGTGCTTTTCATTTCTCAGGTGGAGATGGCAAGCGTGGCACCTCGTCTTTGCGCCCCTTCACTGTATGCCTGGTTCCGGGTACCTACTTCCTCCTCGTCGTCCATTATTCCAATGTCCTGCTCACAACTGCCGTGTGAGGGTAAAAAGGAGGCACCCCCCGGCACACAGCTCTCCACATGAAGGCAATTACATGCTTTTAACTGTTACCATTTAAAAGCAGGTCTATTTTCCAGATCAAAAACATCACTGCGTTTTAAAATAATGTTATTAACAGTGATCAAAAGCTGCCAGACTTAAGAACACATATGATTCCATTTATAGAAAGTGCAAAATAAATGCAAAGCTCTATTGGCAGAAAAGACAGTGACAGGCAGGAACTGGGTATACCTGTGGGGAGGAGCCCACGGGGGTGCATGAAGGCCTAGAAGCGCCCCAGTGTCTGAGGACTGGCTGGGTTGGTCAGCACATCTCAGGCGGTACACCCAGGACCTGTCCACTTTCTGTCTAGAACTTGAAGCGTTCTTATAATATTCATGCCTATAACAAAACATCTAAAAAGATTTGTGACAGGGCCTCCTTGGTGGTGCAGGGGTTCAATCTCAGCACTGGGAAGCTGCCCGCAGCCCATGCAGGGAGTGACCCACAGGGTGCAGCAAACCTCTCCTGTGTCTCTGCTGCTCCCCGCAGCAGTGGATTTCAGTAGATCCGCCTGTTCTGCTCCCCACTCTGTCTCCAGTGAGTCCTCTCATCTCCTCCGCCACTCAGCCTTCACACCTCTGGCCTACACCCCAGCTCTTTAAAAAATACATTTGTGAGAAAATAATAGCAGCTCAACCCAGTTTTTGGTAACCCAGTAGAGTGACTTCACAAAATGAATGCCAACCATGGGCTGGAAATTGGGCCTTTTAATGCTCTGAATTGTTCACTTGCCACAGGAATTGTCGGAATGGGCCACATGAGGAAATGAAAAGGCAAATAGAAAGTAAAACATTCTGTCAATGAAGGTTATCTTAGGGACTTGAATTTCTCTGCTAACTACAGCTCCATTATTTGCTCACTGTGTGAAGAGCAGATGCCTGAGTTTCATCTGCCACAAACCCACCATTTAGCATTCTTTCCAGGGGGTTCTTCCCGGGGGGGCCGTGGGGATGCACCACATTCCTAAACCAGTGACCTGATCACTTGCAAAACAGGTCTCCGAGGCTCCTTGTAACTTCCTTTCCTTCTGCTCTTTTGTCACCATTTTACAGGTGTGCTGAGATGCCTGAGAAAACGCCGGCCGGATGCTGCTATTGGCGGGGAAGCTGGCGGCAGCGCAGGCGGCCAGTGGCTGGCAGGACAGGAGCTCTGTGGGGCAGCAGAGCAAACAGCCTCCCCCGGCCACGCTAGGCTCGAGGCCTGTAAAGTGTAGTGAGGTGGCCAGTAAGCCCAAGGACAGAACTGGACAGGCAGGAAGGTTGCCTTAAAGGCTTAATCTGGGGAGATTTGATTCTAGCTAAGGAGATGAATTCTAAATTTGGAAAGGCCATCAGCGTAATTAAGGATGTTAAAGCACACGAGGGACAAGCTCCCCCGCTGTCTTTCTACTTAAGGAAGAACAGAAAATGATGAAAACCATCTTATTAAGCAATCCGAACGTCATCTGATGTTGGGGAAAGGTATAACGCACAACCCCTCTAGGGAAATCAAGCCTCCCTCCTGGTGGTCACCACCAGGGAGTGTTACTGGCGCCGAATGGGTGGACACCGGCGATGCTGTTCAACATCCCACAGAGCACAGGAGAGCCCCACACGACCAAGAAGGAGCCAGGCTGCCGTATCAGTAGTGCCGGGGCTGAGATACCCTGCTCGAAAAGTACACTGGGAAAGGCAGGAGAGAGGCTCCTTTCACCTCAGTATCTGCAGCTGCTCCCACAGGATCAGCCCTAGAGAAAGCCAACAAACTCGCGCGAATGTTACATGGTGAGTCTCGCTCAGGACCCCTTACCACTGATCGGTACAGTTTGCTTTAGTACTTTGTCTTTTGGCAGATTTTGTTCTTAAAAGTAAGCCAGTCTGCTTCTAAACATTAAAATCCTGCTTTCTGACTACTAGAAAATGGACTCAGATGAGCATCACATCACTAAAGTAGAATTTTAAATAGAGTGGCCGAGGTAGCTCGAGCAACACCTAGAACACGAACAGGGCGCCCTGCACCGCCAGGGGCAAACGGAGGAACATGGCCACAGGCCTCACAGGCAACAGGACCAAGCAGATAATACTAGAACACTGTGAAAATTCCGTGCTGAAATACAGATAAAATAAACAATGTCCTTGAAACACCAGCTCACGAAATCTGAACAGAATCTATTAAAGAAATGTAATTCATAATTTCAAACATTTTCACAGCAAAGAAAAACCCCAGCCTCAAGGGACGCCTTTGAAATATTTAAGGAGGAAATAATACCACTTCCAAGTTGGCAAGCAGACAAGAACCGGGCTCCATTTTAATGCCGCCTCCTTCGGGGTCACACCAAAGCTCACACTTCCCTTCCTTCTTCACGGCATCCTTTGGAAGGGACAAGGCTGTAGGGTGACATTACAGACAGGTTTGCAAGATTCGTTTACACATGCCCACTGGTAATCACTTAAAATTTGTCACTCCCCTCTCACTGTCTACTTCTCCCCACCCTTTCTCGGCAGTGGCCAGGCAGTTGCTTCAGGATCCGGGCAGTAGACCCAGCTCAGGTCTACCCCTCTTTCAGCTGTACACTAATCTTTCCACCCTTCTCAGTACGCCTCGAGTTCAAGTCTCCAACAGAAAGCTTCACACAAGTTCTCACTCTTCTAGACATTTGGGATTTGACACCTACACAGTCACATCTCGGTTGTGCAGTTCTTCGTGGTTTCAAGACTTAGCACCTGGCTCGCGTGAGCAGGACTTTGTGAGGGCTTATTGGTGAGCAGCTGTCTTACAATCCCGAAAGCCTTCACAGTGAGGGGTGCATACCGGACGCCCCCCACTCAGCCTGGCACACAGCTTAGTCACTGCTCCCAGAGCCCCACTGCACGCCGAGACTGGAAGCTGCCTCTGCCCTTGCAGAGATGATGTGCTTCACTGACACGGAAGTGCTTCGCCCAGCTTCCCCCGACCTCAGACTTTGACAAGAAGGAAGTGCTTTTCACCAGAGAAGGGAAAATATTTTATAACATCCAAAGCAAAAAGCTGAAGGCAAAGGGGAAAAAAAGTAATGAAACAACATTCAAACTGCTCTTGAAATGGCCTTTGTGTCAGTGTGCGCTGACAGCAATCGAACTGCCTCGAAAGTGACTTTTAGCTCTGAAATTGTTACTTGAAAATCTGTGCTAAATGTGTTATTATTACTACAGAATAATAATGTCATTTGCCCTATTTAATTTAGGGTAGCTCTTCAGAGTTTGTTACACACAATTATGCAAACTGAAATCTATACATGTACAATACAGACCGACATTTATAAAGTTTATTTGATAGGACTAGGCCCTAGTTTGCCAAATAACCGTGGCGCACCTACAATGCTCCCAACAGCCGAATGGACACTGGGGTCAAGGATGGAGAAAACAGGTGCTCTTGATGAGTTGAACAATTCAGCTAACTGTCACTAGAAATACATCAACATCATCAAATACATGACACTGGCCTAACAGGTCAGTAGCTCACTTCCTCCCGCGCTGCCAAATGCCAGGCGTTCCTGTTTCACCTCCAAATGGGCCCGCCCAAGCAGCCCATATTCTCTGTCCTTTTTGTAACCCAGGCCGACCGTTGTCCGCAGGACCTGGACTCAGGCTCTCGTCTGGCAGGACATTTCTGAACCACTTCTACCGGCCGCTGAACCGTACACCTGCGAGCCGTGTGTGTCTGTTCCTACCCCTGTGTATGCCGCCTGTACTGCTACTCCATGAAATAATCTCATTCCAGATCAGACATTAATAAAATATAAATGCCGAGAAAAATAAAATGTTTCTTTGAAAATCAAGTTGATTGCTGTGGAAAGTCTTAAAAAAGGGAGAGTCACAGTTGCCAAAATCAAAGTGGGCAAGATCATTTTGAAGGTTTAGAGGGGTGGGGTATGGAGTAAAAGTGGAGTCTGCACACAGATTGGTCCCCAATGCCTTGACATTCTTACTCTACTCCACAAGAGGGGGAACCCAGAAATGAAGCCAGTGAGCAGTGGCTGTGGTTTCTGTGAATAAAGACTTCAAGGAATCCCAACAGACTCGCTCAAAGCAAAGACATGGCCCGTTCATGTTTAAAGTGAAATGACATCTTTAAGACACCTGTTAGCACTTACGCTGGCCACTTGGCATTCTTCAAGAACCATCGAACTGCTTGACTTCGGAAGCAGCAGATAAGGATCTTCTCCCAGAAGCCATTGGGAGAGGCATGTGATTTGGGCAACAGCTCTGACTGAGGCCAGGCTGTACCAATTTATTACTTTTGGTTTGTCACAAACAGTACTTCATGCCGTTGGACCATGAGGGCTATTCAAAATATCTGACTGCCTCCCAAGGCCTGGCGGGACCTCGCTCCAAGACCCCAGAGTAGGCTGTTACTGGACACAAGCAGACCGGCCCTTTCACTCACCAGCAGAAAGCCAAACTCTGAGCCACAAGCAATATCTCCACACAGAGATGGCCGTCAAGGGAGTGGTCCGATAGGCCCCATAAAACCACCAGCTCCCCAGATGGCAGGCGTGCTGGCGTGATACCCGGGAACGGAATGTGGGGGAGGCCAGGGCTTCACGCCCCCAGGCGGAGGCGGTGCCGGGCGGGCCAGGCCCAGGAGACGGGTGTCTGGCTCTCCCCAAGACGGCTACTTTCTCAGCCACCAGCAGATGTTTGTTCTGAGGCCACTGCCAGCCCCAGGGGACACCGAGAATGGTTATCAGGGAAGTGAGGCAAACAAGTTGAGTTCTTAGGTGGAGCCAGTCAACTAAGAGCTAGGAGCTGGCTGGACAGATCAAGGGTGGCTGGAGGTTAATTCCACTTAGCCCTAATTTCAGCTCTAAGGGAGTTTTGTCATTGTAGAATGGATGGGGGCTCTTTACAAGAAGGGGGGACACGTTCTGGGAAGACTTCCTGCCCAGCTAGTCATCAGGAATAACTGTCTCCATCCAATTGCATCTGAATCTCAGAGGACAGTTCCAGAGCCAAACACCGCCTGTTTGAGTGCTCAGTAGCTGCGGAGTCCTCTGAAGGTGACCAGGCTGGGGTGGGGGGAGGGGGAGAGGGCCTCTAGAGTGCTAAGAAGAGAGTGGAAGCAAGGCCGCAAGCCCTGGAGGGGGTGTGTGTGCTGCAGCTGCCTACACCCGTCTCTGGAGAAGCGCAGCATCCTGGTGGCGAGCACGTCGAAGATGCCAGCAGTCAACACAACTACAAACACAGCCTGTTGATAGGACTTCATGAAAACAAACGGCATTTCAACCTTCAGGGACTGTTTTCTCAGGGTTAGCAAAAGCAGAACATTACCGTCTCCTCTCTTTTTTGCTAAATGATATTTGTAAGGGTCCAAAGAAATACTTCCATCAGATCTTCTGGGGCCGTTACTGAGGTTAAGAAAATGATTCCAGGACATCAGGTGTGGCGCCGCTGGGGCAGGCAGGCCTGCCGCTGGCCCTGTTTCCAGGGCGGCGCCTGGGCACCTGCTAGAAACACAGAAACTTGGCCCCGCCCAGGTCCACGGCCCAGAAACTGCTTTTCAACAGGCTGCGGCCACCTGTGTGCATGTCCTGTCTGAGGCGGAGCAGCTCTGAGCAGTGTTTTTTAAAGATTTATTTATGCACACAAGAGCTGGGGTGCAGGCCAGGGGGTGGGGGGTGAGGACTCACCAGAGACAGAGTGGGGAGCAGGACAGGCAGGTCCACTCAATACACTGCTGAAGGGAGCAGGTCAGGGGAGGGCTGCTGCGCCCATGGGTCACTCCCTGGCCGGGGATGGAACTCAGGCCACAGTGGCTGCAGATAACTTGGTAGTGCTGAGACTTAACCCTTTTTGGCTCCTCTGGGCCACCAGGGAGGCCCTCTGAGCAAGTTTTTTAAAAATGCTATTTAGTGAGGTGATTGAAGGTCTTTAAATTCACCATGTTCTAAAAAGCTCCTCGCCACCACAGGGATCAGAACAACTATTGAGCTGTTCTGCTTTATCTGATCACTTCCAATCCTCACTTGGAATTATCGGCAACTGATATGAAAACATACTGTAAACTTCTCTGGGGACCCACCCCTGGTCTCAAAGGTAGGGGTGCAAGGTTGTCTTCACAGACCCCAGCCAGTATGCAAGAAGGTAAAGCCAGTCTTTTCAGGGTAAAAAGATTTAACAGTGGGGCCCCGGCCTTGGCATCTCCCTAGCGAGGACAAGACATTCAACCCCGTACTGCCCTGTTCCAGGGCAGGACAAGCTGCTCTCCAGCACCTCCAGTCAGCAGTCCCTGCCGCCAGCCACTCACCGTTCCCACCTACGCAATGAGAGAGCAAACCAGTGCTTACCGCTCTCACAGTAAACTCTGCCCACTGCTTCCCGGGGCCCCACCCCATGCTCTCATCAACATCATCTAACTGTCCTTGGGACTTTATTTTCAGTGAACCAGTGACACGAAATCGGCATTTTTCTCTGGGTATGTAATAAAGCGTGTGGCTTGCCTGCCTTGAGTCCACTTACGTGTCGTCTTCAGGCCTGTGAATAAGGTAACAGAATCAAGATTCTGAGTGGTAACCCGAGTTTCCATCTGATAAAACCAGAGTGACACTGAGGAGGCACTGAATGAGCAAACTCTTCAGCCAGGGAAATAGTGTCCCACCGGTGCCTGGGGGTGGGGCTGCAAGGAACAGTACAGCAGCGTCTTCCCCAGGAGCAAAAGGCCCAAGTTACCGCAGCAACACTCTCCCAACACCAGCTGGCTCACTGTGATCACAGGAAAACACTCAGAATGAGCAAGTGTGAGACCGGAAGTGGATTAATGGTGCTGGAGGGGGGGAGACCAGGAAGTGGGCTCCGAAGGGCCCAGGGCTCCTTCCAGGGACCATGTCTCACACTAGGTGGGGGTGGTGCTGGTTTGCACAATGCTGAGTAAACAGCAAAAGTCCCCATCTGCATGAATTCTACCTCAGCGGAGCCTTACAAAAACTCAACTGGCCGGACAACTTTCAAAACGCCCTTTTTAAGATGCACTGGGAAATAAAACTACTGCCGTGTGTGGGCTTTTTCACTTCAAGATGTGGAGACCTCGGCCTTTGAGTTGCACACACCGCTAAATGAACGGACAGCAGGTTGAGGAAGCGACTTGTACAAGAGCCCAGATACCGGGCAGAGGACCGTGGTTAGAATTTTCCCAACATTAAATCATTTCAATTAAAGCATTCATAAGGCTGTGGCCGGTAATTAAATACATCTGGAAAAATAAAACCAGTTCATGGCCTTGTGGTGGATTTACGAAGAATCTACCCAAGGAAATCAGTATGTTTCCTTTTTGGCCTGAAAGGAACTTTTTTTAAATGTAAAAACTAAAAACTAAAATCCTGGCTACTGCCAGAACCAGTGAGGTATGCACAAATTAACATAAATTGGCAATTGAAGTGTAGACCAGCAATTGTCCAGGACACAAAGTACTTCCTTGAGAACAAGCCTCTGGTGTGGGCATTTGCTTCATGAGAACCCATCTGATTTCCACACCTATTTAGCAGCCCAGCCCGCCCCTGTTAAGCCCAGGGCTGTGAAAGCCTTCCCAAGGAGGTCCCCAGGTGGTAACTGGAGGCTCGCAGTCCCACACCCTACAAACGCGAATGCCTGGCCTTAGAAAACCAGAAATAACTGTTTCGGGAAATGTCGCCAGGCTTTCCCTGCACTGCGCTTCTGTTTCAATTCCGCTCCTTGCACCCAGCAAGGCCAACGCCTCAGGGCCGGCGGCAGCCACTTGTGTGCGCTCTGCACGTTGAAACGGGAGCAGGGGCCTGAGGACTCAGGTGGGCACAGTAGGCAGACCCCAGCCCTTTCGAGAAGAATCTAATCTCGCTCTCCCCTAACTTTGGGGTAAGAAATTTTCCTGTGGGAACCTTATTTCCTTTCATATTTTCATCACCTGGGAAGTTAAAAGAAGATTAACTATAAAATGCTCTGAACTTCCCTTTAAATGCCCAAGAGGGCTCCAACCGGCTGTCCCTCAAACTGTGCTCCGCACAAAGTTGGCCCCACCACACACACCACGCCCTGCCGCCCGGCCTCCCTCCCTCGATCGCAGGAAAATGTGGCCCCGGGTAACGCGCCCAGGGCTCAGGGCCGGCGGCAGGAATCCCAAGCCCTCGCGAAGGGCCCGCAGGCCGAACCCCATGGGGAAGGCCCCCCAAGGGCTCTCCCGGCCTCTGTGGCTGGACGCTGCCTCCCACCAGAAGAAGAGCCGAGACGAAAGCCCGCCATTCCGGGGGGCGGGGGGGGGGGCAGCAGCAGCACGCTACCGTTCCCCTTGAGTGCCCACTTAACGACTGATGCTGGCCACATTTCGGGGTGTCGGGGGCTAGGGCCAGCCTAACCTCCGCGCCCGGGCCAGGCTGGGGATCGTCCACCTCCAACAGGGGCTTTCACCTTTGCCGGTCGATCCCCCAACTGCACCGGAGCCCGCGTGGCACCGCGTCTCCACCTGCACCCCATCCGCATTTTGATGTTGGGACAAAGGGAAGACGCGCCCCTCTCCCACCCGGTCTCGAGGGGCACCGCTTCCAGATGAGCTGGAAGACCCCAGCGGGCGCAGCGGGCGCTCCCTTCACGTGGGCTTAGCGCGAAGGGGGCCGCGGCGGGCGCGAGGCCGGACTCGGCGCGGGAGCTCGGCCAGAGTCCCGGGAAAGGCGCGCAAGCGGCTCTCGGCCCGCCCCTGAAGATGCAGCGCGAGCCCGCCCGGACC
>NW_004567128.1:3957728-3963416 GCF_000260355.1 Condylura cristata
CCCCGAGCGGGCGCCGAGGGGCGCGGCAGCCGGAGCAGCCAGCGAGGGGTGGGAGCGAGAGGAGCGGGCTGCGGGGCTCTGGGTGTCCCAGCAGAGAAGTGGGACGGCTGGAGGGGCTTGCGGGCTTACTGGTCACCCGTCGTGCAGGTCGCGAAACTGAGGCCCGCGACGCTGACCTGAGAAGACCCGGCGTCAGGCGGCGCTTCCCGGATTGCCAGACCCCGGCCTTCTGTCCACCTGCGGGCGGCGGGTGGCCGCTGACTTCAGAGGGCCTCACTCCGGATTGCACATTAGGCTCAGCTGGCGAGCTTCTGCGGCGCAACCAGGCTCCTCAGGGCCTCGTGGTGAGAGGCCGAGGCAGCCGCCCGAGCTCCCCAGGTGACTCCAATGAACGGCCACTGCTGGAAACGCGCTTGGCTACTGCGGGTGCTGACTAGCTAGAAGGGCGCCAGCAGCATCGCCCCCCGGGGTGGTGTCTCCGGGAACTGCAGACTCCCTCAGCCCCCCCCCACCACCACCTTGCCTGCTGCTCAGGCCCTGCTCTTGAGCCCGTTGAGTGAATTATTGGTTCAACAGTGTCTGGGGCTTAAATTCCTTGTGTCTCCTTGGAGAAGAATGTTCCTGTCTCCAAAGGTATTAAAAAAGCTATGAGACCCTTGCCATCTTTCTAGAGCTAATGCTTTCTGTGGCATTTCCGAGTCCCCCTTGGCCCTGGGGAGTGTGCGTTGTTTCTTTATTGTTTTGAGAATACATGGTGTTACTTGAACAGAGGGTTACATAAACAGTAACAGTAGATAGTACACTTAAGGGACATTGAAGCCAGAGGAGAGAGGCTTTAGGACTGAGAAAGGGTGGAGGAGACAAACATTTCATGTATTGAAGCGGATTGGATTAGGGAAGATTTTATCAAGGCAGAGCTCTAGAAAGCCTAATAATATTTTGCATAAAAGAACAGGGATTTGAGCCAGGCAGCTCAGGGGCTCACTTTCACAATCCCACGGGAATAGTCGGTGTACCCAGTCTTCACGAGGTAATAAAACAGCAGGCGCTCACCGGTTTAACGTGTCCTCCTGTTATGGAGCGAAACCCATTCACACACTGCCTGGCTGCATGTGCGCAGGGATCCACCTGCCATGCCAATAGCTGATACTGCCTGGAAAGGGCAGGGAGGGAGGCGGAGTGGGGTGGCATCTGCCCTCTTAGTCCTTGTGGAGGGTGACTGAGGGTCTTGAAGGCTCCCGGGAGACAGTGACCAAACAGAAGGGACTCGGGCTTAACAGCCCGGAGCGGTATTTGGGCAACATATGACCTCACTCAGCAGTGAAAGCAAAACTCCAAGGTTGTGCGCACGGAGGTGAAAGGAAAAGCTTTGGTCCACTTTCTGTCATTCCCTAGAAGTCTCGGATTTTTTTAACCAAAGAAAAGAACCACCAGCTGTCCAAATATTGAAGCTAGGCACAGGGGGCTGCTGTGATAGAAACCCAGTTCTAGTAATTGTGACCATAATGTCAGTGGCAAACCACATTCCTATAGAAACTTCTACTCACATCGGAAGTGTCGTGGACTGATTTCAAGAAGCAGTTGTCCCTAAAACCCTTAAGAAAAAACAGCAGTTGGGAAATTAGCAAGACCATCTGAGCCAGGGTGCGGAAGACTAGAAAGCATATCCAATTCACTATTAGTCAAAGATGCTCTTCTCAACCAATAAGTCAGTTTCTCATATTAAGTAGTGAAAATCTTTCAGTGAGAAAGCAAAATTAGCTTACAGGTGGGAGAGTGGTTTGGCAGACCATACCGGGAAGTTCTTTGGCTATATGGGTCACCAGACGAAAATATTCATGGCCTCTGACCTCTGGAACTCTCTCCTAAGTAAATAATGATTGCTTAAGTCAAAATTCATCTAAGAGGATGTTTACCACAGAGCAAGATATAATAGCAAACAAAAAGATAACATAAACACAAAAAAGCAGCAACAATGAGTCTGCAGGCAGCTGGCATGGGGGGGCGGGGGGCTGGGAACTCCGGCATCTCCTGTGTTCAGGGGAGGGAGGCTGCCCAACATCCTACAGTGTGCCCCAGGACACCGCAGCACCCAAGGGGTCGGCTCCAAGTGCCATAACGCTGAGGCTGAGAAGCTATGATCTGTGTGATCGTCTATCAATTCCATGGCTTTGTTTGCAAAGAATTATGTGGGGAAATTCACAGAGCTTTTTTTAAAAAGCAGAATAAAAGGTTGAATATATAGTCCTAGTACACATATATGCACTAGAAAAGACAGCAAGAAAATACTCTATGATAGAGACTACTTAGCCTCCGCACACATTTATTCTAGCCGGACAAACAGCCAGACTCCATTTCCCAGACTTCTTTGTAGTTTAGTGGGGGTAGATGATTGAGTTCTAGCCCACGAGGTGAGAAGCCATGTCCAAACTTCCAGGCCTTCCCCATAAAACTGCAACACCTATGCTTCTACTTACTTTTTCCCTTCCTCTCAGCTGGAGCATGACATTGACGCCCAGAGTGCTCTCAGAAGTTGCAAGTTGAGGAAATTGCCTCTGCCAGCCTGGGTTGCTGAATGACTTTGTGGAGCCGAGTCTCACGCCTTCCCCTCGCTGACAGCCTGGCACTCGGAAACTGACAAGGACCAGAAATAGACTGTCATTGTGTATTGGGATTATTTGTTATACACAAAATGGTATAAAAATAAACTTAAACCCATCAACCCAGAGATAAGTTCTCTTTGCTATTTTTACACCTGTTTGTGCTTTTCCAGACACAATGAGAAAGAATTATTATTATAATCAGGAAACTATATAGAATGGTATCTTGCACCACAGAGGAGATTGCTTCGAATAACCGATTTTAAACTAAAAATAAAATCATACTTCCAAATGATTTTATACAATTTGACTGAGATCTTAGTGACCCTCAATACCTCATGAAGGACATAAATTAACTAGAAATAAACTAACCATAAGGTCACATTTTCGTCTGTTCTGATATTCTAGGGGCATTTAATCACATGTGTGTAACTCACTCTTTCCTGTTTCATAATCACTCATGAGTCTTGACTCTCCAGAAAAAAAAAAAAAAACCTCCTTCTGGACAAAAACCTGGCTGCTTGGTAGATTCTTAAAAGCTTCTCTCTGCCTCTTGCTTACTCCAGTCACTTTCCCTGACATCGCGTTCAACTTCTGTCCTTTATAAGATTCTATCTCTCAGCAAGAGAGCTGCTTCCTGAAACTAACGGAAAGTCCAGAAATTGGACTTTTTTATAGTCACCTTGTGGACAGAGTAAAAAACAAAAAGTCTGATAAGAAGTCAAAAAGTTTAATAATAACGCCCATGCTCCCTGAATATCTGGGCATGACTTAGGTGGAGTGACTTGCCCATGTGGCTAGAGACACCACCCAAATAGCTTCACTAAGACAGGAAGACTTTGGAGGACGCGGAGAGGGAGGCTGTTGAGTTGGAGAGGCTACTGAGGAAGGCAGGAGGACCAAGGTATACAGACTGTTCGCCTTCTCCACGGTGAGTGCAGCACACACCCTGACAGAGGTTACCTGTAAGTATCTTGTGAGAACACCCCCCACCCAGCCTTCAGAGGCCTGCCAATGCAATCTACCTTTTATCAAGTAGGTATATCTTGGGGTGGCAAGCCTGTGCTTCTCTCCATGAGCAAATCTTGACAACCTTTGAAGCTTTCAACAAAAGCACCCCGGCAGAAAGTGAGACCCAAGAAGAGGAGATTGAGGAAGCGGCACCAGTGTCCTCAGCAGCTCAGCTGAGCTCCAGAGAAACCAGCACATTCTGATGGCATAAGAAATGGGCATTTCAAAAGTGGATGACTGGATGAAAAAGATGTGGTCCATACACACAATGGAATATTACTCAGCAACCAAAAATAAATAAATAAATAAACCCATGCCTTTTGCAGCAAGCGGATGGAGCTGGAAGGGATCATGATTAGTGAAATAAGCCAGAAAGAAAAGGGAAAATACTGGGTGGTTTCACTCATAGCAGAGAATAATGGACCAGGCGAGAAAATAATAATAATGATGAATAGCTATATACTAGAGACATTTTACGGGGGAGGAGTGGGGAATGGGATCAAGAACAGTGCGGGGAGGGAAGTGCACTGGACTGTGGTGATGGCACAGGGTGATTTGGTGATGGGAAGCCCAAGGGGATTGCAACTGAGATGGGAAAAGGCACAAAATGATGTAAAAATAAACTATTATATTATTAACAATAAAAAAAGAAATGGGTATTTGAGGGCCCTCCCTGGTGGGGCAAGGGGTTGAGTCTCAGCACTATGACGCTATCGCAGCCACTGCAGCCTGAGTTCGATCCCCGGCCAGGGGGTGACCCACAGGGTGCAGCAGACCTCTCCTGTCTCCCCGCTGCTCCCCTCAGCAGTGGACTTCATCAGTCGGCCTGTTCTGCTCCCCGCTCTGTCTCTGGTGCGTCCTCTCGCCCCCAGCCCCCCTCTGGCCTGCACCCCAGTTTTGTACATGCAACTAAATAAATCTTTAAAAAAAGAAAGAAAAAAAATAGGCCTTTGAGAGGAGGCATAATGTGATTTCCCATAAAAGAATCAGATAATTATTTGAATGTGATAAATGGCGAACTGAGCATATTGCCAAGGTTAGAGCCGTGTTCTCCCAACTCCATCAGCTCCCATGTGGTTTTCAAACAAACATCACGCCGTGTCGTCTTTTCTCAAGTGAAATCCAAATTAAATATCAACATACCTCCCCAGCTCTCATCTGGAGGAGAACTGAAAGTGATTCCCAATAAAGAGTGTGTACGTTGATGTGCGAGCTTAGGAAGTCATCGGGTCCACGTACTGACCCCATCCGTGAATGAGCGTAGCCGGCGCCTCTCGTCATTCCCGAGGTACCGTCTCCCCACCCACACTCAGCCAAGGGCGGAACTGAGCGGCCAGGTGAAGCTACGTAGCGAGGAAAGCGTGGGGCTCGGGAAGAGGGGAGCTCTTGCTCCTGCAGACGGCCAGGCTTGCACCCTGGTACTGCTGGGAAGGAGACAGACGGACATGTGTGGAGACACTTGGAAGAGGGGCTGCCAGTGGTGGCCGGTATCTTGCCTTTTACTTTGCTTTTGCTCCTTTTGCCCAGACTTGCCCGGCCCCTTCTCCCCTATGATCCCGCCAGAAGGTGCCTTAGACATGCGCTACCTTTGAGGCCTCAGTGGCCCTGCTGTGAGCCAACCCTTCTTGGCTGGGCATTTTGGGTCATCTGTGATGCGCTTTTGGGAGAACTTTGATTAGAAATATCCTTTCTTCTCTCTTGCTTTGTGCACACTATTTCTATTAAATTTCTTTCACAGCATATGTCTGTTTGGCCTCTGCACAGGGCTGGCTTTACTGCGAGAAAGTTTGGGGGTCCTAGGGTACCCCTCAGATGCATGCTAACAATGGACAGCGAAGATGCCAGCCAATGGCGGCTGGCCATTCCAATACCGAGAGTGGCCTTGCTGCCATCATGTCTCAATGGTCCGGAAGGGTGAGCGGCTTGGTCAAGTTCCAAGAAGAACAAAGTGCAGTCACCCTTCCTAAAAAGTATTCCTAAAAAGAGTAGCTACATGCAAAAAAATGAAACTAGATCATTGCCTCACTCCAGTCACAAAAATCAACTCGAAGTGGATTAAAGACCTAGACATAAGAAC
>NW_004567128.1:3964896-3983077 GCF_000260355.1 Condylura cristata
TTTTTTTTTTTTTTTTTTTGTCACTGGAGCTGTTCCCTGTAGGAGTCACTGTAGAGTTCTCACCTTCCAAAACCTGAAATAGCATTCCTGCCCAGAGCTGGCAGGGAGAGTCACCTTGTTTATGAAACTGGGAAATAATCCCTTGAAAAGTTTTCACGGAATCTGGACACCTGGTCAACCCTGCACCTTGTTAACAGGACTGCCAGGAGGAAAGCAATTTGGGAAAAAGTAGCTTAATCCCTCTTCTAGTATACACTGCATATTATGTTGACTCTTGTTTTCCAAACACCCACATCTTTGAGGTTCTGTCTCTGTCATTAAAAGCTTTTCTTCTTTCTCCAACTGGAATGTAAGCTCTGGTTTAGAGGGCTGAACCCGAAACAGGTTCCTCAAGCGCCCAGCAGTGCATCTTGGGCTACTTCCTCTAGATAGAAGCCAGCAGCCCCAAGTCCTCAGGGAAAGGCTCAGCCACATGCTTGAACACCACCAGCTTCTGGAACTTGGTCGTTTTCTCCCCCTTCTCCTAGGGAAAGGCAGAATTGTCCCTGTGGGGAATAATGACGGCAACCTCCCCTGGCGCAGAAGTTCCTGCCAAGACGGGCTTACTTTTAAGGCATCGGTCATTGGAAGCATATTTTTTGGTCTGCTTGAATGTTCAAGGGTGTTATCAAAAAAAAAAAAGGAATCAAGAATCAGGGTCATGGGTCTCCCTGGTGGCAGGAGGGGTGAAGTTTCAGCACTATGAAGTTACCAAGAGCCATGCAGCACATGCTCAATCCCCCAGCCAGGGAGTGACCCTGCTGTAACAGGGCGCAGCAGACCTCTCCTGTCTCCCCTTAGCAGTGGATTTCAGTGGATCCGCCTGTTCCGCTCCTCACTGTCTCTGGTGAATCCTCTCCCCCCTGCATCTCTGGGCTGGACCCCAGTTCTTGTATGCATAAATAAATGAATACATCTTTTCAAAAAAGAATCAGTCATGTCCTCCTTGTTTGAGAATGTTCTGTGCATACAGGAGGACTGTCACAAGGCTGGGTCTACTAAATGCCAGGAGGGCCCCTCCCCATCATGGCGATGATTCCAAACACCCATGCCAAGATCCAAACTGCCCCTGCAGTACCAGTCTAGATCATGGCAGCAGCTCCGGAAGAACCCCGGCAAGAAATAGTTCAAAAAGAGCGCCCTTGCGCATGAGGCCCCGGACTGGGAGACCAGCTCTTCAGCAAGCCCTCCTCTTTTGCTGTGACTGTGTGTATGTTATCGAACGGGATATATTTGAATAAAGTACTTGAGACCATTGGCTATTTAGATCTACGTATTCTGGCTCATGACCTACTTTCAGACATACCCATCTGGAAAGGGGGAATAATCTCAGTCCGTCTCAAACTATTTTTACAGAGATTAAGGGTGATGACATTAATACGGCGCTTATCATTTGGGACTCACAAACAGAGGCCCCGGGGCCTCTAACCCCACTTACACACAGCCACCTTGGCTTAACTGTGGGAACCGGGGGCAGGGCTGAGTGGCAGGGAAACGCTACACCATGGAAGGTGGGCTAAAGAGGGTCTCTTGTTCCTGAGGCCTGCCTTATGCCCTGGTACTCATGGGAAGGAGACATGGGTGAGAGATGCGTGGAGGCAGACAGTGGCAGCTGTTACCCTGACCTGGTATCTCTGTTAGCCCCCAGCTTTCTAGGACCAGCTTCAGAATCTCTTCCTCGTGGTGCTTTAGAACTCAGCAGGGCCACTTTGGGTCAACCCTGTTTGGCTGGGCATTCACCCATGAGGGGATAGGTAATTTGGGGGTGTTTTATTGGGAAGTTCTTATTAGGAACTCTCTCCTCTCTTTAATTCTATTTAAGGTCTTTCACACTAAATGCATGCTTCATGTTTATGTGGTGGATGGCAGGACCCCATTTTAGAGCTTGTACCCCATTTTTTGGGGGGTCCCTGGGTGACCCTTGAACATGCACTAACAGTAGTTAGTGATATAAATGCCACAGGGATGTTACATATTTCCTATGCTTTTTCCCTGGGGTGCTCAGAGAACAGCGTGAGAGCCGAGGCCTCCAGATTTTGCAGCCATAAAAGGCAGCATGGAGCAAGAGCCTGGTCCCAAATTGCACCTGCCTCCCTTTGAGCCACGCAAGAGTCCTCACTAGCCTCTGCTTCCCTTCTAGAGAGTGGAAGGAAGTTGTTGATTTCCACTCTTCTGTCATCCTGTGTTTTGTTTATATACTTACCGGTGAGGGGCAAGAGGCAGGTGGCGTTGAGTAGTAGGTGAATACAAAGGCGCCCCAAGTAGCAAGAAATAGCAGGAAATAAATTAAATTAACTTTCCGGGGTAGTCGGACCATTCATCAAAGGTGTCCAAAGGCTAAAGATCACTGACTCCTTGAGTTTGAGTCTAGATGGTTTTCTAAACACCTCGGCACCACCAGCCATTCTGAGCAGGCAAGCTGAACAGAAGGACAGAGGGAAAGTTCCAGCCAGGGGCAGTCTGCCGCCCAGCCCGGGGCAGAGGGTAGCAGGGTGGAGCTGGGGGTGTGCAAGCAGAGTCTGGGGAGACCTGCAGGGAAGAGGTGCCCAGATCTTGGGGAGGAAGCTGTGAGAAGATGAAGACACCCAAGACCATTGCTTTGCTTCCTCTTAGCCCTCCCGGATCTGGCCTGGGGCTAAGAGGGCTGGACTCCCCTGGGGTGGGAGGGAACAGAGGCCCTCCCCCCTTCCCGGGCACTTCC
This sequence comes from Condylura cristata, assembly GCF_000260355.1. NCBI lineage: Eukaryota > Metazoa > Chordata > Mammalia > Eulipotyphla > Talpidae > Condylura > Condylura cristata. The sequence goes on from NW_004567128.1 coordinate 3,967,637, forward strand.
TGGCACCTGCCAGTGACAGATGGAGTCCGGACTCTATGCCTCAGGTCCTCTCCTGAAGCCACCCCCACCAGGCTTGGGGCGAGGAGTCGCCTCACCCTTTTCTGGGGGATCTCACAGCGCCCTCCTCCAGGGCACTGGCCCTAGACCCTGGTCCGGACGGTGAGTGTCCGGTCTGGGCTACCCGGAGCAAGTCCAAGTCCTCGTCCAAGGGTCTGTTCTGAACCCCCCTTTCAAAATCGCTCTCCAGGTCAGCGGGGGGCTCAGAGAACCCGGAGTGGGCACACCCCGCTGAGGTCTCGGTCTGGTCTGGGCTAGAGCAGCGAGAACACAGCCGAAAAGTGCGCAGCACAGAGCTGGCTGAAAGCAGCTCCTGCCTTTACAGCCAGGCCATTTCATGCTGGTTTTTGTGACGCAGAGCAATTGGCAAAAGACTTTTCTTTGGTTTGCAGGGAGCATTTCAATCCATCGGCGATGCCACCCACCTTTAAGGCTTGTGTCTGTCACGACTTTGTGGCCCTGACTGAGTTTCCACCGGCGCGAACCCGAGATCGGAGTTCCCAGAAGGACCTCAGGAGCTCACAACAAACAGCCAAGAATACAGAGAATTTCACAGCCTGTCCTTGCTTCTGCAGATGAAATTTAACTGGACCCATGCAGAGCTCAAAATGATCTCCTTAGCCCATCACCAGGTGACGATTTCCCTTACACCTCCACTTCCCTGGTGGCTAGGAACAATGACTGTACTAGCCTCTTTTTCTTTTTAAAGATTTACTTTTTTATGCATACAAGAACTAGGGTCCAGGCCAGAGGTACAGGGGATGAGAGGGTTCACCAGAGACAGAGTGGGGAGCAGAACAGGGGTATCTGAGGGGAGCAGTGGGGAGACAGGAAAGGTCTGCTGCGCCCTGGGGATCACTTCCCTGACTGGGGATCGAACTCGTGCTGCAGTGGTTGGCAACAGCTTCATAGTGCTGTATTTCAACCCCTTGGGGTCACTAAGAAGGACCTGATTTTGCTAGCCTCTTGAGAAAAAAAAATAATGTACCTTGGGCTAGAGGTTTTTGTCCCCACCCAAGTGATTGTTACATCATAGAGTGATACATCATAGAGTCTCTGAGTTAATAAGAAATTTATAATTCATCCAATCTAGTCAAGAGCCTCATGTCCTATGGATAGTGCTCAGCCATTCAGGTACACTTGAATACTTCCCAGGATGGGGAACTCATGACTATTATTTTTCAACAAATGTGACTGTTGAAATGTTTTCTATCCCAAGTTACTTGGTGACCCCTAACCTCCATCACCTAGCCTCTGGGAGTTTCCTTTTATTCCAGGCTATGTCAAACTCCTTCGATTGTTCTTCAAGTTTCAAAAATCTCTCAGCACCCTGGCTATATTATGACGGCCTCTAATTCTGCAAAGTTCCTCCTGAGTAGAGGCTCTGCATAAGATGTAAGTCTCCAGCTGGTTAAGTTGGAATTCTTCTTTTTTCTTAGATTTGTACCATTTTCAACTTTTTTATTTTTGAAGGAAAACCAAAATTAAATACCCATCACCACCCCTTAGGTCCCCTTCACCCTTTCTTCCACCCTCTGGTAGCATGTACATTCCCTGATTCCCTTTTTACAGCTAAATAATATTCCACCGTATGGAGAGACCACGACTTCTTTACCCACTCATCCACCAGGCACTGAATAATGCTGCTGTCAACATCAGCGTGTGGTATCTGTTTGAGTCCTTGCTTTGAATACTTTGGCATATATGTTACTAGGTCATGTGGTAATTCTATGTCTAACTTTTCAAGGAAACTGCTCTTCTCAAGAACAGATATCTCCATTCTTCTCTTGGCTTTACATGAACTACATATTTCATGTTTTCCTTCTTTCTACCTTGCAGGATACAACACCTCAGCCTTCTCAGCCCTAAAATCACCTCATCACGAGTCTATTTCTCATTACCACTTTCACCCCAGAGATTGGATGCTCTATGGAGGCAGGAATCTGGTTTATCCAAATCTCTGATTCATGCACAGAATCTACCAGATGCTCAAGCTTTTTCAAATGAATGGATAATCTCTCCTCATTTCAGTTTAGGTAGTCTTGAATCAAAGGAGCTATAAAATTCTTGTTTGTATAAAAAAATCATGACATTTCTGAGGTATTTTGAATTTTGATTCTCTTATCTCTTTTGAAGAACATGCCTTTAAATTTTCATCTGTCATATGGATAAAAATATTGATTCTGAATATCTTTTTCCTTCAGGTTGACCTCCATTCATTGATCACTGTGCCGGGAGAACTGTTTCAGCCAGCTGGGTAATCTGGAATTGTGTTGACACCCAGCTCGCATTTCTGTATGTTGTCCATGAGGAAATAACTTCTGTTGTGGAAAAAGTCATCATCTGTTTTGCACACACAAAGTTCTGGGTTGATGCAGCTGTTCAGCTGGACAGGCACCTGAAACCAGGGTGGTTTCCAAAATGCACCACGAAACAAGGCCCATGTGAACCCCAGAAAGAGGAACAGATGCAGCAGAAATGTGCAAGCCCTGCACATTTCTGTTTTGTCCCAAATTCTGTGACCGGCTGCAGAAAAGACAGACGAAAGGCAGAGAGGCTGAGCAAACAATTTATTGCTCTCGGACAGCAGCTGAGACAGAGCCCAAGAGTAGGGTCCGCAGCTACTGCCACCCTCTGGGGGGAAGGGTTTCTTATATAGGTTTAAAACTTGAATTCCAAAGAGGTGATTAATCGTTACGTCCCTTGTCCCTTGATGTATGGCCCAGTTCGTTATCACCTTCATCTAGTCCCATGTCCGATGCAAGACCCCGTTAATTGGATGCAAGGCCCCCAATTTATTACCGCCTTATCACCTTTGGAGGCAAGGCCAGATTTATTACTGCCCTTACCTGGTCCCTCAGTAAATCTCCGCATTTGGTCACTCTCAACATTTTCGATGCCCAGAACTGCCTCGTGGAGAAGGAAGCAGCTCAGCTAACATACTGGAACCAAGGTCCGGGACCCCCAGGGAGCCACAGCGCCTGGTGCGCACAGACGGTGGGCCCGGCGTTCCTGTGAACGGGCACGCCTCTGCTTCAAGTCATCCTGAAGTCCAGAGAGGACGCCCAGCAAGTCCCTGGCCTCCCACTCTTGCTCCTCTATGTCGTCATCCTGGGTGGTGTTCAGTGACTGTGTGCACACAAGCATGAGTGAGTATGAAGATGCCCAGTCAGACCACTCTGAGATTCTCAGAACTACTCAAGAGGCCCTGCTCTGGCAGGCAGAATGTTTTGAACTCAGAGCATGAAATCCCTTGAGGCCTAGAAGTTTCTGGCCTTGCCTAGATCAAAGAAGAGCTCATCCTGTCCTAAGCTTCTGTCCTTTTTGTAACTGGAGAAGCAGTCATTGTTCCACATTTTATGACCTAGAAGAGTGAGGTGTTTTTTCTTTGTTGTGGGGGGACCTCATCCATTTGTAGGTTTATCTGTGAACCCTGATTCCATTCAGAGTAAGGTTGAGACCAGCTCCCTCGCCCTCCTTGATGCCCAATGTCCTCAAACACAGGATAAACCTCGCCTTTCATTTTTAGAATTTCCAACCATGTACGTCTCAGTACATATGTCACTAAGCTGACTGTCTCTCCTTTGCTAACCCATCCGATGCGGCTTAGATTACTGGCGCGGCTCGAGGAGACTCCTACAGACAGCGAGCATGGCACGACTTCCTCTGGGGCTGACAGGACTTCAGACCTCACTGGGCACCCTTAGGGGCTGAGCCTCAGCATCCCAATCTGTACGCTAAAGACAAGAGACTCCTTGAAGACCTGGAGGGAGGCTGCAAGAACAGCCCCGTACTTCTGTCTTGCAAATGCTGTTTCCCCCAGACTCCCTTTCACAAAGCTCTCTGCTTTACATTTTATTCTGTCTTTTCAACTCCTGCTCCTTGTCAAAGGCAGGAGTAGTTTATCAGGTGGATGATTGCGCCTCCTTTCCGTCAAGCCTCTGCCCAACCCTCAGGTCTAGCTAGTCTTTGCCCCTCCTGTGAAGCCATGCATTCACAAATATCCTTGGTGCCTCTGGGTCGCCCACACAGAGATCAAACATTAGCAAATCAATCCACCTACATAATGTCCGTTTTTTTAACAGCAATAAAAGACATAATGCTACTTCTGAAAACTTAGTAAAAACGGTTACATTTCTTTTGATTTCTTATAGTGCAAATGAATTTGAGAAGCAGCATCAAAATCCTTTAAGCGAATTACACTCAAGTAGCTGTCTATCTCAAAACAGGTCATATTTGGGGACTAATTTCCCAATATGTAAAATGAATAATGACTGCTTTAGAATAATCATAATTACATCCCCAAAAGGGAATTTGTCTCAGTTAATTTTTTGCTTTGTGTGGTTGAATGGCTGATTCTGAAGCAATTAGCAAGCCCCGTGGTATTTTTCCCCACTGAACAGCGAGCCCCTTACCCTCCCCAGCTCCTCCCCGCCAGGCACCATTTGGAAACAGTGGCTTTGTGTGTCGAAGCCCATTTGCTAATTGACCTTTGAGTGTGCACGTCTTTGTCCTGCAGCAGGGCCAGGGAGGAAAGTCTGCCGGCTGTGCTGTTGAGGTAGGTTAATCCCTCTGCATTTGGGTTCCAGTTCCTTAGGGCGTTTTGTGTGGGTGGTGGGAGCAGATTGACCGACTTCAAAAGCCAGGCTGCTTTTCCTCTGCCAACAGAGGCCCTGGGCAGCTGCTGCACAGGCTTCCTCGCCTCCCCTGGGTGCGCTCCGAGCCTCGGGTCTGCCCTCAGGCCAGGTCCTTTGACGGGCACCCACTTTTGCCTAAAGCCGGTGCAGTGTGTCTTAGCTGTCCGCCCGCCACCACGGGAGCTGCTCCTTCCTTGGAGAAGTTAGCGACCACATTCTAGGGAGAAGGTCAAGTGCAGACCCAGCCGTGGTGGGTGGCTCTGCTCAGCCAAATGCACCCAGGTGAGAAGTGTAACTCCGTGGTTCAGTTCCGCTGAGAGCGGGGGCTTGGAAGGCCAGAGCACTGGGTTCAAATCCTGCCCTGGGGGGGGTCCTGGAGGCCTCAGGGAATTCAGACAACAGAACCTCTCGGAGAGGTCCACTCCCCTCTGATGCGAGAGGATCATCCTCCTCTTGAAAGGACTGCAATGTCGCCAGAGTGAGTTCACAGGCTGGCTTTCAGAAAGTGCCCGATAGGCAGCAACTACAGTTGTTACGGAGCAGTCAGAGACCCTGGAAGGTCCAAGTGTGGGCAAATTCTAGCTCATCTTCACTTTGAGTCAGCCGAGGTCAAAGGAATCGCCGGTCGGGACGACGACCAGTGACCCCAAGTCCTGTTGTGCAGGTGTCCCGACGTCAGGGCGCTCAGCCCGCTGCAAACAGTTTGGCTGCCACGGGGCTGTGTTGACAAACGTCGCTAGCTCCTGACTAATGAGTAGCTCAGGCCCTCCTGCACGGAGCAGGCCCGGAGCCGCAGGCGCAGCTGCAACGTCACCCTCTGCGCATGCCCAGGCGCAGCTCAGCCCAGAGTGAACCATACCCCTGCTCTCCTCGGCCTACCCTTTAAGTGTCTCCTAACTCCGCAAGGAGCCAGGCTAAATTCTCTGGCACTGGCTTCCTCCCGCCTGAGTCACCCATGAAGCCTTGGTTTACCCGCACCCAGTGGTCTCGGGTGGATTCTTTCCCTAGAAGGCAAAGGACCTGCTCTTTTGGGTCAGGCCTCTAGCAACTTCATTTCTAATGCTTGGCTTCTTGAGAAGAATTTGTTGATAGTGTGAGCGTGTGTGTGCGTGTGTGCACATATGAATGTGTTTTTGAGGCCCAAGAACACCTTCTAACTGGATTGTGAACTCCCAACGGTCACCACATATTTATGCGCAGGCTGTTGGTAAATATACACATGGGCACATGTACTGGTACATATAATGCCACCTTCCCCTTTTGGGTGGCATTGGGCTGCAAAGGAAATCACCCCATAACCGTCTGGGTTCTTCTAGATTGGCGAATAATCAAACAAGCATCAGACTGATAAGAGAAAAAAACAAAAAAGAAACAGGTAATAGCACGTTAACACCTGTATACCAGAGAGACCACGTGACCAACGTGCCTCTCGGCACGCAGCTTCGGGCCCATCTGAAGTGCTTGAGATAGAAGCTGGGAGGGAGCGTGACGGTCAGCTGGGGCCCATATGGGGAAGGCACCAGAGGCAAAGGCATGCAGACCAACTTCTGCCTTCTTGGAAAAGAGATGAGCAGACTAGGCTTCCCGGGTCAGGGCCCCTTCGAGGAGCGAGCTGCTCCTTTAGCCAGGCAAATGCCTTTCACCGAAGCCCACCCTCGCCCAGCTTGCTGAGCTCCTCCTATGAAATCAACCTTCTGCTAGAAAAACAAATTTTGGGGGGGGAGCAAATGTTTGCTCCTCTGCAGTAGGGGTCTCTCTTGGTGGTCTCATTTGAAGGGGCTTACCCCAGGGGGGTTTCATTCCCGGAGTGGGGTTCTGGACCCCGTATCACTCGTTTTATCTCTATCCCTGTAGAGGCTCCAGGCTCCTGGCTCTTGCAATCCGGCCTTGCTCGCAGGCGCGGCCTTGGCCTTATCTTGGAGCACAGCAAGGGCAAGCTGAAGTCAGGGCGATCCAGGGGGCTGACAATCCGTGGCACAGTCCCGCGCTGACAGACGCTAGAGCTGCAGCAGCCCTTCCTCCACCCCCGCGCTGTCCTTGGCTCGGACCACGTAGCAGTTGTCTCCCTCGCTGCGCCCACATCTTACTCTGAATCACTGAGTGTTCTCAATCTGTCTTAGCTGATTTCCTTTTTCTTATTCCTCCACCTCCTCAGTTTTTTTTTGCTCCCATTTCCGCCTCCGATTCCCAGCAGCCAGGGGCTCCCGACCCTCACCCGGCAGGCTTTCCCCTCCCTGTGGCCTGGGGGCCAGCGCAGCGGGAGTCCCGCCGGGCCCTGCCTCCGCCAGCCGTACTGCTGCTTGTGGGGACGAGGCTGGGTGATGTCGGGGCGCACCAGTTCCAGGAGCAGGCGCTGAGCAATCCTGGACCTCTCTGCACAGGGTTGGGTGACACCCTGGGGAGCCCCGCGACCTGTGTCATGGTCACGTGCGTTAACCACTGAGGAAGCACAGCCAGGAACATGGCTGTGCCCTCAACTGCAATGGGCACGAGGGGGCCTTTGCCCCCAGCCTGCAGGACAGCGGAGGGGCTGCTCCAGACGAGCAGCACAGGCGGCAGCACAGTCACAATTCTTGTCTGTGCGGAAAAAGCGCCATTTTGAGGGTTTGCTGCCAATAAAAACTACCTCCGTTTCAGCAGCCCAGCCCCACACTTCCGTGGGTGTGTAGAAAAACACCCTTTAGTGCTTGCGATAGTTAAGCCTCTTTTATTGTTTTATCCAAAGAGTAATAGAAGCCTGTGCTAGAAAAATGGGGAAAAAGGAAAAATTGCACCTGCCTCCCCACCCTGATGTAACCCCTGTTTTCCCTGGCCGGTTGGCGCGGCGCTTCACTGTACACTCAGTGCCACACCGGGTACTTGCCCGTGTTCCTGTCTCTGAACACGGCCTCGAACCCAGAGTTTTATCATCATTACCTCAAAGGCTTTATGGAAGTGGACCGGTTTATTTCACCATTCCCCAATTTCAGACAATTTTTCACCCATCTAAGCAGTATCATGATAAAAGTCTTTGTGTGAAACCTTGTGTTTTCTTTTTGTAAATTGAAAATGATTTCTTTAGATTTCTAAACGTGCAATTACTGTGTCCGTGGGAATCAGCACTCAAAGGAGCACATTTTGAGAAACCAGTGACACACTGTTTGCAGGTGAGAGCTGGGTGTCTGCTAGACACTGCCCCTCCCAGGGACATCCGCCCCCCTGTTTTTATGCCAGCGGGACTGGTTCTGGAGACAGATGGGTGCCTTAACTCTTTGGATGGATCATGTGAGAAAGTAGCAGCAGTTACATGATTGTAGTTTGATTTTTGCCTTTCATTTTTCATACCCACCAGAAAACAACACGGGACAAATACTTGTGATTTTTTTCCCTGAGGCCTCTTTAAAGAAAAGCATACACGCTATCAGCAGTTTTAAATAGCAACTGTCACCACAATCAATTTTAGAACCCTGCCCACCTCTGAAAAAAATCCTAGACCAAAGAGTAGCCACTTCCAATTGTCCCCTCACCCCCCCTCCCCACAATATAACCACTAACCTACTTTCTGGCTCTCGAGATTTACCTGTTCTGCCTATTTCCCATCAATGGAATCACACAATGTGTGACCTTCAACGACCGACTCTTGCATATGGCAGCATGTTTTCAAGGCCCATCCATGCTGCAGTATTAATAGTATGTTGTTTTCATGAGTGAATAATATTCCCCAGTATAGTCAGGTCACATTTTGTTTCATCATCCATGGATGGACACTTGGGTTGTTTCCACTTTTCGGCTGTTAAGAGTAATGTGGCAATGAACATTCATGTACAAGTTTTTGTGTGGACACACGTTTGTATTCCTCTTGGGTACATATCTAGGAGAGGAACTTAACTTTCGGAGCAAGGGCTGGATGGTCTTCCAAAGTGGCTGCATCGTTTTACATTCTCACCACCAGTGGCCGGGGACTCCGTGTTCTTTACACCTCAGCAACAGTTATTACTGTCTATCTTTTTTATTAGAGCATCCCAGTAGGTGTGGCGTGGCATATTCTTGTGGTTTTGATTTGTATTCCTCTCGTGACCAATGGTGTTGAACACGTTTTATTGTTTATTGGCCATTTGTGTAGCTTCTTTGAAGAAATGTCTGTTCACATCTTTTGCCCATTTTTTTTTTTAAATCTTACTGAACTCTAAGAATTCTTTATATATTCTGGATTCAAGTCTCTCCTCAGGTACATGACTTGCAATTATTTCCTCTTTCGCCTGTGGGTTGCCTCCACAACTGCATCATTTTAATCTATATATAAAAGAAGCAACAGTGTTTAGAAATAAGCTTTTGGCTTCTTTGCACCCATTGTTTTGTGTGTGTGAAATCGAAACATTAAGCCACTTTCAAAAATGGGCGCCAAGAGCAGGAACATTTATTTGCCTGTCTGACCTGCGGGTCTGATTCTCACAGTGAGGAAAAGTGAACCAACACTAGAAATATGGATTTCTTTTCTCTCTACTGCACCCCCAAGCCTTCCGATCCAAACACAGAACTCTGGAGATGGAAGCATGGAAAAAGAGGTCATAACCCTTCAGGTTCCAGTAGGGTCACGTGGCGACAACGTACTACCCCAAATGGGAGACCGAGCCCATCAGTTGTGTCGGATGAAATCCACTGCAGAAGGTCTTAAAGGGATCAAAACAATCTCTGTCCAGGTAATTGGCTGCACATGGACAGGAAATGGTAATGTCCAATGTCTTGGACAAATGGTCCCTTTCTGAGGAAAAGTGCTGATTCTTTCACTAATGACGTGTGTGCAGGTGGATTACAACAATAGCCGAGCCTCTGAAGGAAAGTGGGACAGAACCCCCAAAAGCCCCCACCAGCAGTGCCAGGAGAGTGTGTGGCTCTAGAAGGCCCTCCCCCTTCTCTCACTGCACACACTCTTACCCTCAAGTGGAACCCTCAAGTCTAAGCCAGTCCCACACCCCCAGGCTCCCGGCAGCCCACCGAGGGCCCCTTGCTCTCCAAACTCCTCGCCCAGGGTACCCCTCCCATAGTCCTCTCGCACCTCCCGCCAGTCCCCAGGCTGCGGCTGTGGTAGCCGATACACAAACATGAGATTCTGTAGATGTTCACTGAAGTGAGTTCTTCTACGGCCTCCGGGAGTGGAAATGGCTGTGAGGTCAGCTCACACCTCCCAGCTGGTCGAGCTGCCTTGTGGGACTCCCGGCAGGCAAAGCAACAGCAGGCACAGCGCTGCCTCTGCTCCAAACTGGTCAGTCAGGCTGGGCTCTTCCTCTGCTCTCCATGCATGCCCTTCTAGAAGAGCCTTCTATTCTTCCCATTCAATGACGAGAAGAAAAGCGATGGTCTCTGAACTCGAAAGGCTCGATCGCCCCAGGAAGGATGCCCTGAACTACTGGCTTGCTTCTTCCTCAGCCTCACTTTTCTGTTTTTCGTTTTGTAAATCTGACTGCATTTTGGGTGCTTTGTGTCCCATTAGAATTGCAGAAGATGGCAAGGTCTGCAGCCAGGCTGTGCAGCCCACCACCTAACTTTCCAGTGATGAAATGGAGGTTCAGAGAAGGTTAGAGCAGCAAGGCCATAGCAGCCAGTGAGCCGCAGGGTCGTGGCCAACTGGCATACTGCCCCTGCCCACGGCTGGGATTTGTATGCAAAGGACCCCTGGTTGATAAGGTAGGATACTTGTGTCATTAGTATCACATTGAGCTATGTGAGTTTGTTTATAGTAGAAGCTGATCATCAGCCTATAAATCTAGTAATTCAACTCCTTATGAGGCATAAGAAGCCAAGGCAGGGCTCTGACAGCTTTCCTCAAAACTCTACAGCCTCCCACCTTGTGAAATGCTTGCTTGTTGCTGGCCGATGACTATGACCAGAAATCTGAGGCAAAAACGGAAATCAGGAGCTGAAAATCTAGTGCAATGTCAAATTCAGAGATGAGTGCGGGCGTCAAGAGGCTCAGTCCTGCTCACATGGCTTGGGGTCAGTGTGTCCAGTGTAATTAAGAGTCATGTGATCTGTCGGGGAACAGCACATTCCGGCATTAGCAAGGAGCGATGCTTCAGGAAAAGGTTCCAGGCATGGACTTGCAGGCAATGTGTCTGTGTGAGAATCAGCTGGCATTAGGGAGGACAAGGAGGCCAACATCCTGGCCGTGAGAAATCCTCATTACCTTGCTTTGAGAACCTTCCAGTGAAAAGAGCAATTAGGCTCCCTTCCAGCAGAAGTCCTAAGATTAGTTCTTCCACTTTCATAGGCGGTGGAAACAGCATTCTCCTGAAGCCCTTCCGTTAGCATCAAATCTTGGTTGAGGATGGAATAGCAATAAGAGAAATAATGGGGGGAATGGAACTACAGCAGCGGGCTGAAAGCAGCCATGACTTTTCTGTTGGATGCTTTCTGAAAAGTAGCACGGTCTGACTGAATTTTACTTCTGTCATCCCAGGCTGTGAGGCCCCGTCAAAGTCAAGTGGAGCAGCAGTGAAATGGTTCCCGGATAACGCAACTCAGGGAGACTTGTTGAGCTTTAGAAGCCCCGTTCCTCAACGCATGTGCCATGCTGGTTGTCCGGGAGATGAGCACTGGAGGGATTCTGGGGCTTGCCACCCAAAATCTTCTGTGACCCCCAGCTCCTCGGCGTGACCCAGGAGCGAGACATCCCCGCCTGCCCAGTGAGACACACACAGGGGGTGGAATGAGGTGCTTGTTTGATGGAAATATCCAGGGGGTGAGACTTCAATATGCTAACAGCCCCCTGTGGTTATAGATCACTTTACTGCCAAGCACTAGCGTATCTGATCTTCATAAAAGCTTTATGAGGTAGAGGGGACAAAACGGGCAACATTCCCCCGCTTGACTTGATATAAAGGGCTACATGATTGGCCTGGAAGAAGAGAGTCATGGATTGTTCTAGAACCTACATCTTCCTACTCTTATCTCAGCTCTCCATATTTCTTTCCTTCTGGCTGAACACCAATTTGTCACACATGTCTCCATACCACTTAGAAAGAAGAGAAGGCTGGTCCTGGAATAACTCGGCTTGCGGAGAATGTGTTAAATTTAATTGTTAGTTCCCAGTATAGTCTCTTAGCAACCACATATGTTCAGTGAGGCCTACTTTTTGGAGCATGGAGCTTGGCCAGCGTTCACTCACTTCCCATGTACTCCCCAAGCTGTATCATCATCTAACTGCAGCTTTGGTCTAAAAACGCTGGAGACTTTTTCATATTCAGAATCTCACTTTTCACCCTCTGCTATGCATGCGATGTGTGAAATTCTGACACTTTCTCATTTTAAAAAGAAATCTTCTTGAAGAGGAGGACGCTAATAAAGGATTTTTTTTTCTTAAAGTTTAGAACTTTAGTAAACTTCTGGGAGTTTATGGAGGTACGACCTTCTTGGAGAACAATTTGACAGTGAGTATCAAAAACCTAAAATATATTTTGTGTTTGAGTTGCTAATTCTGCCTCTAGCATCTGTCCTATGGAAAACAAATGTAAATGCAGACCCAAAGTTATGCAGAGAAATCTTCATTGATGCATTATTTAATAGCTGGGTTGACTTAGACATTATAGTCATACAATGGAATCGTATGTTTGCATTAGAATAAATAAATAATTCTCTTAGTGATAAAATGCTTTTTCACTAGGTTGAGAGATCAAGTAGAAAACCAGCGAGCATGCACATTTTGGAGCTAGGCATCGAGGTACAGCTACATGGATGAGAGGAAATGCCCCAAACGGTCAGCAGTAATTGTATCTGGGAGGTATCATCATGGTGGTACACTTTTCTTCTCTCATGCATACTTTGCTGTTTTTCCTCAAGTTTTCAGCCACGAGTATGTGATTCTTGTAATCAGAAAGAAGGAAACCTCCAAAGACTTTCCTTTCTGTTGAGTGTGGGCTCTGCGTGCGCTCCCACCCCGTAGCCCTCCCTGCCCCGATCCTGCCTGCACTCACTACAGCCTGTGCTCCACACAGCAGCCAGGGGCATGTTCTTAAAATGGAAGCACAAGTCGCACTCCCCTACTCAGCATTCTCTGCTTTTCCTTTCTCTCAAAGGAGGCACCTTCAGTAGAATGGACGAAGCCCTGGGGCACCCGTTTCCCCTTCTCCTCATCCATGCTCCCTGCCCCGTCAGGGACGGGGTCACACTGGCCTTCTTGCCGGGGACACTGGCCTCAGGGCCTTGGCGCTGGCCATTGCCAGGAAGGCGCTCCTTGCCAGCACCAGCATGGCGACCTCTCCAGTCTTCCCACAGAAATCTGTCCCTCTCCTCAGCGGGCCCCTCCTGGCCACCCAGCCTGACCTGCTCCCCTTACCCTCCCCCAGGCACCCTCCACGCTCCCAGGGCCTCTTGCCTGGCTCGTGCCTCTGCCGTCTGCAGAACCGTCCTCTCCACACGCCCACAGCCGCACACGCATGACGCACGCTCACGCTCGCTGCGCGCCTGGACCTCGGCCGCTGCTAGCTCAGCTGCACTGCGAGCAGAGGCACCGCGTCTTTGGTGTCATTCTCCTGCTTCCAAAACACTCTCTGGGAGGGGAGGCCAAGGGAGTGCCGCCTGCGCAAGTCCCCTCTAAAGTAACATTAGGTTTCAGTGTGATCCCAACCCAAATAGCTATAGCATCAGAATTTGGAACTAAGTCAGCTCAAGAAGCCTCTGCTTACTGTGCTCTGGCAGCCTCCGTTTTGCACAGAGAAAAGGCCAGATCTTTGCATGTGCCCACGGGGCATTCTAGTGTTGCCTGTGCCTCTCTGGCCTCATCTCCCTCTTTGCCTTGTATTACCGTTGCTGCAGGCAAACTGGCCATAGGCCCTTTGCACAGCTCGGCCCTTTATCCCAACAGCCATGTTCTCAGTGAGGTCCCCCTGGTTTTCAACTTCCACACCTCCTACTTCCCTCCCTGCTTTGTCTTCCTCCACCCCACTTATCACCCTGACACGGTATCTGACTGACTGGCTGTCTCAGTCACATGTAAGCGGCATGGTGGTGGGGACTGCCCTTGTTCTGTTCACTGTCACATTTAGACCATCGCCCGGCACTTAGCAGGTGCTTAGTCAGCATTTATTGATTTGGGTAAACTGGTAAAGAAGGGCTAGGAGAACTTGGGGGGAGGCGATTAACAGGAAACTATTAGCTTAACCAAATAGTAAAATGTGTTAGAAAGCAAAAATAATTAAAACATCTGGGCTTCTGGAACAAGAATTGATTGAGATGAATAGAACAGAATGCAGAAGTAAGCACAAATACATATGAAAATTTAAAATGTATGAAATGTATAAAATGTCACATATTAAACTAAGAAAAGATGGATCACTCAGTACGTGGTTTGGGGTCACCTGTGTAGACGCTGAAGAGCTAAGATGGTACCTCTCTATTTCCTCCTAGAGCAGAGGAACCAAAGATACATAACACATACACACACACACGCACACAGAAGAAATAGGAGACTAAAATTTGGGGGATTAATTTGTATTCACAGGGGGAGTCTTTCTATGCAGGACACTGACCTAAAAAAGGTATACAGGAAAAGATTAATACATTTCAGCGAAAATTAAAAGCCACTGTAGGGAAAATTCACGTCATCAGAGTTAAAATACAACACACACTAGCAAACACTGGAGATATATCTGATTTATGACTAATTTCCTAAAGTGACAAAAGACTCTTATAAATCAATAAAAATAAGATAAAGAACCTAAATGGTAAATGGGACAGGGCATGAATAAGCAGTTCTCAGAGTAAGAAACCCCAATGGCCAATAATAGTGACAGAATGCTTACTTTCATTTATAATTTAAAACATGCAAATTAAAATGTCAAGAAATACATTTTTTTTCAATATCAGATTGGCCAAGATCCAACAATTTGTTAATAGCTACTACTGGCAAGGAAGGGGAAAGGAGCTTTGCCTGCTGTTGGAGAGGGCAATTTCCAGCCAGCTCTTTGCAGAGGTTGGCAATAGCTGTGAAATTACATTAAAGCTGGGCATGCTCTTTGGGCCAGCAAGTCCACATCTAGGAATCTATACTACAGGGAGAAAGAAACAATGGTGTGCTCAAGGATGTACATTGTAGTGTTTTCTTAAAAAAAAAAAAAAAAGCCTTATTGTCTAATATAAGGAAACATTGGTCAAATAAACTATTCTGCACCCATACCATGAAATACATTTAGTAAGTGGTCCGGGGTCATTTATATGACCGCATGATTCAACCTATAGTAAGTGATAACAACACGTGTAGTAGAGTTTTATTTGGGGTACGATAGCTACATGTACCACTGCAAATAAGGAAACAAGTTTCTGGAAAGATCCATGGGACTTGGGTTTATGTAGGGGGAGGAAAAACCATGCCACTCGTTTGGTAACCACTTTCTGGTTATTAGATTCTCAGTTGTGTTGTTTCTGTTTGGTAACTACTTCTTTTTCTACTGTATTTTTTTAAAAAGCTTCAAACATGTCACTACTATAAGTATACCAGAAGGAACTTGAGAGGATTGGGCCAAGTGAAGTTAGCAGAAAGACAAAGACAAATATCAGATGATTTCTCACATCAAGGAAACAAAGCAGATAAACTGACAAAGAAAATAAAAAATAACTGTAGAGTGTGATGATGAAACTGAGGTCACCAGAGGTGAAGTGGGTGGGGGTAGGGAAAAAGGATATAAAG
This sequence comes from Condylura cristata, assembly GCF_000260355.1. Classification (NCBI taxonomy): domain Eukaryota; kingdom Metazoa; phylum Chordata; class Mammalia; order Eulipotyphla; family Talpidae; genus Condylura; species Condylura cristata. The sequence continues at coordinate 3,982,991 of NW_004567128.1, forward strand.
TTGGGTGTTATTGTTTTTTTTTTTTTTTTTTGTCAAAAATAGAAAAATCAAATGAATAGATGACCCCTATCTTTACACACACACACA